>NC_092116.1:28147310-28159810 GCF_045679555.1 Salvelinus alpinus
TCCCTTTATCATCCCCACCCCTTTATCATCCCTACTCCCTTTATCATCCTCCTCCCTTTATCATCCCCACTCCCTTTATCATCCCCACTCCCTTTATCATCCATCCTCCTTTTATCATCCCCACTCCCTTTATCATCCATCCTCCCTTTTTCATCCATCCTTCTTTTACCCCACCAACACTCCTTTATCATCCATCCTTCTTTTACCATCCATCCATCCTTTACCATCCATCCTTCTTTATCATCCATCCTTCCTTTACCATCCATCCTTCTTAATCATCCATCCTTCTTTTACCATCAATCCATCCATCCTATACCCCACCAACACTCCTTTCTCTCCATCCACTCCTCCACCCCTACTTTCTCACTCTCCTCCCCCCCTCCCCTCTCACCTGTTCCCAGGTGCAGCACAGTGGCTGCGTTTCTCTGATCATCGTCGGACCCCGTGGTCGTCCTGGTAACAGCTACTTTAGTGTACGTGATGCCCCTCCTCACCAGTAGAGGCGCTGCGATCACGTTGTTCTCCATCAGAGGGTGGTCTCTCATAAACGTCAACACCTTCAAGCATATATAATATTATTATTATACATATATTATATTATATTGATATAGATTAGTATATTTATAGTATTACTATACATTATATATATATATATTATATTGATATAGATTAGTATATTTATATTATTACTATACATTATATATAAATATTATATTGATATAGATTAGTATATTTATATTATTACTATACATTATATATAAATGTTATATTGATATAGATTAGTATATTTATATTATTACTATACATTATATATAAATATTATATTGATATAGATTAGTATATTTATATTATTACTATACATTATATATAAATATTATATTGATATAGATTAGTATATTTATATTGCTATACATTATATATATATATATATTGTGTTATATATTACCTTGTCCGGCAGCTTGAGAGAAGACTCGAAGCCCTCTGCTCTCAGAGCACTGTTCAGACACTGGGTAAAGGAAAGATTTAGTTGAGATTTAAAGTTCTTAACTCCTTCATCTATCTCATAGAACGTTTAACTAGGCAGGTCCTGGTGTAGCCTGGTACAGGGTACCTGTCAGGGTCTAGGTGTTGGTACTGGTTCTAGGTAATGTGTTCTAGACTGTACCTGTCCTGGTCTAAGTGTTGGTACTGGTTCTAGGTACTGTGTTCTAGACTGTACCTGTCCAGGTCTAGGTGTTGGTACTGGTTCTAGGTAATGTGTTCTAGACTGTACCTGTCCAGGTCTAGGTGTTGGTACTGGTTCTAGGTAATGTGTTCTAGACTGTACCTGTCCAGGTCTAGGTGTTGGTACTGGTTCTAGGTAATGTGTTCTAGACTGTACCTGTCCAGGTCTAGGTGTTGGTACTGGTTCTAGGTAATGTGTTCTAGACTGTACCTGTCCAGGTCTAGGTGTTGGTACTGGTTCTAGGTAATGTGTTCTAGACTGTACCTGTCCAGGTCTAGGTGTTGGTACTGGTTCTAGGTAATGTGTTCTAGACTGTACCTGTCCTGGTCTAAGTGTTGGTACTGGTTCTAGGTAATGTGTTCTAGACTGTACCTGTCCTGGTCTAGGTGTTGGTACTGGTTCTAGGTAATGTGTTCTAGACTGTACCTGTCCAGGTCTAGGTGTTGGTACTGGTTCTAGGTAATGTGTTCTAGACTGTACCTGTCCAGGTCTAGGTGTTGGTACTGGTTCTAGGTAATGTGTTCTAGACTGTACCTGTCCAGGTCTAAGTGTTGGTACTGGTTCTAGGTAATGTGTTCTAGACTGTACCTGTCCAGGTCTAGGTGTTGGTACTGGTTCTAGGTAATGTGTTCTAGACTGTACCTGTCCAGGTCTAGGTGTTGGTACTGGTTCTAGGTAATGTGTTCTAGACTGTACCTGTCCAGGTCTAGGTGTTGGTACTGGTTCTAGGTAATGTGTTCTAGACTGTACCTGTCCAGGTTGGTACTGGTTCTAGGTAATGTGTTCTAGACTGTACCTGTCCAGGTCTAGGTGTTGGTACTGGTTCTAGGTAATGTGTTCTAGACTGTACCTGTCCAGGTCTAGGTGTTGGTACTGGTTCTAGGTAATGTGTTCTAGACTGTACCTGTCCAGGTCTAGGTGTTGGTACTGGTTCTAGGTAATGTGTTCTAGACTGTACCTGTCCTGGTCTAAGTGTTGGTACTGGTTCTAGGTAATGTGTTCTAGACTGTACCTGTCCTGGTCTAGGTGTTGGTACTGGTTCTAGGTAATGTGTTCTAGACTGTACCTGTCCAGGTCTAGGTGTTGGTACTGGTTCTAGGTAATGTGTTCTAGACTGTACCTGTCCAGGTCTAGGTGTTGGTACTGGTTCTAGGTAATGTGTTCTAGACTGTACCTGTCCAGGTCTAGGTGTTGGTACTGGTTCTAGGTAATGTGTTCTAGACTGTACCTGTCCAGGTCTAGGTGTTGGTACTGGTTCTAGGTAATGTGTTCTAGACTGTACCTGTCCAGGTCTAGGTGTTGGTACTGGTTCTAGGTAATGTGTTCTAGACTGTACCTGTCCAGGTCTAGGTGTTGGTACTGGTTCTGGGTTGATCCAGTTCTCACAGGTCTTCTTCAGTTCCTTAAAGGGTCCGTCCATCACTTTACTGATGTCAGCCAGACTGTAGACACACACTGCTGACAACTCCTCATGCTCCCTACACACACACACACACACACACACACACACACACACACACAGGAGGGAGAGAGAGAGAGAGGGTTTAATTTATGTGATCATGTATAATGAAGGGAAGTTTCACATGTCCTTGTTGTTGTCTCTCCCTCTCTCTACTCTCTGCCAGTGGAGGCTCCTCCTCAGAGGAAGGGGAGGACCATCCTCTTCAGTGAATTTCCCAAAAAATGTAATAGTGAAACATTCAAGAAGTTATCATTTTTAGATAAAACTACACTAAATATATTCACGTCGCCAAATAGTTGATTATAATACACTGTTTTGCAAAGAAGATCTACAGTAGCCTCAGCAGCACTCTGTAGGGTAATACCATGATGTAGCCAGAGGACAGATCGCTTCCGTCCTCCTCTGGGTACATTGACTTCAATACAAAACCTAGGAGGCTCGTGGTTCTCACACCATTCCATAGACTTACACAGTAATTATGACAACTTCCGGAGGACGTCCTCCAACCTATCAGAGGTCTTGCAGCATGAACTGAGATGTTGTCCACCCAATCATAGGATCAGAGAATTAATCTAGTACTGAAAGCATAAACTACAGCTAGTGCGGCAGTGCATCAAATGTGGTGAGTAATTGACTCAAAGAGAGCGAAAGACAACAGTTTTGAACAAATTAATTTATACCAAATGTAAGGAGTATCGAAAGATAGCTAGCTATATTTTGTAGTATATATTTTTTCACTTCCACTTAGCTAGTGTCAAGTGCAGCTAGCTGGTTTAGCCTACTCAAACACCCGGGTCAAACAGAGAGGGATGCTATGTTAGCTAGCTGTCTATGGCTATCCAACACTGGAACTCTCCTAAGTCAAGGTAAGCTTTTGGTTTTATTACTTTATTGCCACTGAGGCACGCAGGTGTAACTGCTTAACTGCTAAACTGCTTGCTGTTGACTGTACTGCATGATTGTAGCGAGTATACCAAACGCGTTAGTTCTAGTAGCTGTGTTGATTATGACGTTAGCTAAGATGGTGACCACATTACCACCACACCGGCAGTCATGAGTCCTAGAGGCCAGCATCCCGGAGTCGCCTCTTTACTGTTGACGTTGACACTGGTGCTTTGCCAGTACTATTTAATGAAGCTGACAGTTGAGGACTTGTGAGGCGTCTGTTTCTCAAATTAGACACTGTAATGTACTTGTCCTCTTGCTTAGTTGTGCACCGGGGCCTCCCACTCCTCTTTCTATTCTGGTTAGAACCAGTTTGTGCTGTTCTGTAAAGGCAGTAGTACACAGCGTTGTACGAGATCTTCAGTTTCTTGGCAATTTCTCGCATGGAATAGCCTTCATTTCTTAGAACAAGAATAGACTGACAAGTTTCAGAAGAAAGGTCTTTGTTTCTGGCCATTTTGAGCCTGTAATCGAACCCAGAAATGCTGATGCTCCAGATACTCAACTAGTCTAAAGAAGGCCAGTTTTATTGCTTCTTTAATCAGTACAACAGTTTGCAGCTGTGCTAACATAATTGCAAAAGGGTTTTCTAATGATCAACTAGCCTTTTAAATTGATAAACTTGGATTAGCTAACACAACGTGCCATTGGAACACAGGAGTGATGGTTGCTGATAATGGGCCTCTGTACGCCTATGTAGATATACCATTAAACAATCAGCCGTTTCCAGCTACAATAGTCATTTACAACATTAACAATGTCTACACTGTATTTCTGATCAATTTGATGTTATTTTAATGGACAAAAAATGTGCTTTTCTTTCAAAAACAAGGACATTTCTAAGTGACCCCAAACTTTTGAACAGTAGTGTATACATATTCTATATATATATATATTTTTTTTGTATTTTACCATCTTTTTTGATCTTGTCTCATCACTGCAACGGGCCCCAATGGGCTCGGGAGGTGAAGGTCAAGTCATGCATCCTCCGAAACATGACCCGGCAAACCGCGCTCCTTAACACCTGCCCACTTAACCCAGAAGCTGCACTAATGTGTCGGAGGAAACACCGTTCCACTGACGACGAGGTCAGCCGGCAGGCGCCCGGCCCGCCACAAGGAGTCGCTAGATGGCGATGAGCAACGTAAACCCCCCGGCCAAACTCTCCCTTAACCCGGATGACACTGGACCATTTGCTTGCCGCCCTATGGACCTCCCGAACACGGCCGGTTGTGATAAAGCCTGGGATCAAACCCGGGTCTGTAGTGACGCCTCTAGCACTGCGATGCAGTGCCTTAGACCGCTGCACCACTCGGGAGGCCCACGCTCAAATATTTTCTATCCCGGAGTCTGGAAGAGATCCTATAGACCTAAGCGATGTGATTGGGTCATTGATTGTACAGGGCGGCATACAGTTAGCTTACAATTATAGTGAATTTGTATATGATTTTGAATAGCCTAGTAATGGGGATTCATTAATTAGGTGACACATTACCTTTAGCTCCAGAATATCTCAGCACCCTGCGTTTCCATCTCCTCCTCTCCTTTATTCCTTTCTCCAGCGCGCAGACGGGCTGTCAACCGTTTATTTAAATATGTTTCGTTTACGAAAACATGTTACTATCGATGTTGACGAACAGATTTCACTTGGTTTCCTAAATTAAGCGCGGGGTAGCTGCAGGAACAGGGTTGGAGAGCCCGATGGCATACAGCGTTTTGGCAGAATACCACCTGTCGTGCAGCGAGACCAACAGTGGTTTAATGTGTGGAGTGAAACAAGTGTTGTTATATGTATTTGTCAGCGT
Organism: Salvelinus alpinus; assembly: GCF_045679555.1. Taxonomy (NCBI): domain Eukaryota; kingdom Metazoa; phylum Chordata; class Actinopteri; order Salmoniformes; family Salmonidae; genus Salvelinus; species Salvelinus alpinus. Next base: position 28,152,748 of record NC_092116.1, read on the forward strand.
CTCATATTCAGCACAGCTCTGCTATAAAACCCAAGTAGCCTACCAGGCATCTTTGAAAAACGGACCAGCAGGAAAGCACGCGGCCATTTGCTATTCGAGTGCCTACGGATGTCTTTTCCCCCTGCCCCTGTTCCACATGATAATGGCCCATTCTAAATCTAAACTAATTTGACATGTTAGTAAAAAAAAAACGTGATTAAATTGAGAATAGTCTGAAGGGTGAAAATATGATCACTTGATGAGAGAACAAGTGTGCAGCCTGAGGCAAGGAACAGAACGCAAATCTTTTTTTGCTACTTTCTCAAATCATCAATAGCCTATAGGCGCATCATGTGTTCTGATTTCTAACACATTCTAAGGTGTGTATCATTCACAACTAAAGTTGTCAAGTAACTAAATCTAGCGTATAGGACATTTTTCAAATTAACACTTTTAAGCTCAACATAGCCCCCTTGCTCCTGAATAGGTCAAATATAATTTATATTTTATTCAGATAAGTTCAATTATATTCTTCTTACTATAAAATTATATAATGTAAAATAATGGCACGGGACTTATAAGCATATCTAGTCAGCTAAATGAACACGCGTACAGACTATGGCATGGAGCATAGCCAGATAACATACAGTATCTAGTCTGCTAAATGAACACGCGTACAGACTATGGCATGGAGCATAGCCAGATAACATACAGTATCTAGTCTGCTAAATGAACACGCGTACAGACTATGGCATGGAGCATAGCCAGATAACATACAGTATCTAGTCTGCTAAATGAACACGCCTACAGCCTATGGCATGGAGCATAGCCAGATAACATACAGTAGGACGACTCACATTCTGTTCTTCTGAAATACATTTTCTTCACATGTTCATAATGTTTCTTTATACCTGCCTAAAATAAATAATATATGTATTGTGATGATTTGATATTAAATTGATGTATTACACTTTTTAAATGTAGATGTTCCAAAGGTGCACATCATCGGCTTGTATGTGGCTTGTATGTGGCTTGTACGTGACTTGTATGTGGCTTGTATGTGGCTTGTACGTGACTTGTATGTGGCTTGTATGTGGCTTGTACGTGACTTGTATGTGGCTTGTATGTGGCTTGTACGTGGCTTGTACGTGGCTTGTACGTGACTTGTACGTGGCTTGTACGTGACTTGTACGTGACTTGTACGTGGCTTGTACGTGGCTTGTACGTGGCTTGTACGTGACTTGTACGTGGCTTGTATGTGGCTTGTACGTGGCTTGTACGTGGCTTGTACGTGACTTGTACGTGGCTTGTACGTGACTTGTATGTGGCTTGTATGTGGCTTGTACGTGGCTTGTACGTGACTTGTACGTGACTTGTATGTGGCTTGTATGTGGCTTGTACGTGGCTTGTACGTGACTTGTACGTGACTTGTATGTGGCTTGTACGTGGCTTGTACGTGACTTGTATGTGGCTTGTATGTGGCTTGTACGTGACTTGTACGTGACTTGTATGTGGCTTGTATGTGGCTTGTACGTGGCTTGTATGTGGCTTGTACGTGACTTGTACGTGGCTTGTACGTGACTTGTATGTGGCTTGTATGTGGCTTGTACGTGGCTTGTACGTGGCTTGTACGTGACTTGTACGTGGCTTGTACGTGACTTGTACGTGACTTGTATGTGGCTTGTATGTGGCTTGTACGTGGCTTGTACGTGACTTGTACGTGACTTGTATGTGGCTTGTATGTGGCTTGTACGTGGCTTGTACGTGACTTGTACGTGGCTTGTACGTGGCTTGTACGTGGCTTGTACGTGGCTTGTACGTGGCTTGTACGTGACTTGTACGTGGCTTGTATGTGGCTTGTATGTGGCTTGTATGTGGCTTGTACGTGGCTTGTACGTGACTTGTATGTGACTTGTACGTGGCTTGTACGTGGCTTGTACGTGGCTTGTACGTGGCTTGTATGTGGCTTGTATGTGGCTTGTATGTGGCTTGTACGTGGCTTGTACGTGACTTGTACGTGACTTGTACGTGGCTTGTATGTGGCTTGTACGTGACTTGTACGTGGCTTGTATGTGGCTTGTACGTGACTTGTATGTGGCTTGTATGTGGCTTGTACGTGGCTTGTACGTGACTTGTACGTGGCTTGTACGTGACTTGTACGTGACTTGTACGTGGCTTGTACGTGGCTTGTACGTGGCTTGTACGTGACTTGTACGTGACTTGTACGTGGCTTGTACGTGGCTTGTACGTGGCTTGTACGTGGCTTGTACGTGGCTTGTACGTGGCTTGTACGTGACTTGTACGTGGCTTGTACGTGGCTTGTACGTGGCTTGTACGTGGCTTGTATGTGGCTTGTACGTGGCTTGTACGTGACTTGTACGTGACTTGTACGTGGCTTGTATGTGGCTTGTACGTGACTTGTACGTGGCTTGTATGTGGCTTGTACGTGACTTGTACGTGGCTTGTATGTGGCTTGTACGTGGCTTGTACGTGGCTTGTACGTGACTTGTACGTGGCTTGTACGTGACTTGTACGTGACTTGTACGTGGCTTGTATGTGGCTTGTACGTGGCTTGTACGTGACTTGTACGTGGCTTGTATGTGGCTTGTACGTGACTTGTATGTGGCTTGTACGTGACTTGTACGTGACTTGTACGTGGCTTGTACGTGGCTTGTACGTGACTTGTACGTGGCTTGTACGTGGCTTGTACGTGGCTTGTACGTGGCTTGTACGTGGCTTGTACGTGGCTTGTACGTGACTTGTACGTGGCTTGTACGTGGCTTGTACGTGACTTGTACGTGGCTTGTACGTGACTTGTACGTGGCTTGTACGTGACTTGTACGTGACTTGTACGTGGCTTGTATGTGGCTTGTACGTGACTTGTATGTGGCTTGTATGTGGCTTGTACGTGACTTGTATGTGGCTTGTACGTGGCTTGTACGTGGCTTGTACGTGGCTTGTACGTGACTTGTACGTGGCTTGTACGTGACTTGTACGTGACTTGTACGTGGCTTGTACGTGGCTTGTACGTGGCTTGTACGTGGCTTGTACGTGGCTTGTACGTGGCTTGTACGTGGCTTGTACGTGGCTTGTACGTGGCTTGTACGTGGCTTGTACGTGGCTTGTATGTGGCTTGTACGTGGCTTGTACGTGACTTGTACGTGACTTGTACGTGGCTTGTACGTGGCTTGTACGTGACTTGTACGTGGCTTGTATGTGGCTTGTACGTGACTTGTATGTGGCTTGTATGTGGCTTGTACGTGGCTTGTACGTGACTTGTACGTGGCTTGTACGTGACTTGTACGTGACTTGTACGTGGCTTGTACGTGGCTTGTACGTGGCTTGTACGTGACTTGTACGTGACTTGTACGTGGCTTGTACGTGGCTTGTACGTGGCTTGTACGTGGCTTGTACGTGGCTTGTACGTGGCTTGTACGTGGCTTGTACGTGACTTGTACGTGGCTTGTACGTGGCTTGTACGTGGCTTGTATGTGGCTTGTACGTGGCTTGTACGTGACTTGTACGTGACTTGTACGTGGCTTGTATGTGGCTTGTACGTGACTTGTACGTGGCTTGTATGTGGCTTGTACGTGACTTGTACGTGGCTTGTACGTGGCTTGTACGTGGCTTGTACGTGGCTTGTACGTGACTTGTACGTGGCTTGTACGTGACTTGTACGTGACTTGTACGTGGCTTGTATGTGGCTTGTACGTGGCTTGTACGTGACTTGTACGTGGCTTGTATGTGGCTTGTACGTGACTTGTATGTGGCTTGTACGTGACTTGTACGTGACTTGTACGTGGCTTGTACGTGGCTTGTACGTGACTTGTACGTGGCTTGTACGTGGCTTGTACGTGGCTTGTACGTGGCTTGTACGTGGCTTGTACGTGGCTTGTACGTGACTTGTACGTGGCTTGTACGTGGCTTGTACGTGACTTGTACGTGGCTTGTACGTGACTTGTACGTGGCTTGTACGTGACTTGTACGTGACTTGTACGTGGCTTGTATGTGGCTTGTACGTGACTTGTATGTGGCTTGTATGTGGCTTGTACGTGACTTGTATGTGGCTTGTACGTGGCTTGTACGTGGCTTGTACGTGGCTTGTACGTGACTTGTACGTGGCTTGTACGTGACTTGTACGTGACTTGTACGTGGCTTGTATGTGGCTTGTACGTGGCTTGTACGTGGCTTGTACGTGGCTTGTACGTGGCTTGTACGTGGCTTGTACGTGGCTTGTACGTGGCTTGTACGTGGCTTGTACGTGGCTTGTACGTGGCTTGTACGTGGCTTGTACGTGGCTTGTACGTGGCTTGTACGTGACTTGTACGTGGCTTGTACGTGACTTGTACGTGACTTGTACGTGACTTGTACGTGGCTTGTACGTGACTTGTACGTGGCTTGTACGTGGCTTGTACGTGGCTTGTACGTGGCTTGTACGTGGCTTGTACGTGGCTTGTACGTGACTTGTACGTGGCTTGTACGTGACTTGTACGTGGCTTGTACGTGGCTTGTACGTGGCTTGTACGTGACTTGTACGTGACTTGTACGTGGCTTGTACGTGGCTTGTACGTGGCTTGTACGTGGCTTGTACGTGGCTTGTACGTGGCTTGTACGTGACTTGTACGTGACTTGTACGTGACTTGTACGTGACTTGTACGTGGCTTGTACGTGGCTTGTACGTGGCTTGTACGTGGCTTGTACGTGGCTTGTACGTGGCTTGTACGTGGCTTGTACGTGGCTTGTACGTGGCTTGTACGTGACTTGTACGTGGCTTGTACGTGGCTTGTACGTGACTTGTACGTGGCTTGTACGTGGCTTGTACGTGGCTTGTACGTGACTTGTACGTGGCTTGTACGTGGCTTGTACGTGGCTTGTACGTGACTTGTACGTGGCTTGTACGTGGCTTGTACGTGACTTGTACGTGGCTTGTACGTGGCTTGTACGTGGCTTGTACGTGGCTTGTACGTGACTTGTACGTGACTTGTACGTGGCTTGTACGTGACTTGTATGCATGGAGACCAGGAGATGCTAAACTATAAGTTAATTAATTAACGGTCAATTACCATGAGACCGTCAGTCTTTTGCAGGACAATAACCGTCTGACAAAATGTCATGACCGCTACAGCTCTAATGGTGACAAGACAATGTAGGCTGTGTGTAGCGGTTAGCGGTCGTGATATGAAGGTTTGGCTTGGAAAGGTTTTTTTTCCGCCTGGTCACAGACAGCTGATGTGTCTGCATCCATCCTCCCCTCCCTCTATCCCTCCATCCATCCTCCCCTCCCTCTACCTCTCCATCCATCCCTCCTCCCCTCCATCCCTCCATCCCTCCATCCTTACCACTGAGATGTGAAGAGACCATAGAAGTGTGTAGAGCTAGGGTCTCCAGATGTGTGTTGTTTTGTGTAGACATCAGTCAGTATGTTGTAACGCTGTCCGCTGGCTCTGTCCTCACACACCAACTGAGCCTTGAGGAAGGTGGTCCAACGCTTCTGCAATGTCTTCATACCACCTACATCAGACTAGAGAGAGATAGAGGGGGAGAGAGAGGGGGAGAGAGGGGTGGAGAGAGAGAGAGAGAGGAGGAGAGAAAGTGGGGGTGGAGAGAGAGAGGGGGAGAGAAAGAGGGGTTGGAGAGAGAGAGGGGGGGTGGAGAGAGAGAGAGAGAGAGAGAGGGGGAGAGGGATAAAAAGAGAGCGGGGGAGAGAGAGGGTGGTGGAGAAGGGGGGTGGTGGGAGAGGGGGAATAAGAGAGAGGTTGGTGGAGAGGGGGGGGTGGTGGGGGAGAAAGAGAGAGGTTGGTGGAGAGGGGGGTTGGTGGGAGAGGGAGAGAGAGGGTGGTGGAGAGGGGGGTGTATAAAGATACAGTGAAAAGAGAATGAAGAAGGAGGAAAGAAAAAAAGAAAGAATTGATGGGTAGTCTCATCCAAAACATAGAGGTGGCTAGGGTGGTCTCACCCAAAACATAGAGGTGGCTAGGGTGGTCTCACCCAAAACATAGAGGTGGCTAGGGTGGTCTCACCCAAAACATAAAGAGGTGGCTAGGGTGGTCTCACCCAAAACATAAAGAGGTGGCTAGGGTGGTCTCACCCAAAACATAGAGGTGGCTAGGGTGGTCTCACCCAAAACATAGAGGTGGCTAGGGTGGTCTCACCCAAAACATAGAGGTGGCTAGGGTGGTCTCACCCAAAACATAGAGGTGGCTAGGGTGGTCTCACCCAAAACATAGAGGTGGCTAGGGTGGTCTCACCCAAAACACAAAGAGGTAGCTAGGGTGGTCTCACCCAAAACATAGAGAGGTGGCTAGGGTGGTCTCACCCAAAACATAAAGAGGTGGCTAGGGTGGTCTCACCCAAAACATAGAGGTGGCTAGGGTGGTCTCACCCAAAACATAGAGGTAGCTAGGGTGGTCTCACCCAAAACATAGAGTTGGCTAGGGTGGTCTCACCCAAAACATAGAGGTAGCTAGGGTGGTCTCACCCAAAACATAGAGTTGGCTAGGGTGGTCTCACCCAAAACATAGAGGTAGCTAGGGTGGTCTCACCCAAAACATAGAGGTAGCTAGGGTGGTCTCACCCAAAACATAGAGTTGGCTAGGGTGGTCTCACCCAAAACATAGAGGTAGCTAGGGTGGTCTCACCCAAAACATAGAGTTGGCTAGGGTGGTCTCACCCAAAGCATAGAGGTGGCTAGGGTGGTCTCACCCAAAACATAAAGAGGTGGCTAGGGTGGTCTCACCCAAAACATAGAGAGGTAGCTAGGGTGGTCTCACCCAAAACATAAAGGTGGCTAGGGTGGTCTCACCCAAAACTATGTGAGGAGTGGGACTTTAAAAAAAATCCTATATATTTGCTAGGATCAAGCAATGACAAAGCAACGACAAAGAAACGACAAAGGGACAGACCACCACCTCCTCTGCCCCCCAGACCTACCTTGCAGACACGTGCGACCCTGGGAACTTTGACCTTAGTGTAGAGGTCGTACTCCTTGGCGACCTCAGTAAAGAAGAAGTAGATCTTGTTGTCTTCACCCTGTGGGTTGTTGTCTTCATCCTGCTGTATGAACACCGACGACACAAACTCTGGG
>NC_092116.1:28164810-28204810 GCF_045679555.1 Salvelinus alpinus
TGGAGATGTAACATGTCTCATAGTGGTTAGAAGTCTATGTCCCTGGAGATGTAACATGTCTCATAGAGGTTAGAAGTCTATGTCCCTGGAGATGTATCATGTCTCATAGTGGTTAGAAGTCTATGTCCCCTGGAGATGTAACATGTCTCATAGAGGTTAGAAGTCTATGTTGTCTCATAGAGGTTAGAAGTCTATGTCCCTAGAGATGTAACATGTCTCATAGTGGTTAGAAGTCTATGTCCCCTGGAGATGTATCATGTCTCATAGTGGTTAGAAGTCTATGTCCCCTGGAGATGGAACATGTCTCATAGTGGTTAGAAGTCTATGTCCCTGGAGATGTAACGTGTCTCATAGTGGTTAGAAGTCTATGTCCCTGGAGATGTAACATGTCTCATAGTGGTTAGAAGTCTATGTCCCCAGAGATGTAACATGTCTCATAGTGGTTAGAAGTCTATGTCCCCTGGAGATGTAACATGTCTCATAGTGGTTAGTAGTCTATGTCCCCAGAGATGTAACATGTCTCATAGTGGTTAGAAGTCTATGTCCCTGGAGATGTAACATGTCTCATAGTGGTTAGAAGTCTATGTCCCTGGAGATGTAACATGTCTCATAGTGGTTAGAAGTCTATGTCCCTGGAGATGTAACATGTCTCATAGTGGTTAGAAGTCTATGTCCCCTGGAGATGTAACATGTGTGATAGCAGTGCAGCAATGGCAGCTTTCTCTCTGCTTCTCTCTGCTTCTTTCTGCTTCTCTCTGCTTCTTTCTGCTTCTCTGCTTCTCTCTGCTTCTTTCTGCTTCTCTCTGCTTCTTTCTGCTTCTCTCTGCTTCTCTCTGCTTCTTTCTGCTTCTCTCTGCTTCTCTCTGCTTCTTTCTGCTTCTCTCTGCTTCTTTCTGCTTCTCTCTGCTTCTTTCTGCTTCTCTCTGCTTCTCTCTGCTTCTTTCTGCTTCTCTCTGCTTCTTTCTGCTTCTCTCTGCTTCTCTCTGCTTCTTTCTGCTTCACTCTGCTTCTCTCTGCTTCTTTCTGCTTCTCTCTGCTTCTTTCTGCTTCTCTCTGCTTCTCTCTGCTTCTCTCTGCTTCTTTCTGCTTCTCTCTGCTTCTTTCTGCTTTCTCGGTGAATGCAAAGAGGAGAGTAGCACAACCATGAGGGGCAACAGTAGGTTGTAGCAGCACAACAGTAGGTTGTAGTAGCACAACAGTAGGTAGTAGTAACACAACAGTAGGTAGTAGTAACACAACAGTAGGTTGTAGTAGCACAACAGTAGGTAGTAGTAACACAACAGTAGGTTGTAGTAGCACAACAGTAGGTTGTAGTAACACAACAGTAGGTAGTAGTAACACAACAGTAGGTTGTAGTAACACAACAGTAGGTAGTAGTAACACAACAGTAGGTTGTAGTAACACAACAGTAGGTTGTAGTAGCACAACAGTAGGTTGTAGTAACACAACAGTAGGTTGTAGTAACACAACAGTAGGTTGTAGTAGCACAACAGTAGGTTGTAGTAACACAACAGTAGGTTGTAGTAACACAACAGTAGGTTGTAGTAACACAACAGTAGGTTGTAGTAACACAACAGTAGGTTGTAGTAGCACAACAGTAGGTTGTAGTAACACAACAGTAGGTAGTAGTAACACAACAGTAGGTTGTAGTAGCACAACAGTAGGTTGTAGTAACACAACAGTAGGTAGTAGTAACACAACAGTAGGTAGTAGTAACACAACAGTAGGTTGTAGTAACACAACAGTAGGTTGTAGTAACACAACAGTAGGTTGTAGTAACACAACAGTAGGTAGTAGTAACACAACAGTAGGTAGTAGTAACACAACAGTAGGTAGTAGTAACACAACAGTAGGTAGTAGTAACACAACAGTAGGTTGTAGTAGCACAACAGTAGGTTGTAGTAACACAACAGTAGGTTGTAGTAGCACAACAGTAGGTAGTAGTAACACAACAGTAGGTTGTAGTAGCACAACAGTAGGTTGTAGTAGCACAACAGTAGGTAGTAGTAACACAACAGTAGGTAGTAGTAACACAACAGTAGGTAGTAGTAACACAACAGTAGGTTGTAGTAACACAACAGTAGGTAGGTAGTGGCGACAACAGTAGGTTATGGTAGTACTACAGTGGTGGTGGCCTACAGTAGGCTGTAGTAACACAACAGTAGGTAGTAGTAACACAACAGTAGGTAGTAGTAACACAACAGTAGGTTGTAGTAACACAACAGTAGGTTGTAGTAACACAACAGTAGGTAGTAGTAACACAACAGTAGGTAGTAGTAACACAACAGTAGGTTGTAGTAACACAACAGTAGGTAGTAGTAACACAACAGTAGGTAGTAGTAACACAACAGTAGGTAGTAGTAACACAACAGTAGGTAGTAGTAACACAACAGTAGGTAGTAGTAACACAACAGTAGAGGTTGTAGTAACACAACAGTAGGTAGTAGTAACACAACAGTAGGTTGTAGTAGCACAACAGTAGGTTGTAGTAACACAACAGTAGGTAGTAGTAACACAACAGTAGGTAGTAGTAACACAACAGTAGGTAGTAGTAACACAACAGTAGAGGTTGTAGTAACACAACAGTAGGTAGTAGTAGCACAACAGTAGAGGTTGTAGTAACACAACAGTAGAGGTTGTAGTAACACAACAGTAGGTTGTAGTAACACAACAGTAGGTAGTAGTAACACAACAGTAGAGGTTGTAGTAACACAACAGTAGGTAGTAGTAACACAACAGTAGAGGTTGTAGTAACACAACAGTAGGTAGTAGTAGCACAACAGTAGAGGTTGTAGTAACACAACAGTAGGTTGTAGTAACACAACAGTAGAGGTTGTAGTAACACAACAGTAGGTTGTAGTAGCACAACAGTAGAGGTTGTAGTAACACAACAGTAGGTTGTAGTAGCACAACAGTAGGTTGTAGTAACACAACAGTAGGTAGTAGTAACACAACAGTAGGTAGTAGTAACACAACAGTAGGTAGTAGTAACACAACAGTAGGTAGTAGTAACACAACAGTAGGTTGTAGTAGCACAACAGTAGGTTGTAGTAACACAACAGTAGGTTGTAGTAGCACAACAGTAGGTAGTAGTAACACAACAGTAGGTTGTAGTAGCACAACAGTAGGTTGTAGTAGCACAACAGTAGGTAGTAGTAACACAACAGTAGGTAGTAGTAACACAACAGTAGGTAGTAGTAACACAACAGTAGGTTGTAGTAACACAACAGTAGGTAGTAGTAGCACAACAGTAGAGGTTGTAGTAACACAACAGTAGAGGTTGTAGTAACACAACAGTAGAGGTTGTAGTAGCACAACAGTAGAGGTTGTAGTAACACAACAGTAGAGGTTGTAGTAGCACAACAGTAGGTTGTAGTAGCACAACAGTAGGTAGTAGTAACACAACAGTAGGTAGTAGTAGCACAACAGTAGGTAGTAGTAACACAACAGTAGGTAGTAGTAGCACAACAGTAGAGGTTGTAGTAACACAACAGTAGAGGTTGTAGTAGCACAACAGTAGGTTGTAGTAGCACAACAGTAGGTAGTAGTAACACAACAGTAGGTAGTAGTAGCACAACAGTAGAGGTTGTAGTAACACAACAGTAGAGGTTGTAGTAACACAACAGTAGGTAGTAGTAACACAACAGTAGAGGTTGTAGTAGCACAACAGTAGAGGTTGTAGTAACACAACAGTAGGTAGTAGTAACACAACAGTAGAGGTTGTAGTAACACAACAGTAGAGGTTGTAGTAGCACAACAGTAGAGGTTGTAGTAACACAACAGTAGGTAGTAGTAACACAACAGTAGGTAGTAGTAACACAACAGTAGGTTGTAGTAACACAACAGTAGGTAGTAGTAACACAACAGTAGAGGTTGTAGTAACACAACAGTAGAGGTTGTAGTAACACAACAGTAGGTAGTAGTAACACAACAGTAGAGGTTGTAGTAGCACAACAGTAGAGGTTGTAGTAACACAACAGTAGGTAGTAGTAACACAACAGTAGAGGTTGTAGTAACACAACAGTAGAGGTTGTAGTAGCACAACAGTAGAGGTTGTAGTAACACAACAGTAGGTAGTAGTAACACAACAGTAGGTAGTAGTAACACAACAGTAGGTTGTAGTAGCACAACAGTAGGTTGTAGTAGCACAACAGTAGGTAGTAGTAACACAACAGTAGGTTGTAGTAACACAACAGTAGGTAGTAGTAGCACAACAGTAGGTAGTAGTAACACAACAGTAGGTTGTAGTAGCACAACAGTAGGTAGTAGTAACACAACAGTAGGTAGTAGTAACACAACAGTAGGTAGTAGTAACACAACAGTAGGTAGTAGTAACACAACAGTAGGTAGTAGTAACACAACAGTAGGTTGTAGTAGCACAACAGTAGGTAGTAGTAACACAACAGTAGGTTGTAGTAACACAACAGTAGGTTGTAGTAGCACAACAGTAGAGGTTGTAGTAACACAACAGTAGAGGTTGTAGTAACACAACAGTAGGTAGTAGTAACACAACAGTAGGTTGTAGTAACACAACAGTAGGTTGTAGTAACACAACAGTAGGTTGTAGTAACACAACAGTAGGTAGTAGTAACACAACAGTAGGTAGTAGTAACACAACAGTAGGTTGTAGTAGCACAACAGTAGGTAGTAGTAACACAACAGTAGGTTGTAGTAACACAACAGTAGGTTGTAGTAGCACAACAGTAGAGGTAGTAGTAACACAACAGTAGGTAGTAGTAACACAACAGTAGGTAGTAGTAACACAACAGTAGGTTGTAGTAGCACAACAGTAGGTAGTAGTAACACAACAGTAGGTTGTAGTAACACAACAGTAGGTAGTAGTAGCACAACAGTAGAGGTTGTAGTAACACAACAGTAGAGGTTGTAGTAACACAACAGTAGGTAGTAGTAACACAACAGTAGGTTGTAGTAACACAACAGTAGGTTGTAGTAACACAACAGTAGAGGTTGTAGTAACACAACAGTAGAGGTTGTAGTAGCACAACAGTAGAGGTTGTAGTAGCACAACAGTAGGTAGTAGTAACACAACAGTAGGTTGTAGTAACACAACAGTAGGTAGTAGTAACACAACAGTAGGTAGTAGTAACACAACAGTAGGTTGTAGTAACACAACAGTAGGTTGTAGTAACACAACAGTAGGTAGTAGTAACACAACAGTAGGTAGTAGTAACACAACAGTAGGTAGTAGTAACACAACAGTAGGTTGTAGTAACACAACAGTAGGTTGTAGTAACACAACAGTAGGTTGTAGTAACACAACAGTAGAGGTTGTAGTAACACAACAGTAGAGGTTGTAGTAACACCACAGTAGGTTGTAGTAGCACAACAGTAGGTTGTAGTAGCACAACAGTAGGTAGTAGTAACACAACAGTAGAGGTTGTAGTAACACAACAGTAGGTTGTAGTAACACAACAGTAGGTTGTAGTAACACAACAGTAGGTAGTAGTAACACAACAGTAGAGGTTGTAGTAGCACAACAGTAGGTAGTAGTAACACAACAGTAGAGGTAGTAGTAACACAACAGTAGGTTGTAGTAACACAACAGTAGGTTGTAGTAACACAACAGTAGGTAGTAGTAACACAACAGTAGAGGTTGTAGTAACACAACAGTAGGTAGTAGTAACACAACAGTAGAGGTTGTAGTAACACAACAGTAGAGGTTGTAGTAACACAACAGTAGGTAGTAGTAGCACAACAGTAGGTAGTAGTAACACAACAGTAGGTTGTAGTAACACAACAGTAGGTTGTAGTAGCACAACAGTAGGTAGTAGTAACACAACAGTAGGTTGTAGTAACACAACAGTAGGTAGTAGTAACACAACAGTAGGTTGTAGTAACACAACAGTAGGTTGTAGTAGCACAACAGTAGGTAGTAGTAACACAACAGTAGGTTGTAGTAACACAACAGTAGGTAGTAGTAACACAACAGTAGGTAGTAGTAGCACAACAGTAGGTAGTAGTAACACAACAGTAGGTTGTAGTAACACAACAGTAGGTAGTAGTAACACAACAGTAGGTTGTAGTAACACAACAGTAGGTAGTAGTAACACAACAGTAGGTAGTAGTAGCACAACAGTAGGTAGTAGTAACACAACAGTAGGTTGTAGTAACACAACAGTAGGTAGTAGTAACACAACAGTAGGTAGTAGTAACACAACAGTAGGTAGTAGTAACACAACAGTAGGTAGTAGTAACACAACAGTAGGTTGTAGTAACACAACAGTAGGTAGTAGTAACACAACAGTAGGTAGTAGTAACACAACAGTAGGTAGTAGTAACACAACAGTAGGTTGTAGTAGCACAACAGTAGGTTGTAGTAACACAACAGTAGGTTGTAGTAGCACAACAGTAGGTTGTAGTAACACAACAGTAGGTTGTAGTAGCACAACAGTAGGTTGTAGTAACACAACAGTAGGTTGTAGTAGCACAACAGTAGGTTGTAGTAGCACAACAGTAGGTTGTAGTAACACAACAGTAGGTAGTAGTAACACAACAGTAGGTAGTAGTAGCACAACAGTAGAGGTTGTAGTAACACAACAGTAGGTTGTAGTAACACAACAGTAGGTAGTAGTAACACAACAGTAGAGGTTGTAGTAGCACAACAGTAGAGGTTGTAGTAACACAACAGTAGGTAGTAGTAACACAACAGTAGAGGTTGTAGTAACACAACAGTAGAGGTTGTAGTAGCACAACAGTAGAGGTTGTAGTAACACAACAGTAGGTAGTAGTAACACAACAGTAGGTAGTAGTAACACAACAGTAGGTTGTAGTAACACAACAGTAGGTAGTAGTAACACAACAGTAGAGGTTGTAGTAACACAACAGTAGGTAGTAGTAACACAACAGTAGAGGTTGTAGTAGCACAACAGTAGAGGTTGTAGTAACACAACAGTAGGTAGTAGTAACACAACAGTAGAGGTTGTAGTAACACAACAGTAGAGGTTGTAGTAGCACAACAGTAGAGGTTGTAGTAACACAACAGTAGGTTGTAGTAACACAACAGTAGGTAGTAGTAACACAACAGTAGGTAGTAGTAACACAACAGTAGGTTGTAGTAGCACAACAGTAGGTAGTAGTAACACAACAGTAGGTTGTAGTAACACAACAGTAGGTTGTAGTAGCACAACAGTAGAGGTTGTAGTAACACAACAGTAGAGGTTGTAGTAACACAACAGTAGGTTGTAGTAACACAACAGTAGGTTGTAGTAACACAACAGTAGGTTGTAGTAACACAACAGTAGAGGTTGTAGTAACACAACAGTAGAGGTTGTAGTAGCACAACAGTAGAGGTTGTAGTAGCACAACAGTAGGTAGTAGTAACACAACAGTAGGTTGTAGTAACACAACAGTAGGTAGTAGTAACACAACAGTAGGTAGTAGTAGCACAACAGTAGGTTGTAGTAACACAACAGTAGAGGTTGTAGTAGCACAACAGTAGAGGTTGTAGTAGCACAACAGTAGGTAGTAGTAACACAACAGTAGGTTGTAGTAACACAACAGTAGGTAGTAGTAACACAACAGTAGGTAGTAGTAACACAACAGTAGGTAGTAGTAACACAACAGTAGGTAGTAGTAGCACAACAGTAGGTAGTAGTAGCACAACAGTAGGTAGTAGTAACACAACAGTAGGTTGTAGTAACACAACAGTAGGTAGTAGTAACACAACAGTAGGTAGTAGTAACACAACAGTAGGTTGTAGTAGCACAACAGTAGGTAGTAGTAACACAACAGTAGGTAGTAGTAGCACAACAGTAGGTAGTAGCAGCACAACAGTAGGTAGTAGTAACACAACAGTAGGTAGTAGTAACACAACAGTAGAGGTTGTAGTAACACCACAGTAGGTTGTAGTAGCACAACAGTAGGTTGTAGTAGCACAACAGTAGGTAGTAGCAGCACAACAGTAGGTAGTAGTAACACAACAGTAGGTAGTAGTAACACAACAGTAGGTAGTAGTAACACAACAGTAGGTAGTAGTAACACAACAGTAGGTAGTAGTAACACAACAGTAGGTAGTAGTAACACAACAGTAGGTTGTAGTAACACAACAGTAGGTAGTAGTAACACAACAGTAGGTAGTAGTAGCACAACAGTAGGTAGTAGTAACACAACAGTAGGTAGTAGTAACACAACAGTAGGTAGTAGTAACACAACAGTAGGTAGTAGTAACACAACAGTAGGTAGTAGTAACACAACAGTAGGTTGTAGTAGCACAACAGTAGGTAGTAGTAGCACAACAGTAGGTAGTAGCAGCACAACAGTAGGTAGTAGTAACACAACAGTAGGTAGTAGTAACACAACAGTAGAGGTTGTAGTAACACCACAGTAGGTTGTAGTAGCACAACAGTAGGTTGTAGTAGCACAACAGTAGGTAGTAGCAGCACAACAGTAGGTAGTAGTAACACAACAGTAGGTAGTAGTAACACAACAGTAGGTAGTAGTAACACAACAGTAGGTAGTAGTAACACAACAGTAGGTAGTAGTAACACAACAGTAGGTAGTAGTAACACAACAGTAGGTTGTAGTAACACAACAGTAGGTAGTAGTAACACAACAGTAGGTAGTAGTAGCACAACAGTAGGTAGTAGTAACACAACAGTAGGTAGTAGTAACACAACAGTAGGTAGTAGTAACACAACAGTAGGTTGTAGTAACACAACAGTAGGTAGTAGTAACACAACAGTAGGTTGTAGTAGCACAACAGTAGGTAGTAGTAACACAACAGTAGGTTGTAGTAACACAACAGTAGGTTGTAGTAGCACAACAGTAGGTAGTAGTAACACAACAGTAGGTTGTAGTAACACAACAGTAGGTAGTAGTAACACAACAGTAGGTAGTAGTAGCACAACAGTAGGTAGTAGTAACACAACAGTAGGTTGTAGTAACACAACAGTAGGTTGTAGTAGCACAACAGTAGGTAGTAGTAACACAACAGTAGGTTGTAGTAACACAACAGTAGGTAGTAGTAACACAACAGTAGGTAGTAGTAACACAACAGTAGGTAGTAGTAGCACAACAGTAGGTAGTAGTAACACAACAGTAGGTTGTAGTAACACAACAGTAGGTAGTAGTAACACAACAGTAGGTAGTAGTAGCACAACAGTAGGTAGTAGTAACACAACAGTAGGTAGTAGTAACACAACAGTAGGTAGTAGTAGCACAACAGTAGGTAGTAGTAACACAACAGTAGGTTGTAGTAGCACAACAGTAGGTTGTAGTAACACAACAGTAGGTTGTAGTAGCACAACAGTAGGTTGTAGTAGCACAACAGTAGGTTGTAGTAACACAACAGTAGGTTGTAGTAGCACAACAGTAGGTAGTAGTAACACAACAGTAGGTTGTAGTAACACAACAGTAGGTAGTAGTAACACAACAGTAGGTTGTAGTAACACAACAGTAGAGGTTGTAGTAACACAACAGTAGGTAGTAGTAACACAACAGTAGGTAGTAGTAGCACAACAGTAGGTAGTAGTAACACAACAGTAGAGGTTGTAGTAACACAACAGTAGGTTGTAGTAGCACAACAGTAGGTAGTAGTAACACAACAGTAGGTAGTAGTAACACAACAGTAGGTAGTAGTAGCACAACAGTAGGTAGTAGTAACACAACAGTAGAGGTTGTAGTAACACAACAGTAGGTTGTAGTAGCACAACAGTAGGTAGTAGTAACACAACAGTAGGTTGTAGTAACACAACAGTAGGTAGTAGTAACACAACAGTAGGTAGTAGTAGCACAACAGTAGGTAGTAGTAGCACAACAGTAGGTTGTAGTAACACAACAGTAGGTTGTAGTAACACAACAGTAGAGGTTGTAGTAACACAACAGTAGGTAGTAGTAACACAACAGTAGGTAGTAGTAGCACAACAGTAGGTAGTAGTAGCACAACAGTAGGTTGTAGTAACACAACAGTAGGTTGTAGTAACACAACAGTAGAGGTTGTAGTAACACAACAGTAGGTTGTAGTAACACAACAGTAGGTAGTAGTAGCACAACAGTAGGTAGTAGTAACACAACAGTAGAGGTTGTA
The DNA here is from genome assembly GCF_045679555.1 of Salvelinus alpinus. Lineage (NCBI taxonomy): Eukaryota > Metazoa > Chordata > Actinopteri > Salmoniformes > Salmonidae > Salvelinus > Salvelinus alpinus. Next base: position 28,174,856 of record NC_092116.1, read on the forward strand.
GTAACACAACAGTAGAGGTTGTAGTAACACAACAGTAGGTAGTAGTAACACAACAGTAGGTTGTAGTAGCACAACAGTAGGTTGTAGTAACACAACAGTAGGTTGTAGTAACACAACAGTAGGTTGTAGTAGCACAACAGTAGAGGTTGTAGTAACACAACAGTAGGTAGTAGTAACACAACAGTAGGTAGTAGTAACACAACAGTAGGTAGTAGTAACACAACAGTAGGTTGTAGTAGCACAACAGTAGGTTGTAGTAACACAACAGTAGGTAGTAGTAACACAACAGTAGGTAGTAGTAACACAACAGTAGGTAGTAGTAGCACAACAGTAGGTAGTAGTAGCACAACAGTAGGTTGTAGTAACACAACAGTAGGTAGTAGTAACACAACAGTAGGTTGTAGTAGCACAACAGTAGGTAGTAGTAGCACAACAGTAGGTTGTAGTAACACAACAGTAGGTAGTAGTAGCACAACAGTAGGTTGTAGTAACACAACAGTAGAGGTTGTAGTAACACAACAGTAGGTAGTAGTAACACAACAGTAGGTAGTAGTAGCACAACAGTAGGTTGTAGTAACACAACAGTAGGTTGTAGTAGCACAACAGTAGGTAGTAGTAACACAACAGTAGAGGTTGTAGTAACACAACAGTAGGTAGTAGTAGCACAACAGTAGGTTGTAGTAACACAACAGTAGAGGTTGTAGTAACACAACAGTAGGTAGTAGTAACACAACAGTAGGTAGTAGTAACACAACAGTAGGTAGTAGTAGCACAACAGTAGGTTGTAGTAACACAACAGTAGGTTGTAGTAGCACAACAGTAGGTAGTAGTAACACAACAGTAGAGGTTGTAGTAACACAACAGTAGGTAGTAGTAACACAACAGTAGGTAGTAGTAGCACAACAGTAGGTTGTAGTAACACAACAGTAGAGGTTGTAGTAACACAACAGTAGGTTGTAGTAGCACAACAGTAGAGGTTGTAGTAACACAACAGTAGGTTGTAGTAGCACAACAGTAGGTAGTAGTAACACAACAGTAGGTAGTAGTAACACAACAGTAGGTTGTAGTAACACAACAGTAGGTTGTAGTAGCACAACAGTAGGTAGTAGTAACACAACAGTAGGTAGTAGTAACACAACAGTAGGTTGTAGTAACACAACAGTAGGTAGTAGTAACACAACAGTAGGTTGTAGTAACACAACAGTAGGTTGTAGTAACACAACAGTAGGTTGTAGTAACACAACAGTAGGTAGTAGTAACACAACAGTAGGTAGTAGTAACACAACAGTAGAGGTTGTAGTAACACAACAGTAGGTAGTAGTAACACAACAGTAGGTAGTAGTAACACAACAGTAGGTAGTAGTAACACAACAGTAGGTTGTAGTAACACAACAGTAGGTAGTAGTAGCACAACAGTAGGTTGTAGTAACACAACAGTAGGTTGTAGTAACACAACAGTAGGTTGTAGTAACACAACAGTAGGTAGTAGTAACACAACAGTAGGTAGTAGTAACACAACAGTAGGTAGTAGTAACACAACAGTAGGTAGTAGTAACACAACAGTAGGTTGTAGTAGCACAACAGTAGGTTGTAGTAACACAACAGTAGGTTGTAGTAGCACAACAGTAGGTAGTAGTAGCACAACAGTAGGTTGTAGTAACACAACAGTAGGTTGTAGTAACACAACAGTAGGTAGTAGTAACACAACAGTAGGTTGTAGTAACACAACAGTAGAGGTTGTAGTAGCACAACAGTAGAGGTTGTAGTAACACAACAGTAGGTTGTAGTAACACAACAGTAGGTAGTAGTAACACAACAGTAGGTAGTAGTAACACAACAGTAGGTTGTAGTAGCACAACAGTAGGTAGTAGTAACACAACAGTAGGTTGTAGTAACACAACAGTAGGTTGTAGTAGCACAACAGTAGAGGTTGTAGTAACACAACAGTAGAGGTTGTAGTAACACAACAGTAGGTTGTAGTAACACAACAGTAGGTTGTAGTAACACAACAGTAGGTTGTAGTAACACAACAGTAGAGGTTGTAGTAACACAACAGTAGAGGTTGTAGTAGCACAACAGTAGAGGTTGTAGTAGCACAACAGTAGGTAGTAGTAACACAACAGTAGGTTGTAGTAACACAACAGTAGGTAGTAGTAACACAACAGTAGGTAGTAGTAGCACAACAGTAGGTTGTAGTAACACAACAGTAGAGGTTGTAGTAGCACAACAGTAGAGGTTGTAGTAGCACAACAGTAGGTAGTAGTAACACAACAGTAGGTTGTAGTAACACAACAGTAGGTAGTAGTAACACAACAGTAGGTAGTAGTAACACAACAGTAGGTAGTAGTAACACAACAGTAGGTAGTAGTAGCACAACAGTAGGTAGTAGTAACACAACAGTAGGTTGTAGTAACACAACAGTAGGTAGTAGTAACACAACAGTAGGTAGTAGTAACACAACAGTAGGTTGTAGTAGCACAACAGTAGGTAGTAGTAACACAACAGTAGGTAGTAGTAGCACAACAGTAGGTAGTAGCAGCACAACAGTAGGTAGTAGTAACACAACAGTAGGTAGTAGTAACACAACAGTAGAGGTTGTAGTAACACCACAGTAGGTTGTAGTAGCACAACAGTAGGTTGTAGTAGCACAACAGTAGGTAGTAGCAGCACAACAGTAGGTAGTAGTAACACAACAGTAGGTAGTAGTAACACAACAGTAGGTAGTAGTAACACAACAGTAGGTAGTAGTAACACAACAGTAGGTAGTAGTAACACAACAGTAGGTAGTAGTAACACAACAGTAGGTTGTAGTAACACAACAGTAGGTAGTAGTAACACAACAGTAGGTAGTAGTAGCACAACAGTAGGTAGTAGTAACACAACAGTAGGTAGTAGTAACACAACAGTAGGTAGTAGTAACACAACAGTAGGTAGTAGTAACACAACAGTAGGTAGTAGTAACACAACAGTAGGTTGTAGTAGCACAACAGTAGGTAGTAGTAGCACAACAGTAGGTAGTAGCAGCACAACAGTAGGTAGTAGTAACACAACAGTAGGTAGTAGTAACACAACAGTAGAGGTTGTAGTAACACCACAGTAGGTTGTAGTAGCACAACAGTAGGTTGTAGTAGCACAACAGTAGGTAGTAGCAGCACAACAGTAGGTAGTAGTAACACAACAGTAGGTAGTAGTAACACAACAGTAGGTAGTAGTAACACAACAGTAGGTAGTAGTAACACAACAGTAGGTAGTAGTAACACAACAGTAGGTAGTAGTAACACAACAGTAGGTTGTAGTAACACAACAGTAGGTAGTAGTAACACAACAGTAGGTAGTAGTAGCACAACAGTAGGTAGTAGTAACACAACAGTAGGTAGTAGTAACACAACAGTAGGTAGTAGTAACACAACAGTAGGTTGTAGTAACACAACAGTAGGTAGTAGTAACACAACAGTAGGTTGTAGTAGCACAACAGTAGGTAGTAGTAACACAACAGTAGGTTGTAGTAACACAACAGTAGGTTGTAGTAGCACAACAGTAGGTAGTAGTAACACAACAGTAGGTTGTAGTAACACAACAGTAGGTAGTAGTAACACAACAGTAGGTAGTAGTAGCACAACAGTAGGTAGTAGTAACACAACAGTAGGTTGTAGTAACACAACAGTAGGTTGTAGTAGCACAACAGTAGGTAGTAGTAACACAACAGTAGGTTGTAGTAACACAACAGTAGGTAGTAGTAACACAACAGTAGGTAGTAGTAACACAACAGTAGGTAGTAGTAGCACAACAGTAGGTAGTAGTAACACAACAGTAGGTTGTAGTAACACAACAGTAGGTAGTAGTAACACAACAGTAGGTAGTAGTAGCACAACAGTAGGTAGTAGTAACACAACAGTAGGTAGTAGTAACACAACAGTAGGTAGTAGTAGCACAACAGTAGGTAGTAGTAACACAACAGTAGGTTGTAGTAGCACAACAGTAGGTTGTAGTAACACAACAGTAGGTTGTAGTAGCACAACAGTAGGTTGTAGTAGCACAACAGTAGGTTGTAGTAACACAACAGTAGGTTGTAGTAGCACAACAGTAGGTAGTAGTAACACAACAGTAGGTTGTAGTAACACAACAGTAGGTAGTAGTAACACAACAGTAGGTTGTAGTAACACAACAGTAGAGGTTGTAGTAACACAACAGTAGGTAGTAGTAACACAACAGTAGGTAGTAGTAGCACAACAGTAGGTAGTAGTAACACAACAGTAGAGGTTGTAGTAACACAACAGTAGGTTGTAGTAGCACAACAGTAGGTAGTAGTAACACAACAGTAGGTAGTAGTAACACAACAGTAGGTAGTAGTAGCACAACAGTAGGTAGTAGTAACACAACAGTAGAGGTTGTAGTAACACAACAGTAGGTTGTAGTAGCACAACAGTAGGTAGTAGTAACACAACAGTAGGTTGTAGTAACACAACAGTAGGTAGTAGTAACACAACAGTAGGTAGTAGTAGCACAACAGTAGGTAGTAGTAGCACAACAGTAGGTTGTAGTAACACAACAGTAGGTTGTAGTAACACAACAGTAGAGGTTGTAGTAACACAACAGTAGGTAGTAGTAACACAACAGTAGGTAGTAGTAGCACAACAGTAGGTAGTAGTAGCACAACAGTAGGTTGTAGTAACACAACAGTAGGTTGTAGTAACACAACAGTAGAGGTTGTAGTAACACAACAGTAGGTTGTAGTAACACAACAGTAGGTAGTAGTAGCACAACAGTAGGTAGTAGTAACACAACAGTAGAGGTTGTAGTAACACAACAGTAGAGGTTGTAGTAACACAACAGTAGGTAGTAGTAACACAACAGTAGGTTGTAGTAGCACAACAGTAGGTTGTAGTAACACAACAGTAGGTTGTAGTAACACAACAGTAGGTTGTAGTAGCACAACAGTAGAGGTTGTAGTAACACAACAGTAGGTAGTAGTAACACAACAGTAGGTAGTAGTAACACAACAGTAGGTAGTAGTAACACAACAGTAGGTTGTAGTAGCACAACAGTAGGTTGTAGTAACACAACAGTAGGTAGTAGTAACACAACAGTAGGTAGTAGTAACACAACAGTAGGTAGTAGTAGCACAACAGTAGGTAGTAGTAGCACAACAGTAGGTTGTAGTAACACAACAGTAGGTAGTAGTAACACAACAGTAGGTTGTAGTAGCACAACAGTAGGTAGTAGTAGCACAACAGTAGGTTGTAGTAACACAACAGTAGGTAGTAGTAGCACAACAGTAGGTTGTAGTAACACAACAGTAGAGGTTGTAGTAACACAACAGTAGGTAGTAGTAACACAACAGTAGGTAGTAGTAGCACAACAGTAGGTTGTAGTAACACAACAGTAGGTTGTAGTAGCACAACAGTAGGTAGTAGTAACACAACAGTAGAGGTTGTAGTAACACAACAGTAGGTAGTAGTAGCACAACAGTAGGTTGTAGTAACACAACAGTAGAGGTTGTAGTAACACAACAGTAGGTAGTAGTAACACAACAGTAGGTAGTAGTAACACAACAGTAGGTAGTAGTAGCACAACAGTAGGTTGTAGTAACACAACAGTAGGTTGTAGTAGCACAACAGTAGGTAGTAGTAACACAACAGTAGAGGTTGTAGTAACACAACAGTAGGTAGTAGTAACACAACAGTAGGTAGTAGTAGCACAACAGTAGGTTGTAGTAACACAACAGTAGAGGTTGTAGTAACACAACAGTAGGTTGTAGTAGCACAACAGTAGAGGTTGTAGTAACACAACAGTAGGTTGTAGTAGCACAACAGTAGGTAGTAGTAACACAACAGTAGGTAGTAGTAACACAACAGTAGGTTGTAGTAACACAACAGTAGGTTGTAGTAGCACAACAGTAGGTAGTAGTAACACAACAGTAGGTAGTAGTAACACAACAGTAGGTTGTAGTAACACAACAGTAGGTAGTAGTAACACAACAGTAGGTTGTAGTAACACAACAGTAGGTTGTAGTAACACAACAGTAGGTTGTAGTAACACAACAGTAGGTAGTAGTAACACAACAGTAGGTAGTAGTAACACAACAGTAGGTAGTAGTAACACAACAGTAGGTTGTAGTAACACAACAGTAGGTAGTAGTAACACAACAGTAGGTAGTAGTAACACAACAGTAGAGGTTGTAGTAACACAACAGTAGGTAGTAGTAACACAACAGTAGGTAGTAGTAACACAACAGTAGGTTGTAGTAGCACAACAGTAGGTTGTAGTAACACAACAGTAGGTTGTAGTAGCACAACAGTAGGTAGTAGTAGCACAACAGTAGGTTGTAGTAACACAACAGTAGGTTGTAGTAACACAACAGTAGGTAGTAGTAACACAACAGTAGGTTGTAGTAACACAACAGTAGGTAGTAGTAACACAACAGTAGGTAGTAGTAACACAACAGTAGGTAGTAGTAACACAACAGTAGAGGTTGTAGTAGCACAACAGTAGGTAGTAGTAACACAACAGTAGAGGTTGTAGTAACACAACAGTAGGTAGTAGTAACACAACAGTAGGTAGTAGTAACACAACAGTAGGTAGTAGTAACACAACAGTAGGTAGTAGTAACACAACAGTAGAGGTTGTAGTAACACAACAGTAGGTAGTAGTAACACAACAGTAGGTAGTAGTAACACAACAGTAGGTAGTAGTAACACAACAGTAGGTAGTAGTAACACAACAGTAGAGGTTGTAGTAGCACAACAGTAGGTAGTAGTAACACAACAGTAGAGGTTGTAGTAACACAACAGTAGGTAGTAGTAACACAACAGTAGGTTGTAGTAGCACAACAGTAGGTAGTAGTAACACAACAGTAGAGGTTGTAGTAACACAACAGTAGGTTGTAGTAGCACAACAGTAGGTTGTAGTAACACAACAGTAGGTTGTAGTAACACAACAGTAGGTAGTAGTAACACAACAGTAGGTTGTAGTAACACAACAGTAGGTTGTAGTAACACAACAGTAGGTTGTAGTAACACAACAGTAGGTAGTAGTAACACAACAGTAGGTAGTAGTAACACAACAGTAGGTAGTAGTAACACAACAGTAGGTAGTAGTAACACAACAGTAGAGGTTGTAGTAGCACAACAGTAGGTAGTAGTAACACAACAGTAGAGGTTGTAGTAACACAACAGTAGGTAGTAGTAACACAACAGTAGGTAGTAGTAGCACAACAGTAGGTAGTAGTAACACAACAGTAGGTAGTAGTAACACAACAGTAGGTAGTAGTAGCACAACAGTAGGTTGTCGATAGTTTAGCATTTGTCTGTTTCCACCTTTACAAGGAAAATAATTCCTATTGTGACATATCGTGGCAGTTAGGAGTTACAGGATATTTTTTTATTATGTTTGTTTTTAGCTACATTTAGACAGTATTTCATCCATCCAACCCATTCATTTTTCCCATTGGATTTTGGCCTATGAAAAACAAGTTAGACAGTGGGGCCTGTTAGAGGAGGGCCTTATGTGGAACTAATGGGTCTGATGTGGAACTAATGGTTCTGATGTGGAACTAATGGTTCTGATGTGGAACTAATGGGTCTGATGTGGAACTAATGGTTCTGATGTGGAACTAATGGTTCTGATGTGGAACTAATGGGTCTGATGTGGGACTAATGGTTCTGATGTAGAACTAATGGTTCTGATGTGGAACTAATGGGCCTGATGTGGAACTAATGGTTCTGATGTGGAACTAATGGGTCTGATGTGGAACTAATGGTTCTGATGTGGAACTAATGGTTCTGATGTAGAACTAATGGGTCTGATGTAGAACTAATGGGTCTGATGTGGAACTAATGGTTCTGATGTGGAACTAATGGTTCTGATGTGGAACTAATGGGTCTGATGTAGAACTAATGGGTCTGATGTAGAACTAATGGTTCTGATGTAGAACTAATGGGTCTGATGTAGAACTAATGGGTCTGATGTGGAACTAATGGGCCTGATGTTGAACTAATGGTTCTGATGTGGAATTAATGGGGCTTACACAATCACAACAACAGAAAAATAGTGCCTTCTGGTGTCAAAACACACACACACACACACACACACACACACACACACACACACACACACACACACACACACACACACACACACACACACACACACACACACACACACACACACACACACACACACACACACACTGATGTTTTTGCACATGCTTTCCCAGCGGGAGGTAAAGTACTGTCTATAAAAAGGAGATTGTGTAGCTTGTTGTTTTGACAGATCTAACACTGTTATAATACCTGGCTAACACATCCCCGAGCCCCTCTGTACATTCATCTATTCCGATAATAAGCCCTAAAATGAGGACAGAGTTAATCACTTAAGTGTCATTATCACCCTGTCTTACACACACACACACACACACACACACACACACACACACACACACACACACACACACACACACACACACACACACACACACACACACACACACACACACACACACACACACACACACAAAGAGATACATATACACAGAGACAGACAGAGACAGACAGACAGAGAGAGATGTGTAATGTTTACTGTTAATTTTTATTGTTTATTTCACTTTTGTATATTATCTACTTCACTTGCTTTGGCAATGTTAACACGTTTCCCATGCCAATAAAGCCCCTTGAATTGAATTGAGAGAGACAGACAGAGAGAGAGAGATACAGACAGAGAGACCGAGACAGACAGAGAGAGACAGAGAGATAGGCCTTATTCTAAAATGGATTCCATTGTTTTTTATCCCCTCTCATCAATCTACACACAATACCCCATAATGACAAAGCAAAAACACGTTTTTATAAATGTTTTCACATTTATTACAAATTGAAAACGTAAATATCACATTTACATAAGTATTCAAGCCCTTTACTCAGTACTTTGTTGAAGCACTTTTGGCAGCGATTAAGCATTGAGTATTCTTGGGTATGACGCTACAAGCTTGGCACACCTGTATTTGGGGAGTTTCTCATATTCTTCTCTGCAAATCCTCTCAAGCTCTGTCAAGTTGGATGGGGAGCGTTGCTGCACAGCTATTTCCAGGTCTCTCCAGAGATGTTCAATCAGGTGCAAGTCCGGGCTCTGGCTGGGCCACTCAAGGAAATTGAGACTTGTCCTGAAGCCACTCCTGCGATGTCTTGACTGTGTGCTTAGGGTCGTTCTCCTGTTGGAAGTTGAACCTTCACCCCAGTCTGAGGTCCTGAGCTCTCTGGAGCAGGTTTTCATCAAGGATCTCTCTGTACTTTGCGCCGTTCATCTTTCCATCTTTCCTGACTAGTCTCCCAGTCGCTGCCTCTGAAAAATATCCCCACAGCATGATGCTACCACCACCATGCTTCACCGTACGGATGGTGCCAGGTTTCCTCCAGACGTGACGCTTAGCATTCACGCCAAAGAGTTCAATCTTGGTTTCATCAGACCAGAGAATCTTGTTTCTCATGGTCTGAAAGTCTTTAGGTGCCTTTTGGCAAACTCCAAGTGGGCTGTTATGGGCCTTTTACTGAGAAGTGGCTTCCGTCTGGCCACCCTACCATAAAAGCCTGATTGGTGGAGTGCTGCAGAGATGGTTGTCCTTCTGGAAGGTTCTCCCATCGCCACAGAGGAACTCTAGAGGTATGTCTGAGTGACCATTGGGTTCTGCTAACTGCAGATTCACGCATGGTGCATGGTAGTATTGCTTCATTCAAAACAACTGGGAACTCAGAAATATACGAGATCAAATCATGACGTCAGTGATCTATATGCAGGTCGTGATGTCAGAGCTCTGAGAAGAGGCCCGAGTTCCCGAGTTGGAATTCCGAGTTGGATGACCATTCAAATAGATTTTTCCAAATCAGAGCGTGTTTTTTCCATAATTCCCAGTTGTTTTGAATGCACTGAAGTTGGAAGTCTAAGATTTCCGAGTTCCCAGTTGTTTGAACGTGGCATTAGAGTTGGGATTATGGTTCATTGTTTAGCTAGCTGGCTAGCTACATGTCTAGCTACATGTCACTGTAGTGTTTACACATTCTGTATCCTGTGCATGTGACAAATACACTTTGGTGCAGGTCATGTTGTTCTTCGCATTACTGTCTCTGGTAAACACACACTATATCAAATAAAACCAAAGTCAGATTAGGATATAGGACAAGGACTAGATCAAGTGTATTTTTACCAGGAGTTTTTTCCTTATTGTAGACTACTACTTTTACCACTTTTAGTCTGAAAGCTTTGGTTGTTTACTACACTACTCACTCTGTTTAGCACATGGCCTCACATGGGAATCCTTTAAAGAGATGGGTGGGGCTACGGCTTAAGAGGGTGTGATTGATGCTGAATGGATGTAAACAAAGAAGAGCTAAAGAAGCGCTCCAGTAGGTGTACCAAAACATTCACAGGCAATTTTCTCAAAAGTGGTGTTACAAGTTTATCAACATTCAAAGCAGAATTACTTTCCCATTGTTCCTCAACCGTACTGCGTGATGTAAAATATGTCAAACAAAATGCATGTTTAATTTCATTTAAAATGATTGTCAAAATTAGCTCAACCTCCAGGTTGCCTGTAAAAAGGTTATACTAAATAAACAAATGTAATCTCCATAATGTGTGTTTTCACACATCTTGATATAATCCCTGTCTAATAAAAACCACTCCCATTGGTTGATCTGGATTCTTATGGTTAGTACAGCCTTCCCTATTGGCTGGAGACGACAGTGGCCAGTGGAGCAGGGTGAAATTGCCCCCTGGACACTGATCTTGGTTCAGGTTGGCATTTTCCCCACTAATGGTTAAGGTTAGGATTGGAGGAGTGGAAGCTGATCCTAGATCTGTACCAAGGGGAAACTTCACCCGGAGCAGTGGGTAGTAGATGTAGGTGGTTGGTATCATATAGTTCGATAGAGGGCACGCTTGCCAGAAAGCCGGCTATTGTAACGTATACGCTGGGAGTCGGAAAGCAAGTGCAGGTGGTGAGTTGAATAATAAACGGAACATCGTACAACGTAACAAACACGAGTATAGACACGAAACACATAAACAGAGTCAATAACACCTGAGGAAAGAACCAAGGGGAGTGACAGATATAGAGAAGATAATCAGGAAGGTGATGGGAGTCCATGTGAGTGTCATGAGGCGCAGGTACGCGTAACGATGGTGGCAGGTGTGCGTAATGATGATATAACTGGTGACGTCGAGCGCTGGGGAGGGGGATCGAGGGGGTAAACGTGACAGTATCCCCTCCCTGACGCGCGGCTCCAGCCACTGGGCGACGCCTACCAGAGGGATGGTCCCGAGGACCAGGAGCGGGCTGGTCGCTTCTGCTGAGGCGCGGGAACCTGTAGAGCCAGCTGAGGCGTGGGAGCCTGACGAGTCGGCTGAGGCATTGGGAGCCTGCCATGCCAACCGAGGATTGAGAACCTGTCGAGCCAGTTGAGGCATGGAAGCCTGACGAGCCAGCTGAGGCATGGAAGCCTGACGAGCCAGCTGAGGCATCCCCGGTTTCATCGGCAGCGGCACTTGGACCCGACGTCACTAGTAAAAAAAAAAAATCCCTGTTTCTTCCCCTTGGTGAGGTGTTATTCTGTAACTGTACCCTTTTCCTGTTTCTTGTTTTCTACTATGTTCTATTTATTATTACATTTGGGCTCCCAGCGTACACGTTACAGCCATGCTGTGCGTTTGGCATAAAAGACACAGACAGGCTTGAGTGACACGTGTTGCGTTACTTCCAGAACTCACTGGCCAACAGATGTACGTTCTGTTCTGGAATGTCTATGACTCTGGAATGTCAGCCCACATTTCAGCATTCTAACACAGACCAGCTATACCTGATTACAGGTAAATACTGAGGTAAAAACTCCCTCTCTCTCTCACACACACACACACTCTCACACACTCTCTCACACACACACACACACACACACACAGCCCCTATACCACCCGTCTCTCCTCTTTTCCGACACTCCCTCTCTCACATTTAGCTCGCTTCCTCCGATCGCTCTTCTCTTCTTTAAATCCTCCCCCCGTCATCTGTCCATCTGTTCCCCACAGCACTGCTGCCAGATGACAAACATCCCCCTTCTAACACTTGTTTATCTGCTCTGTCTATCCGAATGAGTGACACACAATATAGGGAGACGTACACACACACACACACACACACACACACACACACACACACACACACACACACACACACACACACACACACACACACACACACACACACACACACACACACACACACACACACACACACACAGACATAACTGGTTCTGACATGTGCCAAAGGCAAGGACAAGGCTCATGAGAAATGTCCTGGTATCCTCTAGATGACCTCCCCCCCACCTCCCGCCAACCTGTCCCTTTAGGTGACCCCCCCCCCCCCCCACTCTCACACCATACATCACCCGCTGTGATGCTAGTTCCTAGAGCTATGCCATCTGCCCCCTCCCACGCACGCACGCACGCACGCACACACGCACATACACACACACACACACACACAGAAGACTGTCCCCATGCTTGAAAACACAAGAACCGAGAGAGAGAGAGAAGAGAGAGAGAGAGAGAGAGAGAGAGAGAGAGAGAGAGACATAATGTGTCTGAGATGTCTTGGCAGAGAGAGAGGGAGAGAGAGAGAGACAGAGAGACAGAGAGAGAGAGAGACATACAGTGGGGAGAACAAGTATTTGATACACTGCCGATTTTGCAGGTTTTCCTACTTACAAAGCATGTAGAGGTCTGTAATTTTTATCATAGGTACACTTCAACTGTGAGAGACGGAATCTAAAACAAAAATCCAGAAAATCACATTGTATGATTTTTAGGTAATTAATTTGCTTTTTATTGCATGACATAAGTATTTGATCACCTACCAACCAGTAAGAATTCCGGCTCTCACAGACCTGTTAGTTTTACTTTAAGAAGCCCTCCTGTTCTCCACTCATTACCTGTATTAACTGCACCTGTTTGAACTCATTACCTGTATAAAAGACACCTGTCCACACACTCAATCACCACACACTCAATCAAACAGACTCCAACCTCTCCACAATGGCCAAGACCAGAAAGCTGTGTAAGGACATCAGGGATAAAATTGTAGACCTGCACAAGGCTGGGATGGGCTACAGGACAATAGGCAAGCAGCTTGGTGAGAAGGCAACAACTGTTGGCGCAATTATTAGAAAATGGAAGAAGTTCAAGATGACGGTCAATCACCCTCGGTCTGGGGCTCCATGCAAGATCTCACCTCGTGGGGCATCAATGATCATGAGGAAGGTGAGGGATCAGCCCAGAACTACACGGCAGGACCTGGTCAATGACCTGAAGAGAGCTGGGACCACAGTCTCAAAGAAAACCATTAGTAACACATTACGCCGTCATGGATTAAAATACTGCAGCGCACGCAAGGTCCCCCTGCTCAAGCCAGCGCATGTCCAGGCCCGTCTGAAGTTTGCCAATGACCATCTGGATGATCCAGAGGAGGAATGGGTGAAGGTCATGTGGTCTGATGAGACAAAAATAGAGCTTTTTGGTCTAAACTCCACTCGCCGTGTTTGGAGGAAGAAGAAGGATGAGTACAGCCCCAAGAACACCATCCCAATCGTGAAGCATGGAGGTGGAAACATCATTCTTTGGGGATGCTTTTCTGCAAAGGGGACAGGACGACTGCACCGTATTGAGGGGAGGATGGATGGGGCCATGTATCGCGAGATCTTGGCCAACAACCTCCTTCCCTCAGTAAGAGCATTGAAGATGGGTCGTGGCTGGGTCTTCCAGCATGACAACGACCCGCAACACACAGCCAGGGCAACTAAGGAGTGGCTCCGTAAGAAGCATCTCAAGGTCCCGGAGTGGCCTAGCCAGTCTCCAGACCTGAACCCAATAGAAAATCTTTGGAGGGAGCTGAAAGTCCGTATTGCCCAGCGACAGCCCCGAAACCTGAAGGATCTGGAGAAGGTCTGTATGGAGGAGTGGGCCAAAATCCCTGCTGCAGTGTGTGCAAACCTGGTCAAGAACTACAGGAAACGTATGATCTCTGTAATTGCAAACAAAGGTTTCTGTACTAAATATTAAGTTCTGCTTTTCTGATGTATCAAATACTTATGTCATGCAATAAAATGCTAATTAATTACTTAAAAATCATACAATGTGATTTTCTGGATTTTTGTTTTAGATTCCGTCTCTCACAGTTGAAGTGTACCTATGATAAAAATTACAGACCTCTACATGCTTTGTAAGTAGGAAAACCTGCAAAATCGTCAGTGTATCAAATACTTGTTCTCCCCACTGTAATGTGTCTGAGATGTCTTAGCAGAGTCAGTTATTAAGAATCACTTTCTTTCTATTTCTCTCTGTCTGTCTCTTCTCCTTAAAGATCAGTGGCGTCCTAACATGACACTGTCTTCACCTCTCTCTCTTGTTCGTCGTCACCTCGTCTTCCAGTCAGTTTGATTTGGAAGTTGGTGTGTTGTAGCACTACTACTCACACACATTTAAGACTATGCCTCCCCCAGCCTCTCAGATCCCTTAGTAAAGGTAAAAGCTCTCTTGTTATAATCAGAGAGAGAGAGAGAGAGAGAGAGAGAGAGACAGATAGAGAGACAGAGAGAGATAGAGAGAGAGACAGATAGAGAGACAGAGAGAGAGAGAGAGAGAGAGAGAGAGAGAGAGAGAGATAGAGAGACAGAGAGAGAGAGAGAGAGACAGAGAGAGACAGAGAGACAGAGAGAGAGAAAGAGAGACAGACAAAGAGACAGACAGAGAGAGAGACAGAGAGAGAGACAGAGAGAGAGAGAGAGAGACAGATAGAGAGACAGAGATATTAAAACTCTTTAACATCGTCCTTAGCTCTGGCATCTTCCCCAATATTTGGAACCAAGGACTGATCACCCCAATCCACAAAAGTGGAGACAAATTTGACCCCAATAACTACCGTGGAATATGCGTCAACAGTAACCTTGGGAAAATACTCTGCATTATCATTAACAGCAGACTCGTACATTTCCTCAATGAAAACAATGTACTGAGCAAATGTCAAATTGGCTTTTTACCAAATTACCGTACAAGAGACCATGTATTCACCCTACACACCCTAATTGACAACCAAACAAACCAAAACAAAGGCAAAGTCTTCTCATGCTTTGTTGATTTCAAAAAAGCCTTCAACTCAATTTGGCATGAGGGTCTGCTATACAAATTGATGGAAAGTGGTGTTGGGGGTAAAACATACGACATTATAAAATCCATGTACACAAACAACAAGTGTGCGGTTAAAATTGGCAAAAAACACACACATTTCTTCACACAGGGTCGTGGGGTGAGACAGGGATGCAGCTTAAGCCCCACCCTCTTCAACATATACAGTGGGGAGAACAAGTATTTGATACACTGCCGATTTTGCAAGTTTTCCTACTTACAAAGCATGTAGAGGTCTGTAATTTTTTATCATAGGTACACTTCAACTGTGAGAGACAGAATCTAAAACAAAAATCCAGAAAATCACATTGTATGATTTTTAAGTAATTCATTTGCATTTTATTGCATGACATAAGTATTTGATCACCTACCAACCAGTAAGAATTCCGGCTCTCACAGTCCTGTTAGTTTTTCTTTAAGAAGCCCTCCTGTTCTCCACTCATTACCTGTATTAACTGCACCTGTTTGAACTCGTTACCTGTATAAAAGACACCTGTCCACACACTCAATCAAACAGACTCCAACCTCTCCACAATGGCCAAGACCAGAGAGCTGTGTAAGGACATCAGGGATAAAATTGTAGACCTGCACAAGGCTGGGATGGGCTACAGGACAATAGGTAAGCAGCTTGGTGAGAAGGCAACAACTGTTGGTGCAATTATTAGAAAATGGAAGAAGTTCAAGATGACGTCAATCACCCTCAGTCTGGGGCTCCATGCAAGATATCACCTCGTGGGGCATCAATGATCATGAGGAAGGTGAGGGATCAGCCCAGAACTACACGGCAGGACCTGGTCAATGACCTGAAGAGAGCTGGGACCACAGTCTCAAAGAAAACCATTAGTAACACACTACGCCGTCATGGATTTAAATCCTGCAGCGCACGCAAGGTCCCCCTGCTCAAGCCAGCGCAAGTCCAGGCCCGTCTGAAGTTTGCCAATGTCCATCTGGATGATCCAGAGGAGGAATGGGAGAAGGTCATGTGGTCTGATGAGACAAAAATAGAGCTTTTTGGTCTAAAGTCCACTCGCCGTGTTTGGAGGAAGAAGAAGGATGAGTACAACCCCAAGAACACCATCCCAACCGTGAAGCATGGAGGTGGAAACATCATTCTTGGGGATGCTTTTCTGCAAAGGGGACAGGACGACTGCACCGTATTGAGGGGAGGATGGATGGGGCCATGTATCGCGAGATCTTGGCCAACAACCTCCTTCCCTCAGTAAGAGCATTGAAGATGGGTCGTGGCTGGGTCTTCCAGCATGACAACGACCCGAAACACACAGCCAGGGCAACTAAGGAGTGGCTCCGTAAGAAGCATCTCAAGGTCCTGGAGTGGCCTAGCCAGTCTCCAGACCTGAACCCAATAGAAAATCTTTGGAGGGAGCTGAAAGTCCGTATTGCCCAGCGACAGCCCCGAAACCTGAAGGATCTGGAGAAGGTCTGTATGGAGGAGTGGGCCAAAATCACTGCTGCAGTGTGTGCAAACCTGGTCAAGAACTACGGGAAACATATGATCTCTGTAATTGCAAACAAAGGTTTCTGTACCAAATATTAAGTTCTGCTTTTCTGATGTATCAAATACTTATGTCATGCAATAAAATGCAAATGAATTACTTAAAAATCATACAATGTGATTTTCTGGATTTTTGTTTTAGATTCCGTCTCTCACAGTTGAAGTGTACCTATGATAAAAATTACAGACCTCTACATGCTTTGTAAGTAGGAAAACCTGCAAAATCGGCAGTGTATCAAATACTTGTTCTCCCCACTGTATATCAACGAATTGGCGCGGGCACTAGAACAGTCTGCAGCACCCGGTCTCACCCTACTAGAATCCGAAGTCAAATGTCTACTGTTTGCTGATGATCTGGTGCTTCTGTCACCAACCAAGGAGGGCCTACAGCAGCACCTAGATCTTCTGCACAGATTCTGTCAGACCTGGGCCCTGACAGTAAATCTCAGTAAGACCAAAATAATGGTGTTCCAAAAAAGGTCCAGTCGCCAGGACCACAAATTCCATCTAGACACCGTTGCCCTAGAGCACACAAAAAACGATACATACCTCGGCCTAAACATCAGCACCACAGGTAGCTTCCACAGAGCTGTGAACGATCTGAGAGACAAGGCAAGAAAGGCATTCTATGCCATCAAAAGGAACATAAATTTCAACATACCGATTAGGATCTGGCTAAAAAATAATTGAATCAGTCATAGAGCCCATTGCCCTTTATGGTTGTGAGGTCTGGGGTCCGCTCACCAACCAAGATTTCACAAAATGGGACAAACACCAAATTGAGACTCTGCATGCAGAATTCTGCAAAAATATCCTCCGTGTACAACGTAGAACACCAAATAATGCATGCAGAGCAGAATTAGGCCGATACCCACTAATTATCAAAATCCAGAAAAGAGCCGTTAATTAAATTCTACAACCACCTAAAAGGAAGCGATTCCCAAACCTTCCATAACAAAGCCATCACCTACAGAGAGATGAAACTGGAGAAGAGTCCCCTAAGCAAGCTGGTCCTAGGGCTCTGTTCACAAACACAAACACACCCCACAGAGCCCCAGGACAACAGCACAATTAGACCCAACCAAATCATGAGAAAACAAAAAGATAATTACTTGACACATTGGAAAGAATTAACAAAAAAACAGAGCAAACTAGAATGCTATTTGGCCCTAAACAGAGAGTACACAGTGGCAGAATACCTGACCACTGTGACTGACCCAAACTTAAGGAAAGCTTTGACTATGTACAGACTCAGTGAGCATAGCCTTGCTATTGAGAAAGGCCGCCGTAGGCAGACATGGCTCTCAAGAGAAGACAGGCTATGTGCTCACTGCCCACAAAATGAGGTGGAAACTGAGCTGCACTTCCTAACCTCCTGCCCAATGTATGACCATATTAGAGAGACATATTTCCCTCAGATTACACAGATCCACAAAGAATTCGAAAACAAATCCAATTTTGATAAACTCCCATATCTACTGGGTGAAATTCCAGTGTGCCATCACAGCAGCAAGATTTGTGACCTGTTGCCACAAGAAAAGGGCAACCAGTGAAGAACAAACACCATTGTAAATACAACCCATATTTATGCTTATTTATTTTAACTTGTGTGCTTTAACCATTTGTACATTGTTACAACACTGTATATATATAATATGACATTGGTAATGTCTTTTTTTGTTTTGAAACTTCTGTATGTGTAATGTTTACTGTTCATTTGTATTGTTTATTTCACTTTTGTATATTATCTACCTCACTTGCTTTGGCAATGTTAACACATGTTTCCCATGCCAATAAAGCCCCTTGAATTGAATTGAATTGAGAGAGAGAGAGACAGACAGAGAGAGAGACAGAGAGAGAGAGAGAGAGAGAGAGAGAGAAGAGAGAGAGAGAGAGAGAGAGAGAGAGAATGACAGAGAGAGAGACAGAAAGAGAGAGAGAGAGAGAGAGAATGAGAGAATGAGAATGACAGAGAGAGAAAGAGACAGAAAGAGAGAGAGAGAATGAGAGCAAGAGAGAGAGAGAGAGAGAGAGAGACAGAGAGAGAGAGAGAGAATGAGAATGACAGAGAGAGACAGAGAATGAGAGAATGAGAATGACAGAGAGAGAAAGAGACAGAAAGAGAGAGAGAGAATGAGAGAATGAGAATGACAGAGAGAGAAAGAGACATAAAGAGAGAGAGAGAGAATGAGAGCAAGAGAGAGAGAGATAATGAGAGCAAGAGAGAGAGAGAGGGAGAGAGAGAGAGAGAGAATGAGGGAGAGAGAGAGATAGAAAGAACTGGGCTGGTCCTTCACTTTAATCAACTGGGTTTAATTAACTATAAGATGGTTGGTTGGGTCCGTAGGGTTCAGCAGAATCCAGGCTTTCTCTCTATGACAGCAGCCCATTAGCTGAGTGTGGTGACCCCCGCTGACTTGCATAATGGATTGACCCGACCTGACAGAGAGAGGTGGCCCAGGGGAAAGACACACACACACACAGACACACACTCAACAGTCACCACCTACTGTTCTGTTCTATTCTGTTCTGTTCTATTCTGTTCTGTACTGTTCTGTTCTGTACTGTTCTGTTCTGTACTGTTCTGTTCTGTAATGTTCTGTACTGTACTGTTCTGTACTGTTCTGTTCTATTCTGTTCTGTACTGTTCTGTACTGTTCTGTTCTATACTGTTCTGTACTGTACTGTTCTGTACTGTTCTGTACTGTTCTGTTCTATTCTGTTCTGTACTGTTCTGTTCTATACTGTTCTGTACTGTACTGTTCTGTACTGTTCTGTTCTATTCTGTTCTGTACTGTTCTGTACTGTTCTGTTCTATACTGTTCTCTACTGATCTATTCTGTTCTGTACTGTTCTGTTCTGTACTGTTCTGTTCTGTACTGTTCTGTTCTGTACTGTTCTGTACTGTTCTGTTCTATTCTGTTCTGTACTGTTCTGTTCTATACTGTTCTGTTCTGTACTGATCTATTCTGTTCTGTTCTGTTCTGTTCTGTTCTGTACTGTTCTGTTCTGTTCTGTTCTGTTCTGTTCTGTACTGTTCTGTACTGTTCTGTTCTGTACTTTTCTGTTCTGTACTGTACTGTTCTGTACTGTTCTGTTCTATACTGTTCTGTACTGTTCTGTTCTGTACTGTTCTGTTCTGTTCTGTACTGATCTATTCTGTTCTGTTCTGTACTGTTCTGTTCTGTACTGTTCTGTACTGTTCTGTTCTGTTCTGTTCTATACTGTTCTGTACTGTTCTGTTCTGTACTGTTCTGTTCTCTTCTGTTCTGTACTGTTCTGTTCTGTACTGTTCTGTACTGTTCTGTTCTGTACTTTTCTGTTCTGTACTGTACTGTTCTGTACTGTTCTGTTCTATACTGTTCTGTTCTGTTCTGTTCTGTTCTGTACTGTTCTGTTCTGTTCTGTACTGGTCTGTTCTGTTCTGTACTGTTCTATACTGTTCTGTTCTATTCTGTACTGATCTATTCTGTTCTGTTCTGTTCTGTTCTATTCTGTACTGTTCTGTTCTGTACTGTTCTGTTCTGTTCTGTACTGTTCTGTTCTGTACTGTTCTGTTCTGTACTGTTCTGTTCTGTACTGTTCTGTTCTGTTCTATACTGTTCTGTTCTGTACTGTTCTGTTCTGTACTGATCTGTTCTGTTCTGTACTGTTCTATACTGTTCTGTTCTATTCTGTACTGATCTATTCTGTTCTGTACTGTTCTGTTCTGTTCTGATCTGTTCTGTACTGATCTGTTCTGTACTGTTCTATTCTGTACTGTTCTATTCTGTACTGATCTGATCTGTTCTGTACTTTCTCCTCTCCTTTCCTCCCTCTTCCTCTCCTCTCCTCTCTCTTCCCCTCTCTCTTATTTCTCCTCTCCTCGCCTCTCCTCCCCTCTTCTCCTCTCCTTTCCTCCCTCTTCCTCTCCTCTTCTCTCTCTTCCCCTCTCTCTTATTTCTCCTCTCATTTCCTCACCTCTCCTCCCCTCTTCTCCTTTACTCTCCTCTCCTTTCCTCCCTCTTCCTCTCCTATCCTCTCCTCCTCTCCTCTCTCTTATTCTCCTCTACTCTCCTATCTCCTCTCTCCCTTCCCCTTCTACCTCACCTCCTCTCCTCCCCTCCATTGTATTAGTTTGATTGACAGGTTGAGGACTACATCATTTATTTACCTCACATTTCCTGGTTACTTCCTGGCCTGCGTACCAAATGGCATCCTATTCCTTATTAAGTGGATCTGATCAAACATAGCGCACTATATAGTGAAGAGGGTGCCATTTGGGATGCACATCCTGGTTTAGCCCAATCCCAGAATGCCATGCAGGGTCCCTGCAGCACCAATCAGAACCCAGTTTATTAAACCCCCAGGACACATACACATGTACGCACACACTCCCGCTATTTTAATTCCCTGCCAGTGTTCCATTCATGTTTAATGCATAATGAATCAATGATTCATAGAGAGAAGAGAGAGAGAGAGGAGAGAGGAGAGAGAGAGAGAGAGGAGAGAGAGAGAGAGGAGAGAGAGAGAGAAGAGAGAGAGCATACAGCATACAGTATAGTCTTAACTCTCTTCATTCATACAGTATAGTCTTAACTCTCTTCATTCATACAGTATAGTCTTAACTCTATTCATTAATACAGTATAGTCTTAACTCTATTCATTAATACAGTATAGTCTTAACTCTCTTCATTAATACAGTATAGTCTTAACTCTCTTCATTAATACAGTATAGTCTTAACTCTATTCATTCATACAGTATAGTCTTAACTCTATTCATTCATACAGTATAGTCTTAACTCTCTTCATTCATACAGTATAGTCTTAACTCTCTTCATTAATACAGTATAGTCTTAACTCTATTCATTAATACAGTATAGTCTTAACTCTATTCATTCATACAGTATAGTCTTAACTCTCTTCATTAATACAGTATAGTCTTAACTCTCTTCATTAATACAGTATAGTCTAAACTCTATTCATTCATACAGTATAGTCTTACTCAACCAAGTAAATCTATTTAACTGCAGTTTCTTCAAAAGTCCCAGTGTAGCACCAGGACACCAACCTCTCCCTCAATGTGATCAAGACAAAGGAGATGATCATGGACTACAGGAAAAGGAGGGCCGAACGGGCCCCCATTCTCATCGACGGGGCTGTAGTGGAGCAGGTTGAGAGTTTCAAGTTCCTTGGTGTCCACATCACCAACAAACTATCATGGTCCAAACACACTAAGACAGTCGTGAAGAGGGCATGACAAAGCCTTTCCCCCCTCAGGTGACTGAAAAGATTTGGCATGGGTCCCCAGACCCTCAAAAAGTTAAACAGCTGCACCATCGAGAGCATCCTGACCGGTTGCATCACCACCTGGTATGTTTAGGCGTGAGGGAAACGAGGATTTAGAATGGAAATGCATTTTATGTCCCAACGAGGATAGAAGAACATAACGTGTGTGTGTGTGTGTGTGTGTGTGTGTGTGTGTGTGTGTGTGTGTGTGTGTGTGTGTGTGTGTGTGTGTGTGTGTGTGTGTGTGTGTGTGTGTGTGTGTGTGTGTGTGTGTGTGTGTGTGTGTGTGTGTGTGTGTGTGTGGTTAACCCCACTCATTGTCACAAAGTGGTTCATTGTATTCTTTTTGACTGATGACAGAGGGCAACTATTCAGACACATCCTGTTTCTGGTGTGTGTGTGTGTGTGTGTGTGTGTGTGTGTGTGTGTGTGTGTGTGTGTGTGTGTGTGTGTGTGTGTGTGTGTGTGTGTGTGTGTGTGTGTGTGTGTGTGTGTGTGTGTGTGTGTGTGTGTGTGTGTGTGAGAGAGAGAGAGAGAGTATGTGTGTGTGTGTGACCGGTTGCATCACCGCCTGGTATGGCAACTGGTCGGCATCCGACCTTAAGGCGCTACAGAGGGTAGCCAAGCTGCCTGCCATCCAGGACCTCTATACCAGGGGGTGTCAGAGGAAGGCCCAAAAAATCTCTCTCTCTCTCTCTCTCTCTCTCTCTCTCTCTCTCTCTCTCTCTCTCTCTCTCTCTCTAATGGGCTTCATGGGAAACATATGTTAACATTGCCAAAGCAAGTGAAATGGATAAACAAAAGTGAAATAAACTATAAAAAGTGAACAATTCCATATTATGTCTATATACAGTGTTGTAACGATGTGCAAATAGTTAAAGTACAAAAAAATGAAAAATAAACATAAATATGGGTTGTATTTCTCTCTCTCTCTCTCTCTCTCTCTCTCTCTCTCTCTCTCTCTCTCTCTCTCTCTCTCTCTCTCTCTCTCTCTCTCTCTCTCTCTCTCTCTCTCTCTCTCTCTGCTTGGGGATGATAAGCAGTTGCAGCACTAATCAGGCTTGCCCTAAATTCGCCCATGCCCAAGAGGATTAGTGTGTGTGTGTGTGTGTGTGTGTGTGTGTGTGTGTGTGTGTGTGTGTGTGTGTGTGTGTGTGTGTGTGTGTGTGTGTGTGTGTGTGTGTGTGTGTGTGTGTGTGTGTGTGTGTGTGTGTGTGTGTGTGTGTGTGTTTGAGTTTGTCTGCAAGCATGCATTTGTCATGTATATATAGTACAGCTATCTATACACAATACCCCATAATGATAAAGCGATGTTGGGTTTTTTCGGGGTAAATCTCTAAGTGCTTATTATTTTCAAAATTCTTCAAGCTCCGTCAAATTGGTTGTTGATCATTGCTAGTCAACCATTTTCAGGCCTTGCGATAGAGTTTCAAGTAGATTTTAGTCAAAACTGTAAAACAGCCACTCAGGAACATTCACTATCTTCTTGGTAAGCAACTCCAGTATAGAATTTGGCCTTGTATTTGGAGTTATTATCCTGCTGAAAGATGTATCTCCCAGTGTCTGGTGGACAGGAGACTAGATGTATCTCCCAGTGTCTGGTGGACAGGAGACTAGATGTATCTCCCGGTGTCTGGTGGACAGGAGACTAGATGTATCTCCCAGTGTCTGGTGGACAGGAGACTAAACCTGAGTTTCCTCTACGATTTTGCTTTGCTCCATTCCGTTTTATCCTGAAAAACTCCTCATTCCTTAATGATTACAAGCATACCCATAACATGATGCAGCCACCACTATGCTTGAAAATATGTAGAGTAGTACTCAGTAATGTGTTGTATTGGATTTGACACCAAACATAATGCTTTTTTGCAGTATTACTTTAGTGCCTTGTTGCAAACAGGATGCATGTTTTGGAATATTTGTATTCTGTACAGGCTTCCTTCTTTTCACTCTGTTAATTAGGTTAGTATTGTGGAGTAACTACAATGTGTTGATCCATCCTCAGTTTTCTCCTATCACAGACATTAAACTCTGTAACTGTTTAAAAGTCACCATTGACCTCATGTCGAAATCCCTGAGCGGTTTCCTTCCTCTCCGGCAACTGAGTTAGAAAGGAAGCCTGTATCTTTGTAGTGCCTGGGTGTATTGATACACCATCCAAAGTCTAATTAAGTACTTCACCATGCTCAGAGGGATATTAAATTGTTTGTTTTTGTTTTTTCTACCCCTCTACCAATACTTGCCCTTCTTTGTGAAGCATTGAAAAACCTCCCTGGTCTTTGTGGTTGAATCTGTGTTTGAAATTCACTGCTCGACTGAGGGACCTTCCAGATAATTCTATGTGTGGGGTACAGAGATGAGGTAGTCATTTAAGAATCATGTTAAACACCATTATTGAATAGAGTCCAGTCCATGCAACTTATTATGTGACTTTTTAAGCACATATTTACTCCTGAACTTATTTAGACTTGCCATAACAAAGGCGGTTGAATACTTCTTGACTCAAGACATTTCAGCTTTTCATTGTTTTATTAATTAGTACAAATATTGAAAAACTAATTCCATTTTCACATTATGTGGTGTAATGTGTGACAACAACAACAAAAAATCCATTTAAATCTATTTAAATTCAATCTTTAACATAACAAAATGTGGAATAAGTCAAAGGGTATGAATGCTTTCTGAAAGGTTTGTACATATAGTATATGATGACCTGTACATCACTAAATAAATATCCTGTATCCTGGACCAGGACCAGATACAGGACCAGTATCCTGTACATCACTAAATAAATGTACAACCAGGTAGTACTAGACCTTATAAGACCCTGTTTTCATGTACTGTATGTGTTGTATCCCAAATGGGATTCTATTCCCTAGAAAATAGTCCACTATTTAGGGAACAGTATGTCATTTGGGATACATACTTATGTGTACTGTAACGACTTGTGAATGTGGAATCATTAATAAATAAACACACACACTACAGGCTCATATTATATTGCAATAGACGGTGAATGGAATTCAAGCTGTTCTTGTTTTTGTTGTTTTTGTTGTTGTTGAATTTGTTTGTTTGTTTGTTTGTTTGTGCCATGACGAGAAAAACAACCCACATGGGGCAAGGGTATAAGGAGGAGAGGTGTCAGACTCTCTAGGACATTAACCTACTTCCTCTAAACACCTCTGTGACACACTGCCCAGCCAACAACACCCCCCTCACAAACACACCACCCCTCCTCCTATCCCCCCTCCTCACAAACCGCTACCCCCCTCCAAAACACCCCACCCCTCCTCCTATCCCCCCTCCCTCCAGTCTCTCTCTAAACCCCTGGAGCATGTCTGTGGAAAACAAACCGTGTGTTGGTTATTTAGTTATTTAGTTATTTAGTTAGGAGACACGGCCTGATTCTAACTGGCTTACTGATCCACAGACCACACTAGGCTGTCATACCTTCATACCGACCTTGTGTCATACTGGGATATTTGGTAATGCTGGCACTGAACACAAGGGGCGCTGTTTTCAAACCCCACTGAGCCGTATGTAATCCCAAGGTTAGCAAATCCCATAGAGAACGCTAACTACATGCTAACGTTTTGCAAACACTTTATACAGTCTCTGACCTAAACTATTTGCAGGACAGGCACCCTAGCTCATAACGTTATATACAAGTAACTGAAAAATGCTAATCCCCGTTTACTACACGCAAAAAACAAATATTAGACAGCAAGGTTCTTGATCCAGGAAGTGATTCTCTGCTGTTACCAAGCGACGCTTGATTTTGGAAGATGCTAACCACTTAGCTAGATAGCTAACTAGCTACTAAATTAGAAAAACCAAATGCACAACAGCAGAGCATTTTAAACAGTTTACTTAATAATTAAAAGATATCTAGCTGGTAAACATTTAGTTATGAATTCCACACTGTAACTAGATCCCCCATGCTGCACCACAGTGACTCACAAGGCTCCTTCCTGTCTCTCATCGTTGTCTGCTTGTAAACAAACACCACGTGACTGGGGACTGACTAGCAGTATGCTTCATAATGAAAAATTGTGACAGGTGAAACGGTCCCGTGTGGCTCAGTTGGTAGAGCATGGCGCTTGCAATGCCAGGGTTGTGGGTTCATTCCCCACGGGGGGACCAGGATGAATATGTATGAACTTTCCAATTTGTAAGTCGCTCTGGATAAGAGCGTCTCTTAAATGTAATGTAAATGTAAGAACGCTATCTTCTTTACCTCCTAAATTATTGCACAAGTTGACTGCAGGTATTTACTGAAAAAAGTAGCTACAAATATAAAAATGTATTAAAAATCTTAAAATAAATGGTATTTCAGTGGTATTGACGGTATTGAAAAAACATCTCGTGGCAATTTCCAAATATCCCAGTATACGGTATTTACGGTATTCCGCACAAGCCTAGTCCAGGCACACCAAAACAAACTGTCTCCTGAACAACACGGTCTCCAAAAATACACTGTAGCAGGTCAGGGAGGACAACATGGTCTCCTAAAATACACTGTAGCAGGTCAGGGAGAACAACATGCTCCTAAAATACACTGTAGCAGGTCAGGGGGAACAACATGGTTTCCTAAAATACACTGTAGCAGGTCAGGGGGAACAACATGGTCTCCTAAAATACACTGTAGCAGGTCAGGGAGAACAACATGCTCCTAAAATACACTGTAGCAGGTCAGGGAGAACAACATGGTCTCCTAAAATACACTGTAGCAGGTCATCGAGAACAACATGGTCTCCTAAAATACACTGTAGCAGGTCAGGGAGAACAACATGGTCTCCTAAAATACACTGTAGCAGGTCAGGGAGAACAACATGCTCCTAAAATACACTGTAGCAGGTCAGGGAGAACAACATTGTCTCCTAAAATACACTGTAGCAGGTCAGGGGGAACAACATGGTCTCCTAAAATACACTGTAGCAGGTCAGGGAGGACAACATGGTCTCCTAAAATACACTGTAGCAGGTCAGGGAGGACAACATGCTCCTAAAATACACTGTAGCAGGTCAGGGAGAACAACATGGTCTCCTAAAATACACTGTAGCAGGTCAGGGAGAACAACATGGTCTCCTAAAATACACTGTAGCAGGTCAGGGAGAACAACATGGTCTCCTAAAATACACTGTAGCAGGTCAGGGGGAACAACATGGTCTCCTAAAATACACTGTAGCAGGTCAGGGAGAACAACATGGTCTCCTAAAATACACTGTAGCAGGTCAGGGGGAACAACATGGTCTCCTAAAATACACTGTAGCAGGTCAGGGAGAACAACATGCTCCTAAAATACACTGTAGCAGGTCAGGGGGAACAACATGGTCTCCTAAAATACACTGTAGCAGGTCAGGGAGAACAACATGGTCTCCTAAAATACACTGTAGCAGGTCAGGGGGAACAACATGGTCTCCTAAAATACACTGTAGCAGGTCAGGGAGAACAACATGGTCTCCTAAAATACACTGTAGCAGGTCAGGGAGAACAACATTGTCTCCTAAAATACACTGTAGCAGGTCAGGGGGAACAACATGGTCTCCTAAAATACACTGTAGCAGGTCAGGGAGAACAACATGGTCTCCTAAAATACACTGTAGCAGGTCAGGGAGAACAACATGGTCTCCTAAAATACACTGTAGCAGGTCAGGGAGGACACATGGTCTCCTAAAATACACTGTAGCAGGTCAGGGGGAACAACATGGTCTCCTAAAATACACTGTAGCAGGTCAGGGAGAACAACATGGTCTCCTAAAATACACTGTAGCAGGTCAGGGAGAACAACATGGTCTCCTAAAATACACTGTAGCAGGTCAGGGAGAACAACATGGTCTCCTAAAATACACTGTAGCAGGTCAGGGAGAACAACATGGTCTCCTAAAATACACTGTAGCAGGTCAGGGAGGACAACATGCTCCTAAAAT
Source organism: Salvelinus alpinus (assembly GCF_045679555.1). Lineage (NCBI taxonomy): Eukaryota > Metazoa > Chordata > Actinopteri > Salmoniformes > Salmonidae > Salvelinus > Salvelinus alpinus. Next base: position 28,202,786 of record NC_092116.1, read on the forward strand.
ACACTGTAGCAGGTCAGGGAGGACACATGGTCTCCTAAAATACACTGTAGCAGGTCAGGGGGAACAACATGGTCTCCTAAAATACACTGTAGCAGGTCAGGGGGAACAACATGGTCTCCTAAAATACACTGTAGCAGGTCAGGGAGGACAACATGGTCTCCTAAAATACACTGTAGCAGGTCAGGGAGGACAACATGGTCTCCTAAAATACACTGTAGCAGGTCAGGGGGAACAACATAGTCTCCTAAAATACACTGTAGCAGGTCAGGGAGGACAACATGGTCTCCTAAAATACACTGTAGCAGGTCAGGGAGAACAACATGGTCTCCTAAAATACACTGTAGCAGGTCAGGGGGAACAACATGGTCTCCTAAAATACACTGTAGCAGGTCAGGGAGAACAACATGGTCTCCTAAAATACACTGTAGCAGGTCAGGGGGAACAACATGGTCTCCTAAAATACACTGTAGCAGGTCAGGGAGAACAACATGCTCCTAAAATACACTGTAGCAGGTCAGGGAGAACAACATGGTCTCCTAAAATACACTGTAGCAGGTCAGGGAGAACAACATGGTCTCCTAAAATACACTGTAGCAGGTCAGGGGGAACAACATGGTCTCCTAAAATACACTGTAGCAGGTCAGGGAGAACAACATGGTCTCCTAAAATACACTGTAGCAGGTCAGGGAGAACAACATGGTCTCCTAAAATACACTGTAGCAGGTCAGGGGAACAACATGGTCTCCTAAAATACACTGTAGCAGGTCAGGGAGAACAACATGGTCTCCTAAAATACACTGTAGCAGGTCAGGGAGAACACCATGGTTTCCTAAAATACACTGTAGCAGGTCAGGGAGAACAACATGGTCTCCTAAAATACACTGTAGCAGGTCAGGGGGAACAACATGGTCTCCTAAAATACACTGTAGCAGGTCAGGGGGAACAACATGGTCTCCTAAAATACACTGTAGCAGGTCAGGGAGGACAACATGCTCCTAAAATACACTGTAGCAGGTCAGGGGGAACAACATGGTCTCCTAAAATACACTGTAGCAGGTCAGGGAGAACAACATGGTCTCCTAAAATACACTGTAGCAGGTCAGGGAGAACAACATGGTCTCCTAAAATACACTGTAGCAGGTCAGGGGGAACAACATGGTCTCCTAAAATACACTGTAGCAGGTCAGGGAGGACAACATGCTCCTAAAATACACTGTAGCAGGTCAGGGAGAACAACATGGTCTCCTAAAATACACTGTAGCAGGTCAGGGAGAACAACATGGTCTCCTAAAATACACTGTAGCATGTCAGGGGGAACAACATGGTTCGAAAACAAGATCGACCTGCTCTTTATCCTTGAACGAAAAAAAGTATTGTTTATCAGGCGACAGCAAGCTTTATTCCTTAGAGTGCACACACACACACACACACACACACACACACACACACACACACACACACACACACACACACACACACACACACACACACACACACACACACACACACACACACACACACACACACACACACACACACACACACACACACACACACACACATGCTACAAAAATACACACAAACACACACACACACACAAACAAGCGCATACGTTCATACACTCACACACGCAGTGTGATCAGACTAAGGCAACAGATGGTGTGTTACATGTGTGTGACACTTCTGACCTCTCAATCTGGGTCAGAGGTCAAGTGCTAAAGGTCGAAGGTTACAGGCTACTGCAGGGGGATTAATATGACATCACACACACAAAAACGCACGCACGCACGCACGCACTCACACACACACACACACATTTGACACTGCCTGCCAAGGCTTTTCACTCTGCTGTCTCAACTGTTCTACCCTTTAACTCTTAACTGACCACAAAGAGAGTTTGGACAAGAGAGAGAGAGACAGAGAGAGACAGAGAGAGACAGAGCAACACAATTAGACCCAACCAAATCATGAGAAAACTAAAAGATAATTACTTGACACATTGGAAAGAATTAACAAAACAACAGA
>NC_092116.1:28207310-28222310 GCF_045679555.1 Salvelinus alpinus
ACACACACACACACACACACACACACACACACACACACACACACACACACACACACACACACACACACACACACACACACACACACACACACACACACACACACACACACACACACACACACACACACTTATAGACATCTCTCTGTCAGAGTCTCCAGTAGATATATAATACCCAATACCACAATATAACATGGGATGAAGAGAAGGAGTGGGAGGGAGGAATGGAGGAGGAGGATAGGATGGTGTCCTCTTTTCAGGAGAGAGACTAAATCTAATCAAACACTTCCTGTTCCCTCTCTCCTTTCCCTCATCCCTCTCTCTGGCTCCGGCTCAGGGCTGGGCAGGCGGCAGCTAATTGACTTATCCATTATTGATTGGTTAGGGCTTTCACACTGTTAACGTCTATTACTGCCTGCCCACTAATGGAGCCCATCCCTGCAGGTAAACCACCCTCTTTAAACTCTCTCTCTCTCTCTCCCTCCCTACCTACCACCCTACATCTCCCTACAAAATAAACGGTCAAATACTGTACAAAATAAACGGTCAAATACTGTACAAAATAAACTGTCAAATACTGTACAAAATAAACTGTCAGATACTACCCTTGGGTTGTGCCGTGGCGGAGATCTTTGTGGGCTATACTCGGCCTTGTCTCAGGATTGTAAGTTGGTGGTTGAAGATATCCCTCTAGTGGTGCGGGGGCTGTGCTTTGGCAAAGTGGGTGGGGTTATATCCTTCCTGTTTGGCCCTGTCCGGCGGTATCATCGGATGGGGCCACAGTGTCTCCTGACCCCTCCTGTCTCAGCCTCCAGTATTTATGCTGCAGTAGTTTATGTGTCGGGGGGCTAGGGTCAGTTTGTTATATCTGGAGTACTTCTCCTGTCTTATCCGGTGTCCTGTGTGAATTTAAGTATGCTCTCTCTAATTCTCTCCTTCTCTCTTTCTTTCTCTCTCTCGGAGGACCTGAGCCCTAGGACCATGCGTCAGGACTACCGGGCATGATGACTCCTTGCTGTTCCCAGTCCACCTGGCCTTGCTGCTGTTCCAGTTTCAACTGTTCTGCCTGCGGCTATGGAACCCTGACCTGTTCACCGGACGTGCTACCTGTCCCAGACCTGCTGTTTTCAACTCTCTAGAGACCGCAGGAGCGGTAGAGATATTCTTAATGATCGGCTATGAAAAGCCAACTGACATTTACTCCTGAGGTGCTGACTTGCTACACCCTCGATAACTACTGTGATTATTATTATTTGACCATGCTGGTCATTTATGAATATTTGAACATCTTGGCCATGTTCTGTTATAATCTCCACCCGGCACAGCCAGAAGAGGACTGGCCACCCCTCATAGCCTGGTTCCTCTCTAGGTTTCTTCCTAGGTTTTGGCCTTTCTAGGGAGTTTTTCCTAGCCACCGTGCTTCTACACCTGCATTGCTTGCTGTTTGGGGTTTTAGGCTGGGTTTCTGTACAGCACTTCGAGATATTAGCTGATGTAAGAAGGGCTATATAAATACATTTGATTTGATACTGTACAAAATAAACTGTCAAATACTGTACAAAATAAACTGTCAAATACTGTACAAAATAAACTGTCAAATACTATACAAAATAAACTGTCAAATTGTATACAAGAAGGGCTCTGCTAAAGTGCATTTGTCTAAACAAACTTCTCATTAAGTCCTCCACACAAAACCAAGAACATGTGACAGACAGCACACACACACACACACACACACTAAGTCACATTCATTAAAGGCAGAAACCAAATCATTCTAAGTACAGTAACATCTGCTGTGGCTGTTTCTCTGTCTGTCGCTGAGAGAGTAAAACATACTTCATACACATGGGCTGAGAGCACACCACCGACCGACCGACCGACCGACCGACCGACCGACCGACCGACAGACCAGACACACAGACAGACACACAGACAGACACACAGACACACACACAGACACACACACAGACACACACACAGCAGCCAGTCAATGTGCTCCCAAACAACAGTGTGGTCAGAGCCCACAGGGCTGAATAACTGTTTAACAGGGTGTCTCAGTCAGGGTGTCTCAGTCAGGATGTCTCAGTCAGGGTGCCTCAGTCAGGATGTCTCAGTCAGGATGTCTCAGTCAGGATGCCTCAGTCAGGATGTCTCAGTCAGGATGTCTCAGTCAGGATGTCTCAGTCAGGATGTCTCAGTCAGGATGTCTCAGTCAGGGTGTCTCAGTCAGGGTGCCTCAGTCAGGGTGTCTCAGTCAGGATGTCTCAGTCAGGGCGTCTCAGTCAGGATGTCTCAGTCAGGGTGTCTCAGTCAGGATGTCTCAGTCAGGGTGTCTCAGTCAGGATGTCTCAGTCAGGATGTCTCAGTCAGGATGCCTCAGTCAGGGTGTCTCAGTCAGGATGTCTCAGTCAGGATGTCTCAGTCAGGATGTCTCAGTCAGGGTGCCTCAGTCAGGGTGTCTCAGTCAGGATGTCTCAGTCAGGGTGTCTCAATCAGGGTGCCTCAGTCAGGATGTCTCAGTCAGAATGTCTCAGTCAGGATGTCTCAGTCAGGGCGCCTCAAGGTGTCTCAGTCAGGATGCCTCAGTCAGGATGTCTCAGTCAGGGCGCCTCAGTCAGGGCGCCTCAGTCAGGATGTCTCAGTCAGGGCGTCTCAGTCAGGGCGCCTCAGTCAGGATGTCTCAGTCAGGGTGTCTCAGTCAGGGTGTCTCAGTCAGGATGTCTCAGTCAGGGTGTCTCAGTCAGGATGTCTCAGTCAGGATGTCTCAGTCAGGATGTCTCAGTCAGGGTGTCTCAGTCAGGATGTCTCAGTCAGGGTGCCTCAGTCAGGATGTCTCAGTCAGGATGTCTCAGTCAGGGCGTCTCAGTCAGGATGTCTCAGTCAGGATGTCTCAGTCAGGATGTCTCAGTCAGGATGTCTCAGTCAGGGTGTCTCAGTCAGGATGTCTCAGTCAGGATGTCTCAGTCAGGATGTCTCAGTCAGGATGTCTCAGTCAGGATGTCTCAGTCAGGGTGCCTCAGTCAGGATGTCTCAGTCAGGATGTCTCAGTCAGGGTGTCTCAGTCAGGATGTCTCAGTCAGGATGTCTCAGTCAGGGCGTCTCAGTCAGGATGTCTCAGTCAGGGCGTCTCAGTCAGGGTGTCTCAGTCAGGATGTCTCAGTCAGGATGTCTCAGTCAGGGCGCCTCAGTCAGGGCGCCTCAGTCAGGATGTCTCAGTCAGGATGTCTCAGTCAGGATGTCTCAGTCAGGATGTCTCAGTCAGGATGTCTCAGTCAGGGCGCCTCAGTCAGGATGTCTCAGTCAGGGCGCCTCAGTCAGGATGTCTCAGTCAGGGTGCCTCAGTCAGGATGTCTCAGGCGTATGTATGTTGTACTAAAGTTTTTTTTTTTTATCTAACACAGCGGTTGCATTAAGAACCAGTGTATCTTTCATTTGCTGTACAACATGTATTTTTTAGTAAAGTTTATGATGAGTTCTTTGGTTAAATTAGGTGACTGTCCAAAATATCTCCGGACATTTTGGTGCATTGTGGCTACGTATTCACAATGTAAAACCACGATTTGCAGCTCTAAATATGCACATTTTCGAACAAAACATAAATGTATTGTATAACATGATGTTATAAGACTGTCATCTGATGAAGTTGTCCAAAGGTTAGTGATTAATTTTATTTGCTGTATTTATTTTTTCATTTGCTGTACACCATGTATTTTTCATAAATGTTTTATGATGAGTATTTATGTATTTCACGTTGCTCTCTGTAATTATTCTGGCTGTTTTGGTGCTATTTGTGATGGTGGCTGCAATGTAAAACTACGATTTATACCTCAAATATGCACATTTTCGAACAAAACATAAATGTATTGTATAACATGATGTTATAAGACTGTCATCTGATGAAGTTGTTCAAGGTTAGTGATTCATTTTATCTCTATTTGTGGGTTTTGTGAAAGCTACCTATGCGGTGGAAACATGCTGAAAACATGGCGTTGTGTGTTTGGCTATTGTGGTGAGCTAATATAAATACATATTGTGTTTTCGCTGTAAAACATTTAAAAAATCGGAAATGATGGCTGGATTCACAAGATGTTTATCTTTCATTTGCTGTATTGGACTTGTGATTTCATGAAAATATATTATATGATATCCCTGTCCCGTTAGGCTAGGCTATGCTAGTCAGCTTTTTTGATGAGGAGGATCCCGGATCCGGGAGAGAGAAGCGGTAGAGGTTTTAACAAATATATATAATAAAAAAATACTTATTTACATAAGTATTCAGACCCTTTACTATGAGACTCAAAATTGAGCTCAGGTGAATCCTGTTTCCATTGATCATCCTTGAGATGTTTCTACAACTTGATTGGAGTCCACATGTGGTAAATTCAATTGATTGGACATGATTTGGAAAGGCACACACCTGTCTATATAAGGTCCCACAGTTGACATTGCATGTCAGAGCAAAAACCAAGTCATGAGGTCGAAGGAATTGTCCGTAGAGCTTCGAGACAGGATTTTGTCGAGGCACAGATCTGGGGAAGGGTACCAAAACATTTCTGTAGCATTAAAGGTCCCCAAGAACACAGTGGCCTCAATCATTCTTAAATGGAAGAAGTTTGGAACCACCAAGACTCTTCCTAGAGATGGCCGCTCGGCCAAAACTGAGCAATCAAAAGGCACCTAAGGACTCTCAGACCATGAGAAACAAGATTCTCTGGTCTGATGAAATGAAGATTGAACTCTTTGGCCTGAATGCCAAGCGTCACATCTGGAGGAAACCTGGCACCATCCCTACGGTGAAGTATGGTGGTGGCAGCATCATGCTGTGGGGATGTTTTTCAGCAGCAGGGACTGGGAGACTAGTCTGAATCGAGGCAAAGATGAACAGAGCAAAGTACATAGAGATCCTTGATGAAAACCTGCTCCAGAGTGCTCAGGTTCTCAGACTGGGGTGAAGGTTCACCTTCCAACAGGACAACGACCCTAAGCACACGGCCAAGACATCGCAGGAGATGCCTCGGGACAATTTTAACTTTTTTTCATTTCACTTCACCATTTAGATTTTTTTGTCTATGTCCATTACATGAAATCAAAAATCAAAATCCATTTAATTTTTGTAATGCAATAAAATATTAAAAACGCCAATACTTTTGCAAGGCACTGTACTTATGTAAATGTGATATTTCAGTTGTTTTATTTTGTATACATTAACAAAAAAATATAAAAAGCTTTTGCTTTGTAGTTATGGGGTATTGTGTGTAGATTGATGGGGGGGGCAATTTAATCAATTTTAGAATAAGGCTGAAACATAAAAAAATGTGAACAAAGACAAGGAGTCTGAATACCTTCAGAATGCAAATGACAAATATTCCAGAACATGCATCCTTGTCACGTTCGTCGTAACGATGCGCAGCGTGGTATGCGTACATTATATTTATTAAACGAATGAACACTAAACAAAATAAAACAAAATAACAAAACGAACGTGAAGCTATATACAACGAGTGCTGACAGGCAACTACGCATAGACAATAACCCACCATACCTAAATGGAAAATGGCAACCTAAATAGGATCCCCAATCAGAGACAACGATAAACAGCTGCCTCTGATTGGGAACCAATTCAGGCCACCATAGACCTACAAACACCTAGACTTACAAAAAACCCATAGATCTACAAAAACCCTAGACAACACAAAACACGCATAGCCACCCTCGTCACACCCAAAATAAAACAGAAAACATATATGTAAAGTAAAACAGCAAGGAATTTAGCAAAGAAATTCACTTTATGTCCTGAATTCAAAGCGTTATGTTTGGGGGAAAATCCAACACAACACATCTCAGAGGACCACTCTTAATATTTTCAAGCATGGTGGTGTCTGCATCATGTTATGGGTATGCTTGTCATCAGCAAGGACTAGGGAGTTTCTTAGGATAAAAATAAACGGAATACAGCTTAACACAGGCAAAATCCTGACCTGGTTCTGTCTGCTTTCCAACAGACGCTGGGAGACAAATTCACCTTTCAGCAGGACAGTAACCTAAAACACAAGGCCAAATATACACTGGAGATGCTCTCTCTCTCTCTCTCCCCCTTCCCCCCCTCTCCTTCTCCTTCTCCCTCTCCCTCCTCCCTATCCCCACTCCCTCCCTCTCTTCCCCACACACACACACACACACACACACACACACACACACACACACACACACACACACACACACACACACACACACACACACACACACACATACACACCGGTGGCGAAGCATCTGGACCTCTGCTTCGCTAGTTTTAACTTCATTTCACCATCTCGAGTCAGTGTGTCAGAAAGCTACAGAGTACCGTACATGAGTCGTTTCAAACACAACAACACTGATAGCGCTGAATCAATATGAGTGTGTGTGTGTGTGTGTGTGTGTGTGTGTGTGTGTGTGTGTGTGTGTGTGTGTGTGTGTGTGTGTGTGTGTGTGTGTGTGTGTGTGTGTGTGTGTGTGTGTGTGTGTGTGTGTGTGTGTCTTGTCAGTGAGTGGGGAGAAGTGACCTTGCAGCTGTAGTTAAAAACGAAAATATTCCAAAACATTGGAGCGAGACAGGGAGAGAGAACAGTGAAAGAGAGAGAGAGAGAGAGAGAGAGAGATAGAGAGAGAGAGAGAGAGAGAGTGAAAGAAAGAGTGAAAGAAAGAGAGAGAAAGAGAGAGAAAGAGAGAGAGAGAGAGAGAGAGAGAGAGAGAGAGAGAGAGAGAGAGAGAGAGAGAGAGAGAGAGAGAGAGAGAGAGAGAGAGAGAGAGAAAGAAAGAAAGAAAGAAAGAAAGAAAGAATCTAAGAAAGAAAATGAGAAACCTGTCCAACCAAAAACATAGAGACCCAGAAAACCTGAGTCTACGCCTTCACTATGGTGAATCACTAAAACTATACAGAAATACACTGCGGAAAAAGAAGGAACAGCACGTCAGAAATCAGCTCAATGTAATTGAAGAATCCATAGAATCTAACCACTTCTGGGAAAATTGGAAAACACTAAACAAACAACAGTACAAAGAGTTATCTATCCAAAACAGAGATGTATGTATAAACCACTTCTCCAATCTTTTTGTCCCTTTAACAAAGAACAAACAGCAAAAACATAAACATGATCAAATAAAAAACTTAGAATCAGCTATTAAAGACTACCAGAACCCACTGGATTCTCCAATTACATTGACCCGAACTACAGGACAAAACACAAACCCTCCAACCCAAAAAGGCCTGTGATGTTGATGGTATCCTCAATGAATGGATCAAATATACAGACCACAAATTCCAATTGGCTTAAACTCTTTAACATCATCCTTGGCTCTGGCATCTTCCCCAATATTTGGAACCAAGGACTGATCACCTCAATCCACAAAAGTGGAGACAAATTTGACCCCAATAACTACTGTGGGATATGCGTCAACAGCAACCTAAGGAAAATCCTCTGCATTATCATTAACAGCAGATTCGTACATTCCCTCACTGAAAACAATGTACTGAGCAAATGTCAAATTGGCTTTTTACCAAATTACCGTACAACAGACCCCATATTCACCCTGCACACCCTAATTGACAAACAAACAAACCAAAACAAAGGCAAAGTCTTCTCATGCTTTGTTGATTTCAAAAAAGCCTTCGACTCAATTTGGCATGAGGGTCTCCTATACAAATTGATGGAAAGTGGTGTTGGGGGAAAAACATACGACATTATAAAATCCATGTACACAAACAACAAGTGTGCGGTTAAAATAGGCAAAAAAACACACACATTTCTTCCCACAGGGCCGTGGGGTGAGACAGGGATGCAGCTTAAGCCCCATCCTCTTCAACATATATATCAACGAATTGGCACGGTCACTAGAAAAGTCTGCAGCACCCGGCCTCACCCCACCAGAATCTTAAGTCAAATGTCTACTGTTTGCTGATGATCTGGTGCTTCTGTCACCAACCAAGGAGGGCCTACAGCAGCACCTAGATCTTCTGCACAGATTCTGTCAGACCTGGGCCCTGACAGTAAATCTCAGTAAGACCAAAATAATGGTGTTCCAAAAAAGGTCCAGTTGCCAAGACCACAAATATAAATTACATCTAGACAAAGTTGCCCTAGAACACACAAAAAACTATACATACCTCGGCCTAAACATCAGCGCCACAGGTAACTTCCACAAAGCTGTGAACGATCTGAGAGACAAGGCAAGAAGGGCCTTCTATGCCATCAAAAGGAACATAAAATTCAACATAGTAATTAGGATCTGAATAAAAATGCTTGAATCAGTTATAGAACCCATTGCCCTTTATGGTTGTGAGGTCTGGGGTCCGCTCACCAACCATGAATTCACAAAATGGGACAAACACCAAATTGAGACTCTGCATGCAGAATTCTGCAAAAATATCCTCCGTGTACAACGTAGAACATCAAATAATGCAAGCAGAGCAGAATTAGGCCGATACCCGCTAATTATCAAAATCCAGAAAAGAGCCGTTAAATTCTACAACCACCTAAAAGGAAGCGATTCCCAAACCTTCCATAACAAAGCCATCACCTACAGAGAGATGAACCTGGAGAAGATTCCCCTAAGCAAGCTGGTCCTGGGGCTCTGTTCACAAACACAAACAGACCCCACAGAGCCCCAGGACAGCAACACAATTAGACCCAACCAAATCATGAGAAAACAAAAAGATAATTACACATTGGAAAGAATTAACAAAAAACAGAGCAAACTAGAATACTATTTGGCCCTAAACAGAGAATACACATTGGCAGAATACCTGACCACTGTGACTGACACAAACTTAAGGAAAGCTTTGACTATGTACAGACTCAGTGAGCATAGCCTTGCTATTGAGAAAGGCCGCCGTAGGCAGACCTGACTGTCAAGAGAAGACAGGCTATGTGCACATTGCCCACAAAATGAGGTGGAAACTGAGCTGCACTTCCTAACCTCCTGCCCAATGTATGACCATATTAGAGACACATATTTCCCTCAGATTACACAGATCCACAAAGAATTCGAAAACAAATCCAATTTTGATAAACTCCCATATCTACTGGGTGAAATACCACAGTGTGCCATCACAGCAGCAAGATTTGTGAGACCTGTTGCTACAAGAAAAGGGCAACCAGTGAAGTACTTTCACTATTTGTACATAATATGACATTTGAAATGTCTTTATTATTTTGGAACTTTTGGAGTGTAATGTTTACTGTTTAATTTTATTGTTTAGTTCACTTTTGCTTATTATCTAGTTTACTTGCTTTGGCAATGTTAACACATGTTTCCCAATAAAGCCCCTTGAATTGAATTGAGATAGAGCGAAAGAGAGAGCGGGGGGATGGAGAGAGAGAGCGAGAGAGAGAGAGAGAGAGAGAGAGAGAGAGAGGGGGGGGGAGAGGGGGGATGGAGAGAGAGAGAGAGAGAGAGAGAGAGAGGGGGAGAGGGGGGATGGAGAGAGAGAGAGAGGAAATGCTGGAAACACAAGAAATGATGGAATGATGTATGTGTGTGTATGACTCTATACGAAGATGTCTGTTTGTTCTCTGTCCCTCCTGACACACAGAGACACACAGAGACACACAGAGACACACAGACACACAGACACACAGACAGACAGACACACAGACAGACAGACAGACAGACAGACAGACAGACAGACACACAGACAGACAGACAGACAGACAGACAGACAGACAGACAGACAGACAGACAGACAGACAGACAGACAGACAGACAGACAGACAGACAGACAGACAGACAGAAACACAGACACACACACAGATACACAGACACACTGCTCTCACTGCAACCAGACTCAATAGACTCTTTCTTCACCTCTGTTTGTTTCTCCCTTATTATCTCCCTCCCTCCCTCCCTCTGTCTCTCTTTGATAAAGGAGGACACAGTCATAGACACCAGACAGACAGCAGCTGTCCTTATACCCCTGAAACACACACACACACCAGACATCTTTTGGCTTGAGGAAATGTGAGGGAGATAGAAGGAGTCTGGCTAATGGAGGGAGAGAGAATAGGGAGTAGTGTAGACTATAAGGAGTAGTGTAGACTATAGGCAGTAGTGTAGACTATAGGCAGTAGTGTAGACTATAGGGAGTAGTGTAGACTATAGGGAGTAGTGTAGACTATAAGGAGTAGTGTAGACTATAAGCAGTAGTATAGACTATAGGGAGTAGTATAGACTATAGGGAGTAGTATAGACTATAGGGAGTAGTGTAGACTATAGGGAGTAGTGTAGACTATAGGGAGTAGTATAGACTATAGGGAGTAGTATAGACTATAGGGAGTAGTATAGACTATAGGGAGTAGTATAGACTATAGGGAGTAGTATAGACTATAGGGAGTAGTGTAGACTATAAGGAGTAGTGTAGACTATAGGGAGTAGTGTAGACTATAGGGAGTAGTGTAGACTATAGGGAGTAGTATAGACTATAGGGAGTAGTATAGACTATAGGGAGTAGTGTAGACTATAGGGAGTAGTATAGCCTATAGGGAGTAGTATAGACTATAGGGAGTAGTGTAGACTATAGGGAGTAGTATAGACTATAGGGAGTAGTGTAGACTATAGGGAGTAGTATAGACTATAGGGAGTAGTATAGACTATAGGGAGTAGTGTAGACTATAGGGAGTAGTATAGACTATAGGGAGTAGTATAGACTATAGGGAGTAGTATAGACTATAGGGAGTAGTATAGACTATAGGGAGTAGTGTAGACTATAGGCAGTAGTTTAACTATAGGGAGTAGTGTAGACTATAGGGAGTAGTATAGACTATAGGGTGTAGTGTAGACTATAGGGAGTAGTATAGACTATAGGGAGTAGTGTAGACTATAGGGAGTAGTGTAGACTATAGGGAGTAGTGTAGACTATAGGGAGTAGTATAGACTATAGGGAGTAGTGTAGACTATAGGGAGTAGTGTAGACTATAGGGAGTAGTGTAGACTATAGGGAGTAGTGTAGACTATAGGGTGTAGTGTAGACTATAGGGAGTAGTGTAGACTATAGGGAGTAGTGTAGACTATAGGGAGTAGTGTAGACTATAGGGAGTAGTGTAGACTATAGGGAGTAGTGTAGACTATAGGGAGTAGTGTAGACTATAGAGAGTAGTGTAGACTATAGGGAGTAGTGTAGACTATAGGGAGTAGTGTAGACTATAGGGAGTAGTGTAGACTATAGGGAGTAGTGTAGACTATAGGGAGTAGTGTAGACTATAGGGAGTAGTATAGACTATAGGGAGTAGTGTAGACTATAGGGAGTAGTATAGACTATAGGGAGTAGTGTAGACTATAGGGAGTAGTATAGACTATAGGGAGTAGTGTAGACTATAGGGAGTAGTGTAGACTATAGGGAGTAGTGTAGACTATAGGGAGTAGTGTAGACTATAGGGAGTAGTGTAGACTATAGGGAGTAGTATAGACTATAGGGAGTAGTGTAGACTATAGGGAGTAGTGTAGACTATAGGGAGTAGTGTAGACTATAGGGAGTAGTGTAGACTATAGGGAGTAGTGTAGACTATAGGGAGTAGTGTAGACTATAGGGAGTAGTGTAGACTATAGGGAGTAGTGTAGACTATAGGGAGTAGTGTAGACTATAGGGAGTAGTATAGACTATAGGGAGTAGTGTAGACTATAGGGAGTAGTGTAGACTATAGGGAGTAGTGTAGACTATAGGGAGTAGTGTAGACTATAGGGAGTAGTGTAGACTATAGGGAGTAGTGTAGACTATAGGGAGTAGTATAGACTATAGGGAGTAGTGTAGACTATAGGGAGTAGTGTAGACTATAGGGAGTAGTATAGACTATAGGGAGTAGTGTAGACTATAGGGAGTAGTGTAGACTATAGGGAGTAGTGTAGACTATAGGGAGTAGTGTAGACTATAGGGAGTAGTGTAGACTATAGGGAGTAGTGTAGACTATAGGGAGTAGTGTAGACTATAGGGAGTAGTGTAGACTATAGGCAGTAGTATAGACTATAGGGAGTAGTGTAGACTATAGGGAGTAGTGTAGACTATAGGGAGTAGTGTAGACTATAGGGAGTAGTGTAGACTATAGGGAGTAGTGTAGACTATAGGGAGTAGTGTAGACTATAGGGAGTAGTGTAGACTATAGGGAGTAGTGTAGACTATAGGGAGTAGTGTAGACTATAGGCAGTAGTGTAGACTATAGGGAGTAGTGTAGACTATAGGGAGTAGTGTAGACTATAGGGAGTAGTGTAGACTATAGGGAGTAGTGTAGACTATAGGCAGTAGTATAGACTATAGGGAGTAGTGTAGACTATAGGGAGTAGTGTAGACTATAGGGAGTAGTGTAGACTATAGGGAGTAGTGTAGACTATAGGGAGTAGTGTAGACTATAGGGAGTAGTGTAGACTATAGGGAGTAGTGTAGACTATAGGCAGTAGTATAGACTATAGGGAGTAGTGTAGACTATAGGGAGTAGTGTAGACTATAGGGAGTAGTGTAGACTATAGGGAGTAGTGTAGACTATAGGGAGTAGTGTAGACTATAGGGAGTAGTGTAGACTATAAGGAGTAGTGTAGACTATAGGGAGTAGTGTAGACTATAGGGAGTAGTGTAGACTATAGGGAGTAGTATAGACTATAGGGAGTAGTATAGACTATAGGGAGTAGTGTAGACTATAGGGAGTAGTATAGACTATAGGGAGTAGTGTAGACTATAGGGAGTAGTGTAGACTATAGGGAGTAGTATAGACTATAGGGAGTAGTATAGACTATAGGGAGTAGTGTAGACTATAGGGAGTAGTGTAGACTATAGGCAGTAGTGTAGACTATAGGGAGTAGTGTAGACTATAGGGAGTAGTGTAGACTATAGGGAGTAGTGTAGACTATAGGGAGTAGTGTAGACTATAGGCAGTAGTATAGACTATAGGGAGTAGTGTAGACTATAAGGAGTAGTGTAGACTATAGGGAGTAGTGTAGACTATAAGGAGTAGTGTAGACTATAGGGAGTAGTGTAGACTATAGGGAGTAGTGTAGACTATAGGGAGTAGTGTAGACTATAAGGAGTAGTGTAGACTATAGGGAGTAGTGTAGACTATAGGGAGTAGTGTAGACTATAGGGAGTAGTATAGACTATAGGGAGTAGTGTAGACTATAGGGAGTAGTGTAGACTATAGGGAGTAGTGTAGACTATAGGGAGTAGTATAGACTATAGGGAGTAGTATAGACTATAGGGAGTAGTGTAGACTATAGGGAGAGAGGAGAGCAGAGGTAGAGGGGAAAGGAGGGATACCTAGTCAGTTGTAGAACTGAATGTATTTAACTGAAATGTGTCTTCCACATTTAACCCAACCCCTCTGAATCAGAGAGGTGCTGGGGCCTGCCTTAATCGACATCCACGTCTTTGGCCCCCGGGGAACAGTGGGTTTAACTACCTTGCTCAGAGGCAGAACGACAGATTTTGACCTTGTCAGCTCTGGGATTCGTTCCAGCCACATTTCGGTTACTGGCCCAAGAGAGAAGAAGAGAGAAGACATGTACTAGTGGAGCCTATAGAGAGAGGGGAGGGCCAGAGAGAAGAAGAGAGAAGACATGTACTAGTGGAGCCTATAGAGAGGAGGGGAGGGCCAGAGAGAAGAAGAGAGAAGACATGTACTAGTGGAGCCTATAGAGAGAGAGGGGAGGGCCAGAGAGAAGAAGAGAGAAGACATGTACTAGTGGAGCCTATAGAGAGAGGGGGGAGGGCCAGAGAGAAGAAGAGAGAAGACATGTACTAGTGGAGCCTATAGAGAGAGAGGGGAGGGCCAGAGAGAAGAAGAGAGAAGACATGTACTAGTGGAGCCTATAGAGAGAGAGGGGGGAGGGCCAGAGAGAAGAAGAGAGAAGACATGTACTAGTGGAGCCTATAGAGAGAGAGGGGAGGGCCAGAGAGAAGAAGAGAGAAGACATGTACTAGTGGAGCCTATAGAGAGAGGGGGGAGGGCCAGAGAGAAGAAGAGAGAAGACATGTACTAGTGGAGCCTATAGAGAGAGAGGGGAGGGCCAGAGAGAAGAAGAGAGAAGACATGTACTAGTGGAGCCTATAGAGAGAGAGGGGGGAGGGCCAGAGAGAAGAAGAGAGAAGACATGTACTAGTGGAGCCTATAGAGAGAGAGGGGAGGGCCAGAGAGAAGAAGAGAGAAGACATGTACTAGTGGAGCCTATAGAGAGAGAGGGGAGGGCCAGAGAGAAGAAGAGAGAAGACATGTACTAGTGGAGCCTATAGAGAGAGAGGGGAGGGCCAGAGAGAAAGGGAGAGGAGAGAGGAGAGAGAGGGAGAGAGGGGAGGGCCAGAGAGAAAGGGAGTGGAGAGAGAGAGAGAGGGAGGAGGGGAGGGCCAGAGAGAAAGGGAGAGGAGAGAAAAGAAAGACAGGAGAGAGGGAGCAGAAGCAGTATCTGTCTGAAAGAGATAAACGCCTGAATGGACCAGCTAGAAGGAAGAGGTGGAACGAAAAGGAGAGAGAGGTTTCTCTTGTGGAAAGGGCAGTGTGTTTTCTTCTCCTCTGTAGTTTAGCCTCCACAAAGAGGTGTGTGTGTGTGTAGACAGCCAGTAGGTTTTATATTTGTTTAACCTTCATTTAACTAGGCAAGTCAGTTAAGAACATATTCTTATTTTCAATGACGTCCTACCGGGGAACAGTGGGTTAACTGAGTTGTTCAGGGGCAGAACGACAGATTTTTACCTTGTCAGCTCGGGGATTCGATCTTGCAACCTTTCGGTTACTAGTCAAAACACTCTAACCACTAAGCTACCTGCCGCCCCTGTAATTACAGGAAGGACATCTGCAAAAAGCAGGGGTTAAACAGGGTGAGGGAAACAGAGATAGAGGAGAGAAACAGAGAGGAAAGAGAGATGAGAGAGAGAGAGATAGAAGAGAGGAGAGAGAGAGAGAGAGAGAGATAGAAGAGAGGAGAGAGAGAGAGAGGAAAGAGAGATGAGAGAGAGAGAGAGAGAGAGAGAGAGAGAGAGAGAGAGAGAGAGAG
>NC_092116.1:28224810-28234810 GCF_045679555.1 Salvelinus alpinus
GAGCTGGGACAGAGGAGCTGAGACAGAGGAGCTGGGACAGAGGAGCTGAGACAGAGGAGCTGGGACAGAGGAGCTGGGACAGAGGAGCTGAGACAGAGGAGCTGGGACAGAGGAGCTGAGACAGAGGAGCTGAGACAGAGGAGCTGAGACAGAGGAGCTGAGACAGAGGAGCTGAGACAGAGGAGCTGAGATAGAGGAGCTGAGACAAAGGAGCTGAGACAGGAGCTGGGACAGAGGAGCTGGGACAGAGGAGCTGAGACAGAGGAGCTGAGACAGAGGAGCTGAGACAGAGGAGCTGAGACAGAGGAGCTGGGACAGAGGAGCTGAGACAGAGGAGCTGAGACAGAGGAGCTGAGACAGAGGAGCTGGGACAGAGGAGCTGAGACAGAGGAGCTGGGACAGAGGAGCTGAGACAGAGGAGCTGAGACAGAGGAGCTGAGACAGAGGAGCTGGGACAGGAGCTGAGACAGAGGAGCTGAGACAGAGGAGCTGAGACAGGAGCTGGGACAGAGGAGCTGGGACAGAGGAGCTGAGACAGAGGAGCTGAGACAGAGGAGCTGGGACAGGAGCTGGGACAGAGGAGCTGGGACAGAGGAGCTGAGACAGAGGAGCTGAGACAGAGGCGCTGAGACAGAGGAGCTGGGACAGAGGAGCTGAGACAGAGGTGCTGAGACAGAGGAGCTGAGACAGAGGAGCTGGGACAGAGGAGCTGGGACAGAGGAGCTGAGACAGAGGAGCCTAGACAGAGGAGCTGAGACAGAGGAGCTGAGACAGGAGCTGAGACAGAGGAGCTGAGACAGAGGAGCTGAGACAGAGGAGCTGAGACAGAGGAGCTGGGACAGAGGAGCTGAGACAGAGGAGCTGAGACAGAGGAGCTGGGACAGAGGAGCTGGGACAGAGGAGCTGGGACAGAGGAGCTGAGACAGAGGAGCTGGGACAGAGGAGCTGAGACAGAGGAGCTGGGACAGAGGAGCTGGGACAGAGGAGCTGAGACAGAGGAGCTGAGACAGAGGAGCTGAGACAGAGGAGCTTAGACAGAGGAGCTGAGACAGAGGAGCTGAGACAGAGGAGCTGAGACAGAGGAGCTGAGACAGAGGAGCTGAGACAGAGGAGCTTAGACAGAGGAGCTGAGACAGAGGAGCTGGGACAGAGGAGCTGAGACAGAGGAGCTGAGACAGAGGAGCTGGGACAGAGGAGCTGAGACAGAGGAGCTGGGACAGAGGAGCTGAGACAGAGGAGCTGGGTCGGGGGAGCTGAGACAGAGGAGCTGAGACAGGAGCTGGGACAGAGGAGCTGGGACAGAGGAGCTGAGACAGGAGCTGGGACAGAGGAGCTGGGACAGAGGAGCTGAGACAGAGGAGCTGGGACAGAGGAGCTGAGACAGAGGAGCTGAGACAGAGGAGCTGAGACAGAGGAGATGAGACAGAGGAGCTGAGACAGAGGAGATGAGACAGAGGAGCTGAGACAGAGGAGCTTAGACAGAGGAGCTGGGACAGAGGAGATGAGACAGAGGAGCTGAGACAGAGGAGATGAGACAGAGGAGCTGAGACAGAGGAGCTTAGACAGAGGAGATGAGACAGAGGAGCTGAGACAGAGGAGATGAGACAGAGGAGCTGAGACAGAGGAGCTTAGACAGAGGAGCTGGGACAGAGGAGCTGGGACAGAGGAGCTTAGACAGGAGCTGGGACAGAGGAGCTGGGACAGAGGAGCTGGGACAGAGGAGCTGGGACAGAGGAGCTCAGACAGAGGAGCTCAGACAGGGGAGCTGAGACAGAGGAGCTGGGACAGAGGAGCTGGGACAGAGGTGCTGGGACAGAGGAGCTGAGACAGAGGAGCTTAGACAGGGGTGGGTGAATAAAACATGTGTGTTAGTTCCACGTGGCTGAACCACTCCATGCTGACTCACTGATGAACACACACACACCAATATGATCCTTTTAGTTCCTTTAGGGACATTCAACTTTTAGAGGAACTTTTTATTTTTGGAGTCTCACAGTCTGACTCTGACCCTCTTAAAGGGACAGTCTGACTCTGACGCTCTTAAAGGGACAGTCTGACTCTGACCCTCTTAAAGGGACAGTCTGACTCTGACGCTCTTAAAGGGACAGTCTGACTCTGACTCACTTAAAGGGACAGTCTGACTCTGACCACCTTAAAGGGACAGTCCTACTCTGACCCCCTTAAAGGGACAGTCTGACTCTGACCCTCTTAAAGGGGCAGTCTGACTCTGACGCTCTTAAAGGGACAGTCTGACTCTGACCCTCTTAAAGGGACAGTCTGACTCTGACCCCCTTAAAGGGACAGTCTGACTCTGACCACCTTAAAGGGACAGTCTGACTCTGACCCCCTTAAAGGGACAGTCTGATTCTGACCCCCTTAAAGGGATAGTCTGACTCTGACCCCCTTAAAGGGACAGTCTGACTCTGACCACCTTAAAGGGACAGCCTGGAATTTAAAAAATATATGGTCCAAACATAGTACCACTCACAGGCTGTAGCTTTAAAAGACCAGGAAACGTTCTAATATGGAAGATAAACAAAGACCCAGAGAGGTGACGGTGAGGTGGGGGGGTTAAAGACTTACAGGGAGAGCTGGGGAGGGTGAGGTGGAGAGGTAAAAGGGTGAGGGGGGAAGTAAAAGGGTGAGGTAGAGAGTTGAGGGTAATGTGTAGTGGTAAGGGGAAACGGTGATGTCAGGGATCATAACACTGTAAAAAGAAGAACATGAGGTCCTTTGGATCAATACTTTATCTCCCACCACTCTCTCTTTCCCTCTCGGTCTCTCTCTCTCTCACCACTCTCTCTTTCCCTCTCGGTCTCTCTCTCTCTTTCCCTCTCGGTCTCTCTCTCTCTCTCACCACTCTCTTTTTCCCTCTCGGTCTCTCTCCCATCGCTCTCTCTCTCTCTCTCTCTCACCACTCTCTTTTTCCCTCGGTCTCTCTCTCTCCCATCGCTCTCTCTCTCTCTCACCACTCTCTTTTTCCCTCTCGGTCTCTCTCTCTCCCACCGCTCTCTCTTTCCCTCTCGGTCTCTCTCTCTCTCACCACTCTCTCTTTCCCTCTCGGTCTCTCTCTCTCTCACCACTCTCTCTTTCCCTCTCGGTCTCTCTCTCTCCCACCGCTCTCTTTTTCCCTCTCGGTCTCTCTCTCACCACTCTCTCTTTCCCTCTCGGTCTCTCTCTCTCTTTCCCTCTCGGTCTCTCTCTCTCTCACCACTCTCTCTTTCCCTCTCGGTCTCTCTCTCTCTTTCCCTCTCGGTTTCCCTCTCTCTCACCACTCTCTCTTTCCCTCTCGGTCTCTCTCTCTCTTTCCCTCTCGGTCTCTCTCTCTCTCACCACTCTCTCTTTCCCTCTCGGTCTCTCTCTCTCTCACCACTCTCTCTTTCCCTCTCGGTCTCTCTCTCTCTTTCCCTCTCGGTCTCTCTCTCTCTCACCACTCTCTCTTTCCCTCTCGGTCTCTCTCTCACCACTCTCTCTTTCCCTCTCGGTCTCTCTCTCTCTCACCACTCTCTCTTTCCCTCTCGGTCTCTCTCTCTCTCACCACTCTCTCTTTCCCTCTCGGTCTCTCTCTCTCCCACCGCTCTCTTTTTCCCTCTCGGTCTCTCTCTCACCACTCTCTCTTTCCCTCTCGGTCTCTCTCTCTCTTTCCCTCTCGGTCTCTCTCTCTCTCACCACTCTCTCTTTCCCTCTCGGTCTCTCTCTCTCTTTCCCTCTCGGTCTCTCTCTCTCTCACCACTCTCTCTTTCCCTCTCGGTCTCTCTCTCTCTTTCCCTCTCGGTCTCTCTCTCTCTCACCACTCTCTCTTTCCCTCTCGGTCTCTCTCTCTCTCACCACTCTCTCTTTCCCTCTCGGTCTCTCTCTCTCTTTCCCTCTCGGTCTCTCTCTCTCTCACCACTCTCTCTTTCCCTCTCGGTCTCTCTCTCACCACTCTCTCTTTCCCTCTCGGTCTCTCTCTCTCTCTCTCTTTCCCTCTCGGTCTCTCTCTCTCTCACCACTCTCTCTTTCCCTCTCGGTCTCTCTCTCTCTTTCCCTCTCGGTCTCTCTCTCTCTCACCACTCTCTCTTTCCCTCTCGGTCTCTCTCTCTCTTTCCCTCTCGGTCTCTCTCTCTCTCACCACTCTCTCTTTCCCTCTCGGTCTCTCTCTCTCTTTCCCTCTCGGTCTCTCTCTCTCTCACCACTCTCTCTTTCCCTCTCGGTCTCTCTCTCTCTTTCCCTCTCGGTCTCTCTCTCTCTTTCCCTCTCGGTCTCTCTCTCTCTCACCACTCTCTCTTTCCCTCTCGGTCTCTCTCTCACCACACTATCTTTCCCTCTAGGTCTCTCTCTCTCTTTCCCTCTCGGTCTCTCTCTCTCTTTCCCTCTCGGTCTCTCTCTCTCTCACCACTCTTTCTTTCCCTCTCGGTCTCTCTCTCTCTTTCCCTCTCGGTCTCTCTCTCTCTCACCACTCTCTCTTTCCCTCTCGGTCTCTCTCTCTCTTTCCCTCTCGGTCTCTCTCTCTCTTTCCCTCTCGGTCTCTCTCTCTCTCACCACTCTCTCTTTCCCTCTCGGTCTCTCTCTCACCACTCTATCTTTCCCTCTAGGTCTCTCTCTCTCTTTCCCTCTCGGTCTCTCTCTCTCTTTCCCTCTCGGTCTCTCTCTCTCTTTCCCTCTCGGTCTCTCTCTCTCCCACCACTCTCTCTTTCCCTCTCGGTCTCTCTCTCCTCTCGGTCTCTCTCTCTCCCACCACTCTCTCTTTCCCTCTCGGTCTCTCTCTCTCCCACCGCTCTCTTGTAGATCACATGAATCAGCCAAACACACAGTCAATAAACTCCACTCTGCCACGTGGGCGGATGAGAGAGAGAGAGAGAGAGAGAGAGAGAGAGAGAGAGAGAGAGAGAGAGAGAGAGAGAGAGAGAGAGAGAGAGAGAGAGAGAGAGAGAGAGAGAGAGAGATTCAACATTCAGCATAAGAGCATTGGAGATATGGTATACTGGTATATATCATGTATACTTTAAAGGGCAGGAGAAATGTATGCTAGACATTTAGAACAATGTATTGTGGGTCCTATCTGAGCACTACAGTTCTCAAAAAGACCTAAAAACCAACTCACTCTCCCACAATGCAACACTCTATCCCACAATGCAACGCACTCTCCCACACTGCAACTCACACACAGGCACAGGAATGCATGTACACACATAGAGTGATATACTGAATATAATATGACACTGAATGTATTTACATAAATATAACATGGTGATAAATCCTTCATCATGTCACACACTGGGGCCCTCGTCCCAGTGTGTCCCTCGTTCCTCGTCCCCAAAAACACCAGAACGCTGACTACTATCTGCAGATGAGCTTATTATACACACAACACACACAACACACACAACACAAACTATTCTGCACCCTCCCTCTCAACACCTGGTGTGTGTGTGTGTGAGAGAGAGAAATGGAGACCCTTGACGACGACCAGGAAGTAGGAGGGGGGCTTTATCCTTCCTGCCCACAATAGAGCTGCACTCACACACACACACACACACACACACACACACACACAGACACACACACACACACACACAGACACACACACACACACACACACACACACACACACACACACACACACAGAGACACAGACACAGACACAGACACAGACACACACTCACACAGACACACACACACACACACACACACACACACACACACACACACACACACACACACACACACACACACACACACACACACACACACACACACACACACACACACACACACACACACACACACACACACACACACACACACACACACACACACACACACACACACACACACACACACACACACACACACACACACAAAGACACACAGACACACACACATCACGCCAGGGGGGGAGTAGTGTGTGTGTGTGTGTGTTAGTGTGTCTTTGTGTGTGTGTTAGTGTTGTTGTGGAAATCTGAATAGGTGTGGCAGGGTAGACCAGGCCGGAAAGCTTCAACTGCTTTTATATGCTAAATCAGTGTGTGTGTGTGTGTGTGTGTGTGTATGTGTGTGTGTGTGTGTGTGTGTGTGTGTGTGTGTGTGTGTGTGTGTGTGTGTGTGTGTGTGTGTGTGTGTGTGTGTGTGTGTGTGTGTGTGTGTGTGTGTGTGTGTGTGTGTGTGTGTGTTTTATGTACTCCATCTTCCTGTGCTTGTTGTGAGGGAGGTGTTACCAAAGACCATAGAGAACTGCTGTAGCAGAATAGTCTGCTTCCTGATATTTAATGTGACCCAGACTATAAAGAGATGCTGATTTTTAATGTGACCCAGACTATAAAGAGATGCTGATATTTAATGTGACCCAGACTATATAGAGATGCTGATTTTTAATGTGACCCAGACTATAAAGAGATGCTGATATTTAATGTGACCCAGACTAAAGAGATGCTGATATTTAATGTGACCCAGACTATAAAGAGATGCTGATATTTAATGTGACCCAGACTATAAAGAGATGCTGATATTTAATGTGACCCAGACTATAAAGAGATGCTGATATTTAATGTGACCCAGACTATAAAGAGATGCTGATATTTAATGTGACCCAGACTATAAAGAGATGCTGATATTTAATGTGACCCAGACTATAAAGAGATGCTGATATTTAATGTGACCCAGACTATAAAGAGATGCTGATATTTAATGTGACCCAGACTATAAAGAGATGCTGATATTTAATGTGACCCAGACTATAAAGAGATGCTGATTTTTAACTTGGGTTGTGAGTCACTCAGGTACAACAAAACCTGTCTAACTGCTTGTTCCTGTCCATTTCTAGTGAATTAATCTGTTAT
Organism: Salvelinus alpinus; assembly: GCF_045679555.1. Classification (NCBI taxonomy): domain Eukaryota; kingdom Metazoa; phylum Chordata; class Actinopteri; order Salmoniformes; family Salmonidae; genus Salvelinus; species Salvelinus alpinus. The sequence continues at coordinate 28,231,629 of NC_092116.1, forward strand.
GGTGGCCATCTCAATTTACCTGTGTACACACACACACACACACACACACACACACACACACACACACACACACACACACACACACACACACACACACACACACACACACACACACACACACACACACTCCCTGCAGGCAGACATGGTGATTGAATAGAGATCCCATGCCTTTGGGCCTACACACCGCCCCGTTCGATTTCCTGCCAATACAGTAGAAAAAACCTGAGAGACCTGTTCTATTCATACAGTGTGTGTGTGTGTGTGTGTGTGTGTGTGTGTGTGTGTGTGTGTGTGTGTGTGTGTGTGTGTGTGTGTGTGTGTGTGTGTGTGTGTGTGTGTGTGTGTGTGTGTGTGTGTGTGTGTGTGTGTGTGTGTGTGTGCGACGGTCATGGTCAAACACACCGACTCGCTCCAGTTAGATAAACTTCTAGCTTCCCCATGTTATTTATCATCTCATCTGATTACATAGTACCTGTCGAGAGAGAGAAAGAGAGAGAGAGAGACAGAGAGAGAGAGACAGAGAGACCGAGAGAGAGAGAGAGACCGAGACAGAGAGACAGAGACAGAGACAGAGACAGAGACAGAGACAGAGACAGAGAGGGAGAGAGAGAGGGAGAGAGAGAGAGATTGTATATAGACTTATTCTTCTACTGTATTATTGACTGTATGTTTTACTGTTTGTTTTACTCCATGTGTAACTCTGTGTTGTTGAATGTGTCGAACTGCTTTTCTTTATCTTGGCCAGGCGCAATTGTAAATGAGAACCTACCTGGTTAAATAAAGGTGAAATAAAAAATAACCCTTTTGGAAACAAAACACGTTTTATAAGGAGGATGGGATCCACCCAAATCATTTGGGTTCCTGGATCCTTTCACAGCATTATAAGGCTGTGTTGAGACAGTGACTTATCAATGACCCAAGCCCAACTCAGCTGATCCCTACCATTGTGACGTAGAGTTGTCATAATGAATTCAACAAATGTACATTAGGCGTTGGTAGACACAATCTTCCCAGTAAAGCAACGAAAACAAGTTAGCATCCCAGAAGAAAAGTGCTGAAAATAGCCCACGTTAAACATATGTAGTCTAAGAAACAAGGTTCATGAAATCAATAATTTGCTATTAACAGATGACATTCATATTCTGACTATCTCTGAAACTCACTTAGATAATACCTTTGATGATACAAGTGGTAGCAATACAAGGTTATAACATCTACAGAAAATACAGAAATGCCAAAGGTGGAGGTGTTGCTGTTTATATTCAGAACCACATCCCTGTAAAGATTAGAGAGGATCTCATGTTAAATACTGTTTAAATAATGTGGCTACAGGTTCATCTGCCTCACCTAAAGCCCATTCTGGTGGGAAGCTGCTATCGACCACCAAGTAGCAACCTCATGATGGGTACAGGGAAAATTCTAGTATCATGTAGTAGCCTAAACCTATCGCTGTTACATTGAACTGGGTGAATGTGAATGACAGTAACCTAAACCTATCGCTGTTACATTGAACTGGGTGAATGTGAATGACAGTAACCTAAACCTATCGTTGTTACATTGAACTGGGTGAATATGAATGACAGTAACCTAAACCTATCGCTGTTACATTGAACTGGGTGAATGTGAATGACAGTAACCTAAACCTATCACTGTTACATTGAACTGGGTGAATATGAATGACAGTAACCTAAACCTATCACTGTTACATTGAACTGGGTGAATGTGAATGACAGTAACCTAAACCTATCGCTGTAACATTGAACTGGGTGAATATGAATGACAGTCATCCAACATGATGTAATAGAAATAATAAGGCCGTAACTCATGAAGAAATAATTCACGGCACTGACACACACTGGTACACAGTCACCCCCAGTGACAGGTTACTACCACCACAGTCACCCCCAGTGACAGGTTACTACCACCACAGTCACCCCCAGTGACAGGTTACTACCACCACAGTCACCCCCAGTGACAGGTTACTACCACCACAGTCACCCCCAGGGACAGGTTACTACCACCACAGTCAACCCCAGTGACAGGTTACTACCACCACAGTCACCCCCAGTGACAGGTTACTACCACCACAGTCACCCCCAGGGACAGGTTACTACCACAGTCAACCCCAGCATCAGGTTACTATCACCACAGTCACCCCCAGTGACAGGTTACTACCACCACAGTCACCCCCAGTGACAGGTTACTATCACCACAGTCACCCCCAGTGACAGGTTACTACCACCACAGTCACCCCCAGTGACAGGTTACTACCACCACAGTCACCCCAGTGACAGGTTACTATCACCAAAGTCACCCCCAGTGACAGGTTACTACCACCACAGTCACCCCCAGTGACAGGTTACTATCACCACAGTCACCCCCAGTGACAGGTTACTACCACCACAGTCACCCCCAGTGACAGGTTACTACCACCACAGTCACCCCCAGTGACAGGTTACTACCACCACAGTCACCCCCAGTGACAGGTTACTACCACCACAGTCACCCCCAGTGACAGGCTACTACCACCACAGTCACCCCCAGTGACAGGTTACTACCACCACAATCACCCCCAGTGACAGGTTACTATCACCACAGTCACCCCCAGTGACAGGTTACTACCACCACAGTCACCCCCAGTGACAGGTTACTACCACCACAGTCACCCCCAGTGACAGGTTACTATCACCACAGTCACCCCCAGTGACAGGTTACTACCACCACAGTCACCCCCAGTGACAGGTTACTATTACCACAGTCACCCCCAGTGACAGGTTACTATCACCACAGTCACCCCCAGTGACAGGTTACTATCACCACAGTCACCCCCAGCATCAGGTTACTATTACCACAGTCACCTCCAGTGACAGGTTACTATCACCACAGTCACCCCCAGTGTCAGGTTACTATCCTAGTATGACCTTATCATTAAGTAATGGCCCCTTGGTTACAAACACAATAGTACTGTGTACTGTGTACTGCATGTTCAGATCACGACACTACAAAGTACTGGTGTAGGTCTGCACCTTGGCTGCAGTCCCAATACTGTGTGTCTTTCCCCTGGGCCACCTCTCTCTGTCAGGTCAGGTCAATCCATTATGCAAGCCAGCGGGGGTCACCACACTCAGCTAATGGGCTAGAGAGAAGGCTGAACCAACCGTCTTAGAATTAATTAAACCCAG
>NC_092116.1:28237310-28239810 GCF_045679555.1 Salvelinus alpinus
AATAGAACTGAACCCTGACTCACGCTGGGTCACGCTGCGCTTTAAGTCACTACTTCCCAAGTGGCACCATATTCTCTTTATAGTGCACTACTTTTGACCCATAGACTTTTGAAAGTATTTGCACTATATATAGGAAATAGGGTGCCAAGTAGTACACTATATAGGGAATAGGGTGCCATGTAGTGCACTATAAAGGGAATAGGGTGCCAAGTAGTGCACTATAAAGGGAATAGGGTGCCAAGTAGTGCACTATAAAGGGAATAGGGTGCCAAGTAGTGCACTATACAGGGAATAGGGTGCCAAGTAGCGCACTATACAGGGAATATCGTGCCAAGTAGTGCACTATACAGGGAATAGGGTGCCAAGTTGTGCACTATACAGGGAATAGGGTGCCAAGTAGTGCACTATAAAGGGAATAGGGTGCCAAGTAGTGCACTATAAATGGAATAGGGTGCCAAGTAGTGCACTATAAAGGGAATAGGGTGCCAAGTAGTGCACTATAAAGGGAATAGGGTGCCAAGTAGTGCACTATAAATGGAATAGGGTGCCAAGTAGCACTCTCATATTGCCATTAGTAGTCCTATACAGTGGTTAGCACAGTTCTTATATGACGTCACAATAGCCGTTTAATGCACTTATTAACAGACAGTCCTGTTCCGCTGTAACCATGACGATGGCCATTGTTCATTCAGATGGAATTCCTCTGACTACATTTAGAACACACAATTTCCTTGCTCAACAAAACGACGCGAATGAGTAAATGTATGTTTCCCAACTTCAACATAACGAGTTAACGAGTTCGGACACCAGACAGAGCTTTCATAACGTTGGAATGGTGAATTCACTGGACAGTCAGCTGATGGCTGTGTGTCTGTCAGACAGTGTTTTTCCTGAGTGTGTGTCAGTCAATAGGAGAGATAAATAATGAAGCATATCATTACCCAACTAAGTTCTACAGAGAATCGTACACAGATTAGGTGGTATAATAATAATTATAATCATAAAAGTAACAACAGTCTCAGGATCTGCAGAATCCACGTTTCTCCAAACGTCAAATTTCGAAGGTTAAGGGTTAAGGTTTTGGATAGGATAGTTTAGGCACTCATTCTCACATGTATGTGTGTGTGTGTGTGTGTGTGTGTGTGTGTGTGTGTGTGTGTGTGTGTGTGTGTGTGTGTGTGTGTGTGTGTGTGTGTGTGTGTGTGTGTGTGCCCTATAAACACCCAGATGTCTGAAGTCCATCCAGTGAAATCACAGCAAAGACCAACTACAAAGGAACACACACACCTGGCACACACACATCTGGCACACACACACCTGGCACACACACACCTGGCACACACACACCTGGCACACACACACCTGGCACACACACATCTGGCACACACACACCTGGCACACACACACCTGGCACACACACACATGGCACACACACACCTGGCACACACACACCTGGCACACACACACCTGGCACACACACACCTGGCACACACACATCTGGCACACACACACCTGGCACACACACACCTGGCACACACACACATGGCACACACACATACTTGGCACACACACATACCTGGCACACACACATACCTGGCACACACACATACCTGGCACACACACATACCTGGCACACACACACCTGGCACACACACACCTGGCACACACACACCTGGCACACACACATACCTGGCACACACACACCTGGCACACACACATACCTGGCACACACACATACCTGGCACACACACATACCTGGCACACACATACCTGGCACACACACACCTGGCACACACACACCTGGCACACACACACCTGGCACACACACATACCTGGCACACACACATACCTGGCACACACACACACCTGGTACACACATACCTGGCACACACACACCTGGCACACACATACCTGGCACACACACATACCTGGCACACACACATACCTGGCACACACAAACACCTGGCACACACACACCTGGCACACACACGTACCTGGCACACACACACATACCTGGCACACACACATACCTGGCACACACACACACACCTGGCACACACACACCTGGCACACACACACACCTGGTACACACACACCTGGCACACACACACACCTGGCACACACACATACCTGGCACACACACATACCTGGCACACACACATACCTGGCACACACACACCTGGCACACACACACACCTGGCACACACACACACCTGGCACACACACATACCTGGCACACACACATACCTGGCACACACACATACCTGGCACACACACACACCTGGCACACACACACATACCTGGCACACACACACACCTGGCACACACACACACCTGGCACACACACACACCTGGCACACACACATACCTGGCACACACACACACCTGGCACACACATATACCTGGCACACACACACACCTGGCACACACACATACCTGGCACACACACACATACCTGGCACACACACACACACACCTGGCACACACACACATACCTGGC
>NC_092116.1:28242310-28249810 GCF_045679555.1 Salvelinus alpinus
GACCCCCCCCCCCCCCCCCCACACCCCTCAACCAGACTCAGGGGCATAGAAAAGAAAAGAGACAGAATGTGTTACGTTTCTATGCTCAAAACCATTCTTTACATTCTGTAATGTTCTATGTCATTGTATCTCTATGCTCAAGGCCAACTGAAGTGTGAGGGCTGCTGGGTAGCAGACAGGCCCTGCCTAGCTCCCGTGTGTGTGGTTAACACTGTTCCACTCTGTCTGTGTGGTTAACTCTGTTCCCCTCTGTCTGTGTGGTTAACTTTGTTCCCCTCTGTCTGTGTGGTTAACTCTGTTCCCCTCTGTCTGTGTGGTTAACTCTGTTCCCCTCTGTCTGTGTGGTTAACTCTGTTCCCCTCTGTCTGTGTGGTTAACTCTGTTCCCCTCAGTCTGTCTGGTTAACTCTGTTCCCCTCTGTCTGTCTGGTTAACGCTGTTCCCCCCTGTCTGTGTGGTTAACTCTGTTCCCCTCTGTCTGTGTGGTTAACTCTGTTCCCCTCTGTCTGTCTGGTTAACTTTGTTCCCCTCTGTCTGTGTGGTTAACTCTGTTCCCCTCTGTCTGTGTGGTTAACTCTGTTCCCCTCCGTCTGTGTGGTTAACTCTGTTCCCCTCTGTCTGTGTGGTTAACTCTGTTCCCCTCTGTCTGTGTGGTTAACTCTGTTCCCCTCAGTCTGTGTGGTTAACCCTGTTCCCCTCTGTCTTTCTGGTTAACTCTGTTCCCCTCTGTCTGTGTGGTTAACTCTGTTCCCCTCTGTCTGTGTGGTTAACTCTGTTCCCCTCTGTCTGTCTGGTTAACTCTGTTCCCCTCTGTCTGTCTGGTTAACTTTGTTCCCCTCTGTCTGTGTGGTTAACTCTGTTCCCCTCTGTCTGTGTGGTTAACTCTGTTCCCCTCCGTCTGTGTGGTTAACTCTGTTCCCCTCTGTCTGTCTGGTTAACTTTGTTCCCCTCTGTCTGTGTGGTTAACTCTGTTCCCCTCTGTCTGTGTGGTTAACTTTGTTCCCCTCTGTCTGTGTGGTTAACTGTGTTCCCCTCTGTCTGTGTGGTTAACTATGTTCCCCTCTGTCTGTGTGGTTAACTTTGTTCCCCTCTGTCTGTGTGGTTAACTCTGTTCCCCTCTGTCTGTCTGGTTAACTTTGTTCCCCTCTGTCTGTGTGGTTAACTCTGTTCCCCTCTGTCTGTGTGGTTAACTATGTTCCCCTCTGTCTGTGTGGTTAACTCTGTTCCCCTCTGTCTGTCTGGTTAACTTTGTTCCCCTCTGTCTGTGTGGTTAACTCTGTTCCCCTCTGTCTGTGTGGTTAACTATGTTCCCCTCTGTCTGTGTGGTTAACTATGTTCCCCTCTGTCTGTCTGGGTAACTCTGTTCCCCTCTGTCTGTGTGGTTATCTCTGTCCCCCTCTGTCTGTGTGGTTAACTCTGTCTGTGTGGTTAACTCTGTCTGTGTGGTTAACTCTGTCTGTGTGGTTAACTCTGTGTGGTTTAGAAATAAAAGAGGAAATCATGAAAAAATAAAAACGTTTTTTAACAATAAAAGTAATGTATCTGTGTCTCTGTCTGTCTCTGTGTAAGTGTGAGTGTGAGTGTGAGTGTGTAAGTGTGAGTGTGAGTGTGAGTGTGTGTGTGTGTGTGTGTGTGTGAGTGTGAGTGTGATTGTGTGTGTGAGTGTGAGTGTGTGTGTGAGTGTGAGTGTGTAAGTGTGAGTGTGAGTGTGTGAGTGTGAGTGTGTAAGTGTGAGTGTGAGTGTGAGTGTGTGTGTGTGTGTGTGTGTGTGAGTGTGAGTGTGATTGTGTGTGTGAGTGTGAGTGTGTGTGTAAGTGTGAGTGTGAGTGTGAGTGTGTGAGTGTGAGTGTGTAAGTGTGAGTGTGAGTGTGAGTGTGTGTGTGTGTGTGTGTGTGTGAGTGTGAGTGTGATTGTGTGTGTGAGTGTGAGTGTGTGTGTGAGTGTGAGTGTGTAAGTGTGAGTGTGAGTGTGAGTGTGTGAGTGTGAGTGTGTGAGTGTGAGTGTGAGTGTGAGTGTGTGTGTGTGTGTGTGTGTGTGAGTGTGAGTGTGATTGTGTGTGTGAGTGTGAGTGTGTGTGTGAGTGTGAGTGTGTAAGTGTGAGTGTGAGTGTGAGTGTGTGAGTGTGAGTGTGTGAGTGTGAGTGTGAGTGTGTGAGTGTGAGTAGGTGTGTGAGTGTGAGTGTGAGTGTGAGTGTGTTTGTGAGTGTGAGTGTGAGTGTGAGTGTGAGTGTGAGCGTGACTGTGTGAGTGTGAGTGTGAGTGTGAGTGTGAGTGTGAGTGTGAGTGTGAGTGTGAGTGTGAGTGTGAGTGTGTTTGTGTGTGTGAGTGTGAGTGTGAGCGTGAGCGTATGTGAGTGCGAGTGTGCGTGCGCGTGCGTGTGAGAGAATGAAAGCCGGCCGTCCTGCTATAATACATTATCTGTGAGCCACATTATCATAATTGACCAGAGAGCTAGTCTGAAGGGAATACACAAACACAAAACACACACACACACACACACAAACACACACACAGCTTCTGAAATAGACAGGCGACACTTTTTTAATGTCCCCTCCCTGAGATCACAGAAGCAGATGTACTAAAAGCTGTACTATCTGGCTGACATCAAACAGGACAAACAGCACACACACACACACACACACACACACACACACACACACACACACACACACACACACACACACACACACACACACACACACACACACACACACACACACACACACACACACACACACACACACACACACACACACACACACAGACACTCTTGAAGACGTCTGCATGCTTCAGTCTGGCTGGCGGCTCGCTGGTCCCTTAAAGACCTTCGCTTGAAAAACAAGAAAAAAATCACAATAGTACTGTTTGTCCATTTTGAGATACAATTCCTCAAAATAATCAGAATTAATCTAAGATAACTCAAGACATCTGTCATTTTTGTTTTGCCAAGGAGATTTTAGTAGCGCAATTTCACATCTAACTAAGATGTTTGGTGCAGTATTTCTCAATTAAATAAGGTGCATGAAAACGAGTTGTCTCTCGTTGAATGACAACAAAGATTATTGAAGAATCCCTACAGTTGACCAATCACGGACGAAGGGGCGTAGACTTCGGCTGGCCTTGAGAAGTCCAAAAGGAACAAAAATGTCACAAAATGTTGTCATAATATATGCACAAACTGTTCTGAACTGTTTCGTCTGGGAAGCATGTGGACGCCTTTACACACACACATCCATGTGACATCCCATTAACTGTTATTAAAGTGGTTTAGATATCAAAATGCTGAATGAAGAGCTTCACTGTAAAAACCACATACAGACAGCCATTATGATATTCCAATGGGAACATTTCTGTCTACGGAATATTTCTTCTACTGCATTATGGATTCACAATGGGACCACCTTCCTCTATCCAATCAGCCAGTCTTACTGTGTTCTGAGAAGCTGCATTATGACATCACAATGGAAACACCTTCCTCTATCCAATCAGCCAGTCTTACTGTGTTCTGAGAAGCTGCATTATGACATCACAATGGAAACACCTTCCTCTATCCAATCAGCCAGTCTTTCTGTGTTCTGAGAAACTGCATTATGACATCACAATGGGAACACCTTCCTCTATCCAATCAGCCAGTCTTTAACTTGTTTAGTATAGTCTGTTTAACTCCACTCACTACCAGTAGCTGTATAGTCTGTTTAACTCCACTCACTACCAGTAGCTGTATAGTCTGTTAGTAACTCCACTCACTACCAGTAGCTGTATAGTCTGTTAGTAACTCCACTTACTACCAGTAGCTGTATAGTCTGTTAGTAACTCCACTCACTACCAGTAGCTGTATAGTCTGTTAGTAACTCCACTTACTACCAGTAGCTGTATAGTCTGTTAGTAACTCCACTCACTACCAGTAGCTGTATAGTCTGTTAGTAACTCCACTTACTACCAGTAGCTGTATAGTCTGTTTAACTCCACTCACTACCAGTAGCTGTATAGTCTGTTAGTAACTCCACTCACTACCAGTAGCTGTATAGTCTGTTAGTAACTCCACTTACTACCAGTAGCTGTATAGTCTGTTAGTAACTCCACTCACTACCAGTAGCTGTATAGTCTGTTAGTAACTCCACTCACTACCAGTAGCTGTATAGTCTGTTAGTAACTCCACTCACTACCAGTAGCTGTATAGTCTGTTAGTAACTCCACTCACTACCAGTAGCTGTATAGTCTGTTAGTAACTCCACTCACTACCAGTAGCTGTATAGTCTGTTAGTAACTCCACTCACTACCAGTAGCTGTATAGTCTGTTAAACTCCACTCACTACCAGTAGCTGTATAGTCTGTTAAACTCCACTCACTACCAGTAGCTGTATAGTCTGTTAGTAGCTCCACTCACTACCAGTAGCTGTATAGTCTGTTAGTAGCTCCACTCACTACCTGTAGCTGTATAGTCTGTTAGTAACTCCACTCACTACCAGTAGCTGTATAGTCTGTTAGTAGCTCCACTCACTACCTGTAGCTGTATAGTCTGTTAGTAACTCCACTCACTACCAGTAGCTGTATAGTCTGTTTAACTCCACTCACTACCAGTAGCTGTATAGTCTGTTTAACTCCACTTACTACCTGTAGCTGTATAGTCTGTTAGTAACTCCACTCACTACCAGTAGCTGTATAGTCTGTTAGTAACTCCACTCACTACCAGTAGCTGTATAGTCGGTTAGTAACTCCACTCACTACCAGTAGCTGTATAGTCTGTTAGTAACTCCACTCACTACCAGTAGCTGTATAGTCTGTTAAACTCCACTCACTACCAGTAGCTGTATAGTCTGTTAGTAACTCCACTCACTACCAGTAGCTGTATAGTCTGTTAGTAACTCCACTCACTACCAGTAGCTGTATAGTCTGTTTAACTCCACTCACTACCAGTAGCTGTATAGTCTGTTAGTAACTCCACTCACTACCAGTAGCTGTATAGTCTGTTAGTAACTCCACTCACTACCAGTAGCTGTATAGTCTGTTAGTAACTCCACTCACTACCAGTAGCTGTATAGTCTGTTAGTAACTCCACTCACTACCAGTAGCTGTATAGTCTGTTAGTAACTCCACTCACTACCAGTAGCTGTATAGTCTGTTAGTAACTCCACTCACTACCAGTAGCTGTATAGTCTGTTAGTAACTCCACTCACTACCAGTAGCTGTATAGTCTGTTAAACTCCACTCACTACCAGTAGCTGTATAGTCTGTTAGTAACTCCACTCACTACCAGTAGCTGTATAGTCTGTTAAACTCCACTCACTACCAGTAGCTGTATAGTCTGTTAAACTCCACTCACTACCAGTAGCTGTATAGTCTGTTAAACTCCACTCACTACCAGTAGCTGTATAGTCTGTTAGTAACTCCACTCACTACCAGTAGCTGTATAGTCTGTTAAACTCCACTCACTACCAGTAGCTGTATAGTCTGTTTAACTCCACTCACTACCAGTAGCTGTATAGTCTGTTAGTAACTCCACTCACTACCAGTAGCTGTATAGTCTGTTTAACTCCACTCACTACCAGTAGCTGTATAGTCTGTTAGTAACTCCACTCACTACCAGTAGCTGTATAGTCTGTTAGTAACTCCACTCACTACCAGTAGCTGTATAGTCTGTTAGTAACTCCACTCACTACCAGTAGCTGTATAATCTGTTAGTAACTCCACTCACTACCAGTAGCTGTATAGTCTGTTAGTAACTCCACTTACTACCAGTAGCTGTATAGTCTGTTAGTAACTCCACTTACTACCTGTAGCTGTATAGTCTGTTTAACTCCACTCACTACCAGTAGCTGTATAGTCTGTTTAACTCCACTCACTACCAGTAGCTGTATAGTCTGTTTAACTCCACTTACTACCTGTAGCTGTATAGTCTGTTAGTAACTCCACTCACTACCAGTAGCTGTATAGTCTGTTAGTAACTCCACTCACTACCAGTAGCTGTATAATCTGTTAGTAACTCCACTCACTACCAGTAGCTGTATAGTCTGTTAGTAACTCCACTCACTACCAGTAGCTGTATAGTCTGTTTAACTCCACTCACTACCAGTAGCTGTATAGTCTGTTAGTAACTCCACTCACTACCAGTAGCTGTATAGTCTGTTTAACTCCACTCACTACCAGTAGCTGTATAGTCTGTTAAACTCCACTCACTACCAGTAGCTGTATAGTCTGTTAGTAACTCCACTCACTACCAGTAGCTGTATAGTCTGTTAGTAACTCCACTCACTACCAGTAGCTGTATAATCTGTTAGTAACTCCACTCACTACCAGTAGCTGTATAGTCTGTTAGTAACTCCACTCACTACCAGTAGCTGTATAGTCTGTTTAACTCCACTCACTACCAGTAGCTGTATAATCTGTTAGTAACTCCACTCACTACCAGTAGCTGTATAGTCTGTTAGTAACTCCACTTACTACCAGTAGCTGTATAGTCTGTTAGTAACTCCACTCACTACCAGTAGCTGTATAGTCTGTTAGTAACTCCACTCACTACCTGTAGCTGTATAGTCTGTTAGTAACTCCACTCACTACCAGTAGCTGTATAGTCTGTTAGTAACTCCACTTACTACCAGTAGCTGTATAGTCTGTTAGTAACTCCACTCACTACCAGTAGCTGTATAGTCTGTTAGTAACTCCACTCACTACCTGTAGCTGTATAGTCTGTTAGTAACTCCACTCACTACCAGTAGCTGTATAGTCTGTTAGTAACTCCACTCACTACCAGTAGCTGTATAGTCTGTTAGTAACTCCACTCACTACCAGTAGCTGTATAGTCTGTTAGTAACTCCACTCACTACCAGTAGCTGTATAGTCTGTTAGTAACTCCACTTACTACCAGTAGCTGTATAGTCTGTTAGTAACTCCACTCACTACCAGTAGCTGTATAGTCTGTTAGTAACTCCACTCACTACCTGTAGCTGTATAGTCTGTTAGTAACTCCACTCACTACCAGTAGCTGTATAGTCTGTTAGTAACTCCACTCACTACCAGTAGCTGTATAGTCTGTTAGTAACTCCACTCACTACCAGTAGCTGTATAGTCTGTTAGTAACTCCACTCACTACCAGTAGCTGTATAGTCTGTTAGTAACTCCACTCACTACCAGTAGCTGTATAGTCTGTTAGTAACTCCACTTACTACCAGTAGCTGTATAGTCTGTTAGTAACTCCACTCACTACCAGTAGCTGTATAGTCTGTTAGTAACTCCACTCACTACCAGTAGCTGTATAGTCTGTTTAACTCCACTCACTACCAGTAGCTGTATAATCTGTTAGTAACTCCACTCACTACCAGTAGCTGTATAGTCTGTTATTAACTCCACTCACTACCAGTAGCTGTATAGTCTGTTAGTAACTCCACTCACTACCAGTAGCTGTATAGTCTGTTAGTAACTCCACTCACTACCAGTAGCTGTATAGTCTGTTAAACTCCACTCACTACCAGTAGCTGTATAGTCTGTTAGTAACTCCACTCACT
>NC_092116.1:28254810-28259810 GCF_045679555.1 Salvelinus alpinus
TAACTACTGCTGTTACTATAGAATACTAATACCACATATGTAATAATATAACTACTGCTGTTACTATAGAATACTAATACCACATATGTAATAATATAACTACTGCTGTTACTATAGAATACTAATACCACATATGTAATAATATAACTACTGCTGTTACTATAGAATACTAATACCACATATGTAATAATATAACTACTGCTGTTACTATAGAATACTAATACCACATATGTAATAATATAACTACTGCTGTTACTATAGAATACTAATACCACATATGTAATAATATAACTACTGCTGTTACTATAGAATACTAATACCACATATGTAATAATATAACTACTGCTGTTACTATAGAATACTAATACCACATATGTAATAATATAACTACTGCTGTTACTATAGAATACTAATACCACATATGTAATAATATAACTACTGCTGTTACTATAGAATACTAATACCACATATGTAATAATATAACTACTGCTGTTACTATAGAATACTAATACCACATATGTAATAATATAACTACTGCTGTTACTATAGAATACTAATATCACATATGTAACTATATGAGGACAGTCCCCAGTATTAGCATTGGTAAGTTAATACATAGGCTGCATCCTAAATGACATCCTATTCCCTGCCATAGTACACTGCTTTTGAACAGGGCCCATAAGGCTCTGGTGAAAGTAATGCACTATATATGTATATATATATTTAGGGTCACTGCGTGGTTTATAGGCGGTATATATACAGTTTACCAGGGTACGTTTTTTAAATGGCGTCAATACAGTTGAAAAAAATTATTTGTAGTTTTTCAATACATTTGAATATTTGTAGCTACTTTACACCTGCAGTTAGTTTGTGCAGTGTGTTAGGAGATAAAGCAGATTGCGTTCTTCATTTCACCTGTCACATTATTTTACATCATGAAGTTTACCGTAGTTCCCCAGAACAGTTGAGCCAGTCAGGCAGTCAGGTGTTTGTTTGTAAAGAGCACAAAGGGAGAAAGCCGGAGCAGGTGAGTGCAGCTGGGTATTGACAGGGGTCTCGTTTTATATTGACAGTCAACAGTGTTGTTTTGCTTCAATAGAGTGATCAGGGACGTGCAACTGTAGTTTTCCTTCACAGAAAAGACATTGGTGCAACACATTCAGCAGAAAACAGATTCATTTTCATCAGGAGGTGGGAGGAAAAGGAGGGAAGGAGGGAGGAAAAGGAAGGAAGGAGGGAGGAAAAGGAAGGAAGGAGGGAGGAAAAAGAGGGAAGGAGGGAGGAAAAGGAGTGGAGGAGGGAGGAAAAGGAGAGAAGGAGGGAGGAAAAGGAGGGAAGGAGGGAGGAAGAGGAAGGAAGGAGGGAGGAAAAGGAGGGAAGGAGGGAGGAAAAGGAGGGAAGGAGGGAGGAAAAAGAGGGAAGGAGGGAGGAAAAGGAGTGGAGGAGGGAGGAAAAGGAGAGAAGGAGGGAGGAAAAGGAGGGAAGGAGGGAGGAAAAGGAGGGAAGGAGGGAGGAAAAGGAGTGGAGGAGGGAGGAAAAGGAGGGAAGGAGGGAGGAAAAGGAGTGGAGGAGGGAGGAAAAGGAGGGAAGGAGGGAGGAAAAGGAGTGGAGGAGGGAGGATAAGGAGTGGAGGAGGGAGGAAAAGGAGGGAAGGAAGGAGGAAAAGGAGGGAAGGAGGGAGGAAAAGGAGGGAAGGAGGGAGGAAAAAGAGTGGAGGAGGGAGGAAAAGGAGGGAAGGAGGGAGGAAAAGGAGTGGAGGAGGGAGGATAAGGAGTGGAGGAGGGAGGAAAAGGAGGGAAGGAGGGAGGAAAAGGAGGGAAGGAGGGAGGAAAAGGAGTGGAGGAGGGAGGAAAAGGAGGGAAGGAGGGAGGAAAAGGAGTGGAGGAGGGAGGATAAGGAGTGGAGGAGGGAGGAAAAGGAGGGAAGGAGGGAGGAAAAGGAGGGAAGGAGGGAGGAAAAGGAGTGGAGGAGGGAGGAAAAGGAGTGGAGGAGGGGAAAGAGGGGAAGAATTCATCCTCCTACAACATCCTCAAGTCCTGTACTGCGTTAATGTAAACTATTCATTAGACACCTCCCACACACACACACGTAGACACACACGTACACACATACGTACACACACACACACACCTCTCCTACAGTATGGTAATATGGCACAAAACAGGAAGAATCATGCGGAGAGGAAAGGAGCGAATCCTACGTGGAATTATCAAAGAAATGTGAAAGAATGTCCATTATGTTGATTATATGACCCCTGACTTCATGACTTCTACAGACACATCTGTGTGTGTGTGTGTGTGTGTGTGTGTGTGTGTGTGTGTGTGTGTGTGTGTGTGTGTGTGTGTGTGTGTGTGTGTGTGTGTGTGTGTGTGTGTGTGTGTGTGTGTGTGTGTGTGTGTGTGTGTGTGTGTGTGTGTGTGTGTGTGTGTGTGTGTGTGTGTGTGTGTGCGTGCGCGTGTCTGGGCTCGACATTCACAACAGAGGAAGATCTTGGATGGCATTCAGCTCCCAACAATGTAATGTTTCATCAGAAGATGCATTCTCACGTATCAGGGAGGGTGTTTTCTTTATTAATGAATTTCGCTGACGAACCAGACTCCCTCTTTTGTTCTCTGTGGGAGGGAGGGAGGGATACCACCCAAGAGCATTCTGGGTATTGACCTTTATAAGGCTCTTTCT
The DNA here is from genome assembly GCF_045679555.1 of Salvelinus alpinus. NCBI lineage: Eukaryota > Metazoa > Chordata > Actinopteri > Salmoniformes > Salmonidae > Salvelinus > Salvelinus alpinus. Next base: position 28,257,490 of record NC_092116.1, read on the forward strand.
CTCTCTCTCCCTCATCGACTGAAACAGGCCTCGTATTTTCTCTCTCTCCCTCATCGACTGAAACAGGCCTCGTATTCTCTCTCTCTCCCTCATCGACTGAAACAGGCCTCTTATTCTCTCTCTCTCCCTCATCGACTGAGACAGGCCTCTTATTCTCTCTCTCTCCCTCATCGACTGAAACAGGCTTCTTATTCTCTCTCTCTCCCTCATCGACTGAAACAGGCTTCTTATTCTCTCTCTCTCCCTCATCGACTGAGACAGGCCTCGTATTCTCTCTCTCTCCCTCATCGACTGAAACAGGCCTCTTATTCTCTATCTCTCCCTCATCGACTGAAACAGGCCTCTAATTCTCTCTCTCTCCCTCATCGACTGAAACAGGCCTCTTATTCTTTCTCTCTCCCTCATCGACTGAAACAGGCCTCTTATTCTCTCTCTCTCCCTCATCGACTGAAACAGGCTTCTTATTCTCTCTCTCTCCCTCATCGACTGAAACAGGCCTCGTATTCTCTCTCTCTCCCTCATCGACTGAAACAGGCCTCTTATTCTCTATCTCTCCCTCATCGACTGAAACAGGCCTCTTATTCTCTCTCTCTCCCTCATCGACTGAAACAGGCCTCTTATTCTCTATCTCTCCCTCATCGACTGAAACAGGCCTCTTATTCTCTCTCTCTCCCTCATCGACTGAGACAGGCCTCTTATTCTCTATCTCTCCCTCATCGACTGAAACAGGCCTCTTATTCTCTATCTCTCCCTCATCGACTGAAACAGGCCTCTTATTCTCTCTCTCTCCCTCATCGACTGAGACAGGCCTCTTATTCTCTCTCTCTCCCTCATCGACTGAAACAGGCCTCTTATTCTCTCTCTCTCCCTCATCGACTGAAACAGGCCTCGTATTCTCTCTCTCTCCCTCATCGACTGAAACAGGCCTCTTATTCTCTCTCTCTCCCTCATCGACTGAAACAGGCTTCTTATTCTCTCTCTCTCCCTCATCGACTGAAACAGGCCTCTTATTCTCTATCTCTCCCTCATCGACTGAAACAGGCCTCTTATTCTCTCTCTCTCCCTCATCGACTGAAACAGGCTTCTTATTCTCTCTCTCTCCCTCATCGACTGAAACAGGCCTCTTATTCTCTCTCTCTCCCTCATCGACTGAAACAGGCCTCTTATTCTCTATCTCTCCCTCATCGACTGAAACAGGCCTCGTATTCTCTCTCTCTCCCTCATCGACTGAAACAGGCCTCGTATTCTCTCTCTCTCCCTCATCGACTGAAACAGGCCTCTTATTCTCTCTCTCTCCCTCATCGACTGAAACAGGCCTCTTATTCTCTAGATCAGGGTTACTCGGTCACCCTGGGTTTTTACTGATTCAAATAACCAACATATCATCAACCTTTGATGATTTGAATCAGCTGTGTAGTGCCAAAAACCAAATGATGCAACCAAGAGGTCCCCAGGACCGAGTTTGGGAAACCCTGCTCGAGGAGGGGAACGGAGTCAAGATCCCTTTCTGAGTCAAAATGCAAGCCGAGATCTGCCGCTTTATTTACGTGACTTAGAGAAAACGGAAGCATATACAACCTTAGCAGTACTGTAGCAACGAGGTCTGTTTTGTTTTACGCTTTAGGCCCAACACATTATACATAATACGTTTTCAGTCTCAGCGGAGGGAGAGAGCAGTAGACCGAGGGTCCACCTCAACGTCCCTCCGCTCTTCCTTTCCTCCGCTGAAACTGACCAAAAAGGGGACAACGTCTTCCAGCTGATGGCGAAACTCGAGTCGCACCACATTGTTTCTGCCTCATGCACACATTCATGTTGTTACTCCTATGAACAGAGAATGTGAAATATTCCTGAATATTAAAAAAAAACTAAAAAAAACAAGCCTATCAATACATTTTCCTACTCATTCATTACAGCTGCAGTGCTGGTTGTAGCACTGAGTGGAAGTAGGAAGAAAGTGATTATAAAAGTGTTGAATACAAAGTGTTTGACAGCGCTGAGTAAGAACTTTAAACATGAAGTCACTCATAAAAACAGCAGCTCTTTACTGTATTCGTTGACAGTCTCTCTCTAGTCGTGGTTTTAAAGTTTAAAAACAGCAGCTCTTTACTGTATTTGTTGACAGTCTCTCTCTAGTCGTGGTTTTAAAGTTTAAAAACAGCAGCTCTTTGCTGTATTTGTTGACAGTCTCTCTCTAGTCGTGGTTTTAAAGTTTAAAAACAGCAGCTCTTTGCTGTATTCGTTGACAGTCTCTCTCTAGTCGTGGTTTTAAAGTTTAAAAACAGCAGCTCTTTGCTGTATTCGTTGACAGTCTCTCTCTA
>NC_092116.1:28269810-28289810 GCF_045679555.1 Salvelinus alpinus
CTGGTCCTGGGTCCTAGGTTTTAACGTAAAGGTCCCGGTCTCAGCCGAGAGGCGTCATCATGCGAAGAGGCTATAATCCCCGGTGGTTGTGTGTTTAGATTCTTCCGTTCAAGCGCGCTCAAGGAGAACGCAAAATCCGACAACAATATAAGGAAATTGAATACAATGTTAAAACGTCTCTAAAATGAACTAAAATATAATATATATATATAATATATTGTAATTGTTCGTTTGAATTGACTCACAGGCCAATGATAACGCAGTTTAGAGCTGTTGCCATTGGCTTCGGCTAATGGGGATTCTAATACATCGAATCAAAATCAAATAAAACATCGAATCAAATAACTGCATCAGCTTTCAGCGCACAGTCCATTTAGCCATTTGAAGACAGACACATGTAAATAGCAGAGGTCAACATAAATATGGATTAAATATAAATATTGTTTATGTTATTTCTCACGAACTGCGTGCAAAGTAATAGAAAGTTAGGAGACATTTATAGTGCCATCCTTTGGTAATAATGTCCATTCTGTATCTCGAGCTCTTGAGGTTTTATTCAGCACAAGACGTCTCTCTCTCAGTTCCGGTCCCCGTCGCTCGCTCGTGCTGTCCCGCTGTTGGTGGCGAAAAAAATTAATTCAAACCGTCCGAATATAAAGCTTAACAAATATTCCCCGTTAACTAAATATGGAACAAATAAATACAATTCCTCTCGACCTCCGATAAAACAAATTCTACCTCTGGTAAAAGTGAAACGACCACGGAATAGAAGGAAAGTGTAGATGTAATGTAAATTCGTTGTGAACCGCCTGAAGAGCGCAGAGCCAGTCTCGAGCCCCGCCCCACCGAGTGACACTGGAATCGACAACAGGTAAAGTGATGATGTCATGTGATCAGATTAAGTTTATCATAGTACTTGTATAATAATACCAATGTATGACTATATACAATATTATGATCATAATATTTATATTTTATATTATGTCTAATGTTAGTAATTATAATGTTAAAATCCTGATAAATAGATCATGTTAACAACGTGAGGCAATTTGGCTTTTATAACGTACAGATATTACATTTGAATAGCCATCTAATAAAAAGTGTCAATCAAGACTGAATTTGAGAATATATATATATTTAAAATAACGTATTACTGTCTAGGCGTATACGTCTATAATGAAATGGGTTAACAAATACATATGATTCCTTTTGCCTGAATCTAGACGTCTTTAATTTATTTTACGTGTCTCAATTTAATGTGGTAATATTCCCGCGCACATGCACGGCAAAACAAGGGTTCGTGACAGGACGATTGATGATTAGTGTCAACAGAAGTGTCAGATTAGCGCGTGCGACACAGTGTGTTTCACTGCTGCTGCGTCTTTGATAAATCCATTGAGGGTTTGCTACTTGTAAAGACTTTTCAACTCGGCCTCCGTCTGTCCCCCCCCTCCCCTCTTTCTCCTTCTCTCTCTCTCTAATCTGGACGAGAACAACAACATCAGAAGGAGCGCGTGGGTGACTCGACTCGCAGGATTTCACAGGGCCACGGGGGTATGAGTGTAGACTAGTACCAGCCCCGAGGACAAAGGACAGGGTCAGGACACGGGTTAATGTAGAGGAGGAGGAGGAGGAGGAGGAGGAGAGGATGAAGGTGGGGAAATGAAGAATCAAATAAAAACAGAGTTGAAAGACATGAGAATCTGCTGAATATATCAACTGTTTTAACATTGTAGTCGTTTTGTATGAAGACGTTTTTGAAATACGCTATATTAACTGATTGGCATACAGAATAAATGCACATAGGCAGGGGTGAATCCTAACCTTGATTTAAATCAAATGTATACCTAGTCTCCCCATCAGTGCTTAACTATGTGAACAATCTATTTAAATGGCCATAATACCAGGAGACACACACACACACACACACACACACACACACACACACACACACACACACACACACACACACACACACACACACACACACACACACACACACACACACACACACACTCTGCAATGCATTCCCTGGTGAAGCATCAGCCCCACATCCTATAACATGCACATGAATTAGCGGCAGGAACCAATCAGGCACAGCGAGAGGTTTTTAAAGGGATTGTCACGGTTACTTATCTGTCCTCCATGGCTGTGTCCTTGATAGAACCCTATTCCCTATATAGTGTTCTACTTTTGACCAGGGCCCATAGGGTAGTGCACTATGTAGGGGAAAGGGTGGTGTTTGGCACTCAGCCCTCCATATTATTATTCAACTCCTGGTGTGAGGAAGAGGCAAGCCGTGACCCTGCACTGGTCTGCTTAATGTAGAGGTGTGTGTACATGTGTGTGTGTGCATGTGTGTCTGTGTGTGTGTGTGCGCGTGTGTGTGTGGGTGTGTGCGCGTGTGCGTGTGCGTGTGTGTGTGTGTGTGTGTGTGTACCAGCCAGGGTTAACTCCCACCCTCCTGGTGAGGCGAGAGACGTCTGAGTCGTCTCTGTTAATAATGTCTTCATGGAACCACTGGAGGGAGGGAGGGAGGGACAGGGGGAGGGAGGAAGGGAGGAAGGAAGGGACAGGGGGAGGGAGTGAGGGAGGGAGGGACAGGGAGGGAGGGAGGGAGGGAGGAAGGAGGGAGGGAGGGAGGGAGGGACAGGAGGGAAGGAAGGAAGGAAGGAAGGAAGGAAGGAAGGAAGGAAGGAAGGGACAGGGGGAGGGAGGGAGGAGGGAGGGAGGGAGGGAGGGAGGGAGGGAAGGAGGGAGGGAGGGAGGGAGGGAGGAAGGGAGGCAGGGAGGGAGGGAGGGAAGGGAGGAAAGGAAGGAAGGAGGGAGGAAAGGAAGGGAGGGAGGGAGGGATGGGGGAGAGAGGAAGGGATGGGGGATGGATGGATGGATGGAGGGAGGGAGGGAGGGAAGGAAGGGAGGAAAGGAAGGAAGGGAGGAAAGGAAGGAGAAGGAGGGAGGAAAGGAAGGGAAGGAGGGAGGGATGGATGGGGGAGAGAGGAAGGGATGGGGGATGGATGGATGGATGGTGGGAGGGAGGGAGGGAGGGACAGGGGGAGAGAGGAAGGGATGGGGGAGGGAGGGAGGGAGGGAGGGAGGGAGGGAGGGAGGGAGGGAGGGAGGGAGGGAGGGAGGGAGGGAGGGAGGGAGGGAGGGAGGGAAGATGGCTGGTTTTCTATATAGCAATTTGTGACATCTGCTCCCTCCCTCCTCTTCTACACTGCCCACTCTCTCTCCATCCATCCCTCCCTCCATCTCTCCATCCCTCCCTCTCTCGCTCTCCATCACAATCTCCATCCCTCCCTCTCTCCATCCCTCCCTCTCTCTCTCTCTCATTACAATCTCCATCCCGCCCACCCTTCCTCTCTCCATCCCTACCTCTCTCTCCATCACAATCTCCCGTCAATCAATCAAATGTATTTATAAAGCCCTTTTTACATTAGCAGAAAATGGCTATGGAAAGATTGCATGTCTGTGGGGACCATGAAGGGGTTAGAGAAACTGTATGGAGGGGACAGAGACTGACTGCCTAGCTCTCCTCTCTATTGGATCAGTCCCAGACAGAGACCTATAACAGAGACTGACTGCCTAGCTCTCCTCTCCATGATCATCCCCAGACAGAGACCTATAACAGAGACTGACTGCCTTGCTCTCCTCTCCATGATCAACCCCAGACAGAGACCTATAACAGAGACTGACTGCCTAGCTCTCCTCTCTATTGGATCATCCCCAGACAGAGACCTATAACAGAGACTGACTGCCTAGCTCTCCTCTCTATTGGATCAGCACCAGACAGAGACCTATAACAGAGACTGACTGCCTAGCTCTCCTCTCTATTGGATCAGTCACAGACAGAGACCTATAACAGAGACTGACTGCCTAGCTCTCCTCTCTATTGGATCAGCACCAGACAGAGACCTATAACAGAGACTGACTGCCTAGCTCTCCTCTCTATTGGATCATCCCCAGACAGAGACCTAGTAGTGAACTTGTCTGTCTCCGGCATCAGTACATCACTGGGGCCAAGCTTCCTGCCATCCAGGACCTATATACTAGGCGGTGTCAGAGGAAGGCCGCAAAAAATTGTCAAAGACTCCAGTCACTTTAGTCATAGACTGTTTTCTCTGCTACCGCACAGCAAGCGGTACCGGAGCGCCAAGTCTAGGACCAAAAGGTTTCTTAACAGCTGATCAATTACTCAAATGGCCCCCCTGTTAATTATCTATGCATAGTCACTTTACAAATGACCTCGACTAACCTGTACCCTCACACATTGACTCGGTACCGGTACCCCCTGTATATACAGTAGCCTTGTTATTGTTATGTAATTTTCCAGTGTTACTTTTTTAGTAAATATTTTCATAACTCTATTTCTTGATCTGCACTGTTGGTTAAAAGGGCTTGTAAGTAAACATTTCACCGTGAGATTGTATTCAGCGCATGTGACTAATAAAGTTTGATTTGATTTGAGGAGAACAAAAGAGGAGGAGAAGAGGAGGATAGGAGGAGGGAAAAGGAGGATAGGAGGAGGGAAGAGGGGATAGGATGAGGGAGGAGGAGGGAACAGGGGATAGGAGGAGGGAAGAGGAGGAGGGAAGAGGAGGAGGGAAGAGGAGGAGGGAACAGGGGATAGGAGGAGGGAAGAGGAGGAGGGAAGAGGGGATAGGAGGAGGGAAGAGGGGATATGAGGAGGGAAGAGGGGATAGGAGGAGGGAAGAGGAGGAGGGAAGAGGAGGAGGGGATAGGAGGAGGGAGGAGGGGATAGGAGGAGGGAAGAGGAGGAGGGAACAGGGGATAGGAGGAGGGAAGAGGAGAAGGGAGGAGGGGATAGGAGGAGGGAAGAGGAGGAGGGAAGAGGAGGAGGGAACAGGGGATAGGAGGAGGGAAGAGGAGGAGGGAAGAGGAGGAGGGAGGAGGGGATAGGAGGAGGGAACAGGGGATAGGATGAGGGAAGAGGAGGAGGGAGGAGGGGATAGGAGGAGGGAACAGGGGATAGGATGAGGGAAGAGGAGGAGGGAGGAGGGGATAGGAGGAGGGAAGAGGGGATAGGAGGGGGGAAGAGGAGGATAGGAGGAGGGAAGAGGAGGAGGGAAGAGGGGATGAGGGGGGAGGAGGAGGGAAGAGGGGATAGGAGGAGGGAAGAGGGGATAGGAGGGGGGAAGAGGAGGATAGGAGGAGGGAAGAGGAGGATAGGAGGAGGGAAGAGGAGGAGGGAAGAGGAGGAGGGAACAGGGGATCGGAGGAGGGAAGAGGAGGAGGGATGAGGGGATAGGAGGAGGGAAGAGGAGGAGGGAAGAGGGGATATGAGGAGGGAAGAGGGGATAGGAGGAGGGAAGATGAGGAGGGAAGAGGAGGAGGGGATAGGAGGAGGGAGGAGGGGATAGGAGGAGGGAAGAGGAGGAGGGAACAGGGGATATGAGGAGGGAAGAGGAGGAGGGAAGAGGAGGAGGGAGGAGGAGGAGGGAGGAGGGGATAGGAGGAGGGAAGAGGAGGAGGGAAGAGGAGGAGGGAACAGGGGATAGGAGGAGGGAAGAGGAGGAGGGAAGAGGAGGAGGGAGGAGGGGATAGGATGAGGGAAGAGGAGGAGGGAAGAGGGGATAGGAGGAGGGAAGAGGGGATAGGAGGAGGGAATAGGAGGAGGGAAGAGGGGATAGGAGGAGAGAGGAGGGGATAGGAGGAGGGAACAGGGGATAGGAGGAGGGAAGAGGGGATAGGAGGAGGGAAGAGGGGATAGGAGGAGGGAACAGGGGATAGGAGGAGGGGATAGGAGGAGGGAAGAGGGGATAGGAGGAGGGAAGAGGGGATATGAGGAGGGGATAGGAGGAGGGAACAGGGGATAGGATGGAAGACACTGGGACTGGACTGGAGGCTGTTGGATAAACAGCTGGATAAAGAGCTGCCCCAGTCTTCTCTCTACAGAATAGCCTGAGAGCTCATCTCTGCTGTACACATCACACACACGCAGAGGTTACGCACATATGCAAGCACACACACACACACACACCTCAGGATTGCCAATCTACACCATACTGGGTACGGTGCTATTGCAATCTGCCTGGGGAAGTTGATTCATTTAAGGCTACGTGTGGGTGGCGGGTGGTTCTGGTTGTGTGTATGTGTGTGCGTGCGTGCGTGCGTGCGCGTGTGTGTGTGTGTGTGTGTGTGTGTGTGTGTGTGTGTGTGTGTGTGTGTGTGTGTGTGTGTGTGTGTGTGTGTGTGTGTGTGTGTGTGTGTGTGTGCGTGTGTGTGTGTGTGTGTGCGTGCGTGCGTGCGTGCGTGCGTGCGTGCGTGCGTGCGTGCGTGCGTGCGTGTCAGAGCAGGATGGGAAAATTCAATGAGTCACTTTTACCTGCTGTGTTGTAAGGGTCAGACTCCCCTCTATGACTCGTCACTCTAATCACCTCTGAGTCATCTGTCTTCCGGTGAGGTATAGAACCCAACCTGCCCCTCTGAAAAACACCCCTGGCAGCAGAGTTAAGCTTAATTTACACCCCTAGCAGCAGAGTTAAGCTTAATTTACACCCCTAGCAGCAGAGTTAAGCTTAATTTACACCCCTAGCAGCAGAGTTAAGCTTAATTTACACCCCTAGCAGCAGAGTTAAACTTAATTTACACCCTAGCAGCAGAGTTAAGCTTAATTTCCACCCCTAGCAGCAGAGTTAAACTTAATTTCCACCCCTAGCAGCAGAGTTAAACTTAATTTACACCCTAGCAGCAGAGTTAAGCTTAATTTACACCCTAGCAGCAGAGTTAAGCTTAATTTACACCCCTGGCAGCAGAGTTAAACTTAATTTACACCCCTGGCAGCAGCGTTAAACTTAATTTACACCCCTAGCAGCAGAGTTAAACTTAATTTACACCCTAGCAGCAGAGTTAAGCTTAATTTACACCCCTGACAGCAGAGTTAAACTTAATTTACACCCCTGGCAGCAGAGTTAAACTTAATTTACACCCCTAGCAGCAGAGTTAAGCTTAATTTACACCCCTGGCAGCAGAGTTAAGGTTAATGTACACCCCTGGCAGCAGAGTTAAACTTAATTTACACCCCTAGCAGCAGAGTTAAGCTTAATTTACACCCCTAGCAGCAGAGTTAAGCTTAATTTACACCCTTAGCAGCAGAGTTAAACTTAATTTACACCCTAGCAGCAGAGTTAAACTTAATTTACACCCCTAGCAGCGGAGTTAAACTTAATTTACACCCTAGCAGCAGGGTTAAACTTAATTTACACCCCTGGCAGCAGAGTTAAACTTAATTTCCACCCCTAGCAGCAGAGTTAAGCTTAATTTACACCCCTGGCAGCAGAGTTAAGGTTAATGTACACCCCTGGCAGCAGAGTTAAACTTAATTTACACCCATAGCAGCAGAGTTAAGGTTAATTTACACCCATAGCAGCAGACCTACATTTAATTTAAGAAACAGCATTTTTTGGGCGACTTTCAAATCATACCTCATGTAGCCTAGCCCATGGGCCTATATGTTTTGATAAGGTTTGTATCACAACTAAAGTGGCCAAATAACTTCTTATAATCAAGCACCTTAATCCGCTTTACAAGGGGTGTAGAGCCTGACTGGCATACATACGAAGCGAGTGAGTTTCACGTTTGGGGAGGATATTTTTCACCATAAAAAATGCACTTTTATATAAAAACAGATGCATAATCGCATTTGCGGTCAGTTTTGAAAATGGTGTTTTCTCACTAATTGATTGCATTCTGTAACATTCGCGCTTACAGCCTACTGCCGTGTGCGCATTACTGCGCTTATAATGTGAAGAGATAGCCTAATAGTTTATCAACATTTTAAGATAAATGTTCTAATCTGTTGTGTCGTTCCTATTGCTTAAAAAATAAAAAAAATAATGCTAGTGGTTGTATTAATTTGGGATCTATCGTATCCCACAACTGTTCCAGACTATGTTTGGAATATTTATTTATTTATCAATATAATAGGTCAACCTACTATCCACATAGTGCAAAAATTGATAGGCTATTGCTTTTGCTGTTTGCTAGGCCTACTCATCTTCTTGGCAGACGAATGTGGACAGTTCTTCCAATGTCTTCAATGTGCGCTTTGGAATTGGATAAGAACACACTCTGACAGAGCTCCAGAGTTCCTCTGTGGAGATGGTAGAACCTTCCAGAAGGACAACCATCTCTGCAGCACTCCACCAATCAGGCCTTTATGGTAGAGTGGCCAGACGGAAGCCACTCCTCAGTAAAAGGCACATGACAGCCCGCTTTGAGTTTGCCAAAAGGCACCTAAAGGACTCTCAAACCATGAGAAACAAGATTCTCTGGTCTGATGAAACCAAGATTAAATGGTTTTATTAGACTTTTTAAAGTGTGGAGTATTCCAAAGGTCTGAGTCAGTGGCTTGTAGGCTATACAAGGAAGCCAGGAGATGCTAAATGTGTATGTTAATTAACGGTCAATTACCGTGAGACCGGCAGTTATTTTCTTGACAGTCACCGGCTGACAAAATGTCATGATCCCTATGTGGGATCACTCTTCTTTCAGTTTATTTCATGTTATAAATATTTATGTTTAAAAGTGCATAAATAAAATACAAGATCAAATACATCATCTACTTAGATTAAACAGGGTGTCTAGAATAATTATCCATCATGTGTTTGATAATATGATAAATCTCAGTAGAAGAGGAAGGGACAGATGGAGCTATCAATTATAGACAAGATGCCCTCTATACAAGTAAATAGATTAGACACACACACACACACACACACACACACACACACACACACACACACACACACACACACACACACACACACACACACACACACACACACACACACACACACACACACACGTGTTTAATGTAATGTATGCAATCTGAAATCTGACCCAAATACCAGTCCCATATCCCTATCCCAACTTGTGTGTCCCATATCCCTAACGCTTCGTACCGTTTTTGTGTTTGTGTTTGTGTGTGTGTGTGTCCATCCTATCCCGACGTTCCCGGATGGCATTCTGCCATCTCCCAATGCAAATGTACCCCTAATCCTGTTAACTGTCTTTAATGGATGGAGAGAGAGAGAGAGAGAGAGATGGTGGGAAGAAAGAGGGAAAGCGAGATGGGAGAGAGGAGGAGAGAGAGAAGGAGAGAGAGGAGAGAAAGAGAGAGAGAGGATAGAGAGAGAGAGAGAGAGAGAGAGAGAGAGAGAAGGAGAGAGAGAGCAAGAGAGAGAGAGATGGTGGGAAGAAAGAAGGAAAGTGAGATGGGAGAGAGGAGGAGAGAGAGGGAGAGGAGAGAGAGAGAGAGAGAGAGAGAGCGAGAGAGAGAGAGAGAGAGAGAGAGAGAGAAGGAGAGAGAGAGAGAGAGAGAGAGAGAGAGAGAGAGAGAGAGAGAGAGAGAGAGAGAGAGAGAGAAGGAGAGAGAGAGCAAGAGAGAGAGAGATGGTGGGAAGAAAGAAGGAAAGTGAGATGGGAGAGAGGAGGAGAGAGAGGGAGAGGAGAGAGAGAGAGAGAGAGAGAGAGAGAGAGAGAGAGAGAGAGAGAGAGAGAGAGAAGGACAGAGAGAGAGAGAGAGAGAGAAGGACAGAGAGAGAGAGAGAGAGAGAGAGAGAGAGAGAGAGAGGGAGAGAGAGAGAGAGAGAGAGAGAGAGAGAGAGAGAGAGAGAGAGAGGAGGCTAGTCCAAAGCCTGGAGGCTTGGTGTGAAACAGAATGTTAACTGTAGAAAGGATGTTTTTCTAGGGGCACAATCAGTGGAGGGTAAATGCAAGTAAACACAGAGATCAGAGTATACCTTTACATTTTTACCACTACATCACTGCCTACCATGATAACATAATTGCATAGAAATCACACGAATGCTGAAACATACAGTAAGTAATGCAGAGAATTTGAGGGAGTAGTCCAAGCAGGAGCCGAACCTGCAACCCTCAATCTGTCAGTCATTACACTGAGATGAGTGACAGAATGTCTAATGCAGAATGAGACAAGCGGATCGGTCAGTGTTGTTGTTATGTGTCACTTCGGGCTCCCAAGCGGCGCAGTGGTCTAAGACACTGCGTCTCAGAGGCGTCAAATCAGACCCTGGTTCGAATCCAGACTGTATCACAACCAGCTGTGATCCGGAGTCTCATAGGGCGGGGCACAATTGGCCCAGCGTCATCCGAGTTTGGCCGGTGTAGGCTGTGATTGGGAGTCCCATAGGGCGGGGCACAATTGGCCCAGCGTCAAACCCGAGTTTGGCCGGTGTAGGCTGTGATTGTCAATAAGAATTTGTTCTTAACTGACTTGTTAAATGAGGAAAACATTCTGAGATGCAGAGCAATGCTTCAATCTGCCAAATTCCTTTTCTGTTATAAATATTTGATTCTACGATTAATATTAGGAGATCTGACCTCTTTAATCAGTTATAAACACAGAAACACATTCAAAGCCTCTTTTCAGAGAAATCACACAGTATTTTGGAGCCCTGCGGTGTTGCACCAGGGGGTAGAGAGAGAGAGAGAGAGAGAGAGAGAGAGAGAGAGAGAGAGAGAGAGAGAGAGAGAGAGAGAGAGAGAGAGAGAGAGAGAGAGAGAGAGAGAGAGAGAGAGAGAGAGAGAGAGAGAGTGTGTGTTTGGGGGGGTTATTTCAGGAGATCTGGAGCCATCTGGTTCAGGACTCTTGTGGCTAAAAGCACTTTCTATAAAAACTGATTTATAATATAATTACTGATTTAACACCCATATGGTTTATCCCTTGTCTCTTTCCCACCCTAGTTTCCTCTCCCTCTCCCCCTCTCTCTCTTTTAAGGGCTTTATTGACATGGGAAACATATGTTAACATTGCCGAAGCAAGAGAAGTAGATAATAAACAAAAGTGAAATAAAAAATGCAAATGAACAGTAAACATTACACTCACAGAAGTTCCAAAAGAATAAAGACATTACAAATGTCATATTATGTGCAAATAGTTAAAGTACAAAAGGGAAAATAAATAAACATAAATATGGGTTGTATTTACAATGGTGTTTGTTCTTCACTGGTTGCCCTTTTCTTGTGGCAACAGGTCACAAATCTTGCTGCTGTGATGACACACTGTGTTATTTCACCCAGTAGATATGGGAGTTAATCAAAATGTGGTTTGAACTACTCTGAACTACATACATATCCACATCCCGATTTGTGAACTCACCTCACATCACCCGTCTCCCTCTCCCCCGTCTCCCTCCCCCGTCTCCCTCCCCCGTATCCCTCTCTCTATCCTTCCCTCTCTCTAACCCGGACAATGCTGGGCCAATTGTTCGGCGCCCCATGGGTCTCCCGGTCGCGGCCGGCTGCGACAGAGCTTGGACTCAAACCCAGAATCTCTAGTGGCACAGCTAGCACTGCCATGCAGTACCTTAGATCACTGCACCACCCGGGAGGCCCACAACGTCTCATGTTTAAGATCAGCATTACATTCTTATAAAAAGGTGCCATCTAGAACCTAAAAGGGTTCTTCGGCTGTTCCCATAAGAGAACCCTTTGAAGAACGTGTTGGTTCCAGGTAGTGCTCTTTTGGTTCTAAGAGTTCTTCAAAGGGTTCTCTTTTGGGGACAGCCGAAGAACCCTTTTGAAACCTTATTTCTCAGAGTGTACGGATTATCACAAGCTGTGTGTCATAGCAATTACGCCCTTGATTCCTCCAATAATCTGCAATTATTGTGTTTGTGTGTGTGTGTGTGTGTGTGTGTGTGTGTGTGTGTGTGTGTGTGTGTGTGTGTGTGTGTGTGTGTGTGTGTGTGTGTGTGTGTGTGTGTGTGTGTGTTAATCCCTGTAGCCGACGAACTAACAAAACCCTCTTAATGTAAGTGTTCACAACCTCCCTCCATATCAGAAATCCCACCATGTACTCAATCGCAGCTTATAGCCCGAGCACGCACGCACGCACGCACACACACACACACACGAAACAACAGCTCATGACATTGTCTATTGTCTCTCAACCCCTTGTGATAAATACACAGGGAACATACACTAACCTGTAGAGCTACTGTACCTCTACTGTACCTCTACTGTACCTCTACTGTACCTCTGTTGTACCTCTACTGTACCTCTACTGTACCTCTGTTGTACCTCTGCTGTACCTCTGCTATACCTCTACTGTACCTCTGCTGTACCTCTGCTATACCTCTGCTATACCTCTACTGTACCTCTGCTGTACCTCTGCTGTACCTCTACTGTACCTCTGCTGTACCTCTACTGTACCTCTACTGTACCTCTGCTATACCTCTGCTGTACCTCTACTGTACCTCTGCTGTACCTCTGCTATACCTCTGCTATACCTCTACGGTACCTCTACTGTACCTCTGCTGTACCTCTACTGTACCTCTACTGTACCTCTACTATACCTCTGCTATACCTCTGCTGTACCTCTGCTGTACCTCTGCTGTACCTCTACGATACCTCTACTGTACCTCTGCTGTACCTCTACTGTACCTCTACTATACCTCTGCTGTACCTCTACTGTACCTCTACTGTACCTCTACTGTACCTCTACTGTACCTCTGCTGTACCTCTGCTGTATGTCTACAGAGATATGATACAGTGGTAACAACATGATAAGAACACGTCCAACTTCCCGGATCAGGCTACATACCTCCGCATGCATGTCGCTGTCTCTTCTCAAACACGCCTTTTTGTATTTTGGCACGGTGCCAGATCCAGTCCATGGAAATACAGTAGGCGTCTCTTTTAGTATCCTTTCGTTTTCTTTTCTGTCCCAATCATTTCAGATTTGCATTATCTCGTTCATATGCATCGTCGCTGAAGTGCTTGCCACACACACACACACACACACACACACACACACACACACAGCGATGCAAGGTTGGCAGCGGGAGTATTTACATCATATTTAGTATATTTCTAATTGCTACTAACCATGTTTCTGCATCGTTTATTGGAAAACAGTGGAATTTCTTCTTCTTCTCTTGATGTCCTGCCAGGGACCGAACACCAGCCTGCTCTTGCTGACATCTCTTTTCCCGCTTTGCGTAACTCATTTTACCTGCGATATGCCCAACTCTATCAACTTTCACACCAGCTCTTTCTCCTCCCCCCTAAAAAAATGGAATCTGTGACATGTTTTAGGTGGAAAAGTACACATTTCTTGTCTCAAAACTGATAGTACTTTGGACAAAATAGCTAATTTGTCCTTACGCTTTCAATAAAACAACAAATTTGTGCACACCACAGATTTCTGAATCATGTGTTCACTGGCAACGGAGCAGACCGAGGCCTGCATCCAGCAACATCACAAGTCAGATGACCTGTTTTTGCAGCTGTTTCAATACTACAGCGAGAGAGAGAGGGGGAGAGGGGGAGAGGGGGAGAGGGCAAACTCCACCTAACTAGTTTCAATGTATTGATTCACTTGGGAGTTACTCGAATTTGGGTAAAGTTCTCCTTTAATGAACATACCCCCCACCCCTCACTCCGTCCTGACATTATTAAGACGACTCCAAAGACGTCAACTCAATCAAGACTTCTACCTCCTCAACCCCCCTTGAAGAAAGAGGGGGGGGAAACTACATGAAGTTTGTATGTCACGTGTGCTCCCTCTCCAGCCTCTAGGTCACCAGGCTGCTCGTTCTGGCGCACACTTGTCACCATCGTTACGCGCATCATGACACTCACCTGGACTCCATCACCTCCTTGATTACCTTCCCTTCATATGTCACTACCTCCTGATTTCTTCCCCAGTCTGTCAGACTGGGTGCGCAACTGGTCAACTGGAGTCAGGTGCAGGAGAGCAGAGATGAGTGAACAGGCACACTTTAATAGGCAGAAGCAAATCAGTCGGACGCAACAGCGTCACAACACTCCAGCCAAAGGCAAAAGCGAATAGCGCCCTGGTCACACAAAATAATGTACAACAATACAATACCACGGGTTCCAAACAATACCCGGGAAAAACCAGCCTGACGCGTCACACAATAAACGTAACGAACAATACCACACACAGACATGGGGGGGAACAGAGGATAATATACACGTAGAGTGATGAGGGGGATGTAGACCAGGTGTGCGGGAAAACAAGACAAAACAAATGGAAAATGAAAGGTGGAGCGGCGATAGCTAGAAGACCGATGACGTCGACCACCGAGCGCCGCCCAAACAAGGAGAGGAGCCGACTTCGGCGGGAGTCGTGACACAGACGTCATTGTTGCTGTTTCATGTCGTTGCGGCTGTTCGTGTTTCTTGTTTTGTTCATTTATTAATTAAATGTATTCACTCCCTGAACTTGCTTCCCGACTCTCAGCGTGCATCGTTACATTAGGTCCCAAATGGCCTTTATAGTCTTACTTTTTACCAGAGAATAGGGTGCCATTTGGGAAACAGACAAGACACATAGAGTATAACAGCGTATACATAGTATAGTATAACAGTATATACAGTATAACAGCGTATACATAGTATAGTATAACAGTATATATACTAAAACAGTGTATATATAGTATAGTATAACAGTATATACAGTATAACAGCGTATACATAGTATAGTATAACAGTATATACAGTATAACAACGTATACATAGTATAGTATAACAGTATATATACTAAAACAGTGTATGTATAGTATAACAGTATATACAGTATAACAGCGTATACATAGTATAGTATAACAGTATATACAGTATAACAACGTATACATAGTATAGTATAACAGTATATATACTAAAACAGTGTATACATAGTATAGTATAACAGTATATACAGTATAACAGCGTATACATAGTATAGTATAACAGTATATATACTAAAACAGTGTATACATAGTATAGTATAACAGTATATACAGTATAACAGCGTATACATAGTCTAGTATAACAGTATATATACAGTATAACACCGTATACATAGTATAGTATAACAGTATATATACTAAAACAGTGTATACATAGTATAGTATAACAGTATATACAGTATAACAGTGTATACATAGTATAATATAACAGTATATATACTAAAACAGTGTATACATAGTATAGTATAACAGTATATACAGTATAACAGTGTATACATAGTATAGTATAACAGTATATATACTAAAACAGTGTATACATGTAAGTCGCTCTGGATAAGAGCGTCTGCTAAATGACTTAAATGTAAATGTAATGTATAGTATAACAGCGTATACATAGTATAGTATAACAGTATATATACTAAAACAGTGTATACGTAGTATAGTATAACAGTATATACAGTATAACAGCGTATACATAGTATAGTATAACAGTATATATACTAAAACAGTGTATATATAGTATAGTATAACAGTATATATAGTATAACAGTGTATACATAGTATAGTATAACAGTATATACAGTATAACAGCGTATACATATTATAGTATAACAGTATATATACTAAAACAGTGTATATATAGTATAGTATAACAGTATATATACTAAAACAGTGTATACATAGTATAGTATAACAGTATATATACTAAAACAGTGTATACATAGTATAGTATAACAGTATATACAGTATACCAGCGTATACATAGTATAGTATAACAGTATATATAGTAAAACAGTGTATACATAGTATAGTATAACAGTATAACAGCGTATACATAGTATAGTATAACAGTATATATACTAAAACAGTGTATACATAGTATAGTATAACAGTATATACAGTATAACAGCGTATACATAGTATAGTATAACAGTATATATACTAAAACAGTGTATATATAGTATAGTATAACAGTATATATAGTATAACAGTGTATACATAGTATAGTATAACAGTATATACAGTATAACAGCGTATACATAGTATAGTATAACAGTATATATACTAAAACAGTGTATATATAGTATAGTATAACAGTATATATACTAAAACAGTGTATACATAGTATAACAGTATATACAGTATAACAGCGTATACATAGTATAGTATAACAGTATATATACTAAAACAGTGTATATATAGTATAGTATAACAGTATATATAGTATAACAGTGTATATATAGTATAGTATAACAGTGTATATATAGCATAACAGCGTATATATAGTTTAGTATAGTATACAGTGTATATATACTAAAACAGTGTCTACAGTTGAAGTCGAAAGTTTACATACATCTTAGCCAAATACATTTAAACTCAGTTTTCACAATTCCCGACATTTAATCCTAGTATAAATTCCCTGTCTTTGGTCAGTTAGGATCACCACTTTATTTTAAGAATGTGAAATGTCAGAATAATAGTAGAGAGAATGATTTATTTCAGCTTTTATTTCTTTCATCACATTCCCAGTGGGTCAGAAGTTTACATACACTCAATTAGTATTTGGTAGCATTGCCTTTAAATTGTTTAACTTGGGTCAAACGTTTCGGGTAGCCTTCCACTAGCTTCCCACAATAAGTTGGGTGAATTTTGGCCGATTCCTCCTGACAGAGCTGGTGTAAGAGTCAGGTTTGTAGACCTCCTTGCTCGCACACACTTTTTCAGTTCTGCCCACAAATTTTCTATAGGATTTTCTATAGGATTGAGGTCAGGGCTTTGTGATGACTCCAATACCTTGACTTTGTTGTCCTTAACCATTTTGCCACAACTTTGGAAGTATGCTTGGGTCATTTTCTATTTGGAAGACCCATTTGCGACCAAGCTTTAACTTCCTGACTGATGTCTTGAGATGTTGCTTCAATATATCCACATAATTGTCCTGCCTCATGATGCCATCTATTTTGTGAAGTGCAACAGTCCCTCCTGCAGCAATGCACTCCCACAAAATGATGCTGCCACCCCCGTGCTACAATTTTCTTCTGAGGTCTTGGCTGATTTCTTTTGATTTTCCCATGATGTCAAGCAAAGAGGCACTGAGTTTGAAGGTAGACCTTGAAATTCATCCACAGGTACACCTCCAATTGACTCAAATGATGTCAATTAGCCTATCAGAAGCTTCTAAAGCCATGACATCATTTTCTGGAATTTTAGTGACCACTGAACCACTCGGGAGGCCAACAGGTACTTTTTTAAATTGCATTTTATCGTTTTTATGTACAATTCAGTGAATAAGGGATTGAGAGATAGATGGGAATGTTTGAACTCATGACCTCCAGGGGTCAGGGGTCAGAGGGCGGTAGCACTACCAGTAGACAAGCCCCCAGGCACAGAGGGGGAACAGTTATAGCACCATCATGAAATACACTCTCTACTAACTTGTTGGATCAATTTGCAGTTTGTTGTCCACTTGTACATTAAACAAGCATTTTTTAGGGGATCTTTATGCCTCTAACTTTCTCACTCATCATTATTCAGGATTCATTCAGAATTAATCGTAAGCATGGTAGTTTGTGGGGAATTTGCTGCAAACTAAAGTGTGCCACAAAATGTTGCCAGAAGTTTGCAAATGTTTGCCAAACCTTTGGAAACAATAATATGCATTGCCACTAGCGGCAAACAGTTCACCAAAATTCTTTCAAGATTCTATTTCAATCTGTGGCAACAATATTTAATGCCACTAAATGCAAACAGTTTACCAGAAGCTGTTTCTGGTGAACACATGAGTTCCAAGACCAGTAACCGTTGATGACCAATCAGGAGGATTATAAATATCTGTTGGAAAATGGAAACCAAGCTATCAATTTAGCTACCTACCAAAGTTGTCCGGTGAGCGTCTAACTTCTCAAGCTTCCCAATAAACTTAAAAATTGTGTTAGTTAATTGATGCCTAGTGAGCAATGTCATGTTTTATGGGATAGAGTGAAACCCATTTTGTTGATACCAGTTTCACTCTTTTTGTTGATACAATCTGTCGACACCACTGACTGGCTAGCAAATGTTAGCTCTAATATTTTTGGTACAATTATGTGATAGCTAGCTAGATAACTAATGATTTTCCTAAACACTTATATGTTTAGGTGAATATGTTGCTATCTTTTAATACCAATATGCATGTCAATATGCTAGTGTCACTGTTCAGGAGCATGTTAGCTGGGACAACAGCTAAGGACATCAGAGCAGAACTGAACTTTTGTAGATGGATACCCTTCAACCACACCTGGTGTTGGAAGATGCTGTATTGGGAAGAGGAGGAGGCTACCTCTAGGTCAGTGAGTCTCTAAGAGGCTACCTCTAGGTCAGTGAGTCTCTAAGAGGCTACCTCTAGGTCAGTGAGTCTCTAAGAGGCGATCTCTAGGTCAGTGAGTCTCTAAGAGGCGATCTCTAGGTCAGTGAGTCTCTAAGAGGCGATCTCTAGGTCAGTGAGTCTCTAAGAGGCTACCTCTAGGTCAGTGAGTCACTCAGTGAGTCAGTGTGTGTGTGTGTGTGTGTGTGTGTGTGTTACGAATCCCTTTGGCCCGACAGTCTAGGGGGGGATGGTAATGGGACCCGTAACACAACTCGTGCAAATTGTAGTGAAAACGTAACAGTGAGAACAAATAACAGACAACTTAATTACCGTCAAACACTAAATGTTTATTTATAAACACACGGTAAATGGGGGGGAGCAGGAAAAGGGGCTGAGCGGGACCCAAGGAATGAAAGAATAATAATTCAAAAACACCCCTAAACTAGACTAGCCTACTTCACAAACAGCTAACTAACTAACCAAAAATACAGGGGGTGGTCCGCCCAGTTCTAACTAGTGTTTTTAACAATGTTTAACTACGGGTAGTGTAGCCCAAGGGCGACTTGTCTGGTTACCCCCTTTTCCCACCATCAAACAAACACTCAAACACCATAACCAAAACAATACTCACAGGTGGGGACAAAGTGACATGTAGCTGCAAAACACACAAGCGATCTACAGACAGAAGGCATGTTACAAAGAGATTGAGCTGGGGAGAAAACAACTGACAGGGGTTTTAAACCAAGGGAAAGGGACTGTGATTGGGTAAGGGAAAAGGAGCAGGTGTCTTCCGATTAGCGACTGATTGATGACTGATTGGGGAATGATTATTGTCACCTGTGAGTAGGGGAGAAGGAGAGAAAAGAAATACACACAGGATACACACAGAACACTTGTATCCGTAACAGTGTGTGTGTGTGTGTGTGTGTGTGTGTGTGTGTGTGTGTGTGTGTGTGTGTGTGTGTGTGTGTGTGTGTGTGTGTGTGTGTGTGTGTCATTACAATGTTCATATTTCTCTTCATCCTTCTTCCTCTAGCTTCATTGACCCTGTATCACTACTGGTGTGTGTGGGTGAGTGTGTCAGTCTGATCATCATATCTCTCTCCCTCTAGCTCCTCTTTGTTCAACCTTCATCATCGCTGCTTTCTAAGACTTCAAAGTCTACTTTTTAATTCAATTAATCTTAAAGCGCTAATTTATCGTATCACTTGAAATTTGGCTGAAGTTGGAGTTTTTTACTAGGACTTTCATACTGGCCGAGCCGATGTAAGGATTTATCTTAAAATGAGAGACATTTAGGCTTTTAATCTTAATTGTATCGTGCATTGTCTCTGATTAAATTACTAAATTATGGTTTTGTCCCTCCACCGTAGAGTAGAGGTCGTGATGACTTTAAACTCTCCCAACCTAGGTTTTTAAAATTAAATTTCCTTAATAAATATTTGTTTAATGTTTAGTCAGTTGTGTGGAGAACATTCATGCAGAATATTGCTGCAGTGCCAGAAGCCTTAACCCCAAAACAAACACACACACACGCGCACGCACGCGCACACGCACATGCCTGGGCATGCTTTGTCTGTCCCATTTCCATTCCTCCTTCAGTTGCTCAATGACACTAGCCCTCCCACAGCACCTGCTGCCCTCCACCTGTATCGGTCTGTTCCTTATCGGTCTGTTCCTTATGCGACTGGGCGCCATCTTGGATCCACAGTGAAGCCCTGGCTCAGAGCCAACATGGCAGATGGTCTGTCTGTTGCTGCCCTCAGGGTCCTAAAGCTCGCATTAATGTCAACATGGAAACTCAAAAGGTTCTCTTTCCCACCCTGTTACATCATCTCTCTCTCTCTCTCTCTCTCTTTTTAATTCAATGGGGATTTATTGGCATGGGAAATGTGTTAATATTGCCAAAG
>NC_092116.1:28337310-28413827 GCF_045679555.1 Salvelinus alpinus
AATGTTTACTGGCTATTCATCAGAGCAGTAGGTCAGTGTGAATATTTCTCCCACCTACTGCTGAACTGTTGTTTTTGGCACAAATCAAGCTGTTCACATTTAGGGGGAAGCGGAGGCCTTTAAATGTCATGAAACATTGATCGTACTACAGTGGACAGGAGGCCCACAGGCTGTTTTCAGGTTGGGTTTGTGTCAGAATAAGTACCAAAAAATACCTTTATGGTGAATTTAAAGGTCATATTTGCAGGAGAGAAATATGGGTATGTTGTTTATTAAACAAAGACTTTATTTAGAAGACTTAATCCTAATTTGCTACAGGGGCGCCGTACTACTATGGCTGACCCTGTAAAACAATATATTTCGCAGCACCTATCTGGTGTGTGACAATAAAACATATTTATTAGTATTTTAATGCCTAACCTTGGAGACAATTTTTACTTTGCGGCTGGCCCATCTAGCGGAAACCGCTCAGCTCTGCCTCAAGTACAAGATTCATCCCAATAAACGTCAACCTGCAAATCCAACAACAAACGAGATGAGAGTCTGGAGTGTAAACCGTGGAATGATATGCATGACAGTGCAGCTGCATAAATTCTCATGGTTTGTCAGAGGTTTCAGATATTTGATTACATGGTTTATGGTCACGGAATTGTGTTTCTGGATTTACTCTTTTTAGGTGGAATAACAGAGATGATTAGACTATCTTGCCTTTTACACACACGAATGCACGCACAAGCACACGCACACACAAAATCAAGACAAATACATTTCTCAGCACGTCTTGTTCCATGCTTGTACGACTACGTACCCCTCTAGCTCAGGGAGGTCCCATAGCGCTAAACTTAATCCCAACCCACCCATGCAAAATAATCTGGGATTACCAAGAGCCTTAATCCAGCCATGGGGACTAAACAGCCACACACACACACACCTATAGAACTATTGCACCCCCCTCCACACACACACACACACACACACACACACACACACAAACACACCTATAGAACTATTGCACCCCCCTCCACACACACACACACACACCTATAGAACTATTGCACCCACCTCCACACACACACACACACACCTATAGAACTGTTGCACCCCCCTCCACACACACACACACACACACACACACACACACACACACCTATAGAACTATTGCACCCCCCTCCACACACACACACACACACACACCTATAGAACTATTGCACCTCCCTCCGCACACACACACACACACACACACACACACCCCCCTCACACACACACACACACACACACACACACACACACACACACACACACACACACACACACACACACACACACACACACACACACACACACACACACACACACACACACACACACACACACCTATAGAACTATTGCACCCCCCTCCACACACACACCTATAGAACTATTGCACCCCACTCCACACACACACACACACACACACACACCTATAGAACTATTGCACCCCCCTCCACACACACACCTATAGAACTATTGCACCCCCCTCCACACACACACCTATAGAACTATTGCACCCCCCTCCACACACACACACACACACACACCTATAGAACTATTGCACCCCCCTCCACACACACACACACACCTATAGAACTATTGCACCCCCCTCCACACACACACACACCTATAGAACTATTGCACCCCCCTCCACACACACACACACACCTATAGAACTATTGCACCCCCCTCCACACACACACACACACACCTATAGAACTATTGCACCCCCCTCCACACACACAGACACACCTATAGAACTATTGCACCCCCCTCCACACACACACACACACCTATAGAACTATTGCACCCCCCTCCACACACACCTATAGAACTATTGCACCCCCCTCCACACACACACACACACCTATAGAACTATTGCACCCCCCTCCACACACACCTATAGAACTATTGCACCCGCCTCCACACACACACACACACACACACACATAGTTCCACCTATGGATAAGCACTCCAAACCCCCAAAAAACAAGATGTCCTCCCTCCTCCTCTGCGACCAGACATGAGATTAGTAACCATAAAACAACCAACGGATGGAAATATGTTGACTTTCACTATTTGGTTATTATGATGTGATTATGTACAACACACACACACTTGCACACACACACACATCGACACCCACACACACACACTTCCTAAAACATGTAATCCTACTATAATATATAAGGGCCAGCTAGAAGCTCCAAACCCCCTGGTGTTGTTAGAAACAGTAATGCTTTTGCCAAACTGTTGTCTCACACACACACACACACACTTCTGAAAACATGTAATCCCAAACCATCGTCTCAGCGGACAGTGGTCCTCTAAGCGTCTCAGGGTTCTGAAAAGACCAACAACAGCACAGCATGACAGAACACAAGCCTGTTCAGCTCACTGTTCTCATTCTAGAACTACCTGCTGCTCCCTGCATGGCCTGTTCAGCTCACTGTTCTCATTCTAGAACTACCTGCTGCTCCCTGCATGGCCTGTTCAGCTCACTGTTCTCATTCTAGAACTACCTACTGCTCCCTGCATGGCCTGTTCAGCTCACTGTTCTCATTCTAGAACTACCTGCTGCTCCCTGCATGGCCTGTTCAGCTCACTGTTCTCATTCTAGAACTACCTGCTGCTCCCTGCATGGCCTGTTCAGCTCACTGTTCTCATTCTAGAACTACCTACTGCTCCCTGCATGGCCTGTTCAGCTCACTGTTCTCATTCTAGAACTACCTGCTGCTCCCTGCATGGCCTGTTCAGCTCACTGTTCTCATTCTAGAACTACCTGCTGCTCCCTGCATGGCCTGTTCAGCTCACTGTTCTCATTCTAGAACTACCTACTGCTCCCTGCATGGCCTGTTCAGCTCACTGTTCTCATTCTAGAACTACCTGCTGCTCCCTGCATGGCCTGTTCAGCTCACTGTTCTCATTCTAGAACTACCTGCTGCTCCCTGCATGGCCTGTTCAGCTCACTGTTCTCATTCTAGAACTACCTGCTGCTCCCTGCATGGCCTGTTCAGCTCACTGTTCTCATTCTAGAACTACCTGCTGCTCCCTGCATGGCCTGTTCAGCTCACTGTTCTCATTCTAGAACTACCTGCTGCTCCCTGCATGGCCTGTTCAGCTCACTGTTCTCATTCTAGAACTACCTACTGCTCCCTGCATGGCCTGTTCAGCTCACTGTTCTCATTCTAGAACTACCTGCTGCTCCCTGCATGGCCTGTTCAGCTCACTGTTCTCATTCTAGAACTACCTGCTGCTCCCTGCATGGCCTGTTCAGCTCACTGTTCTCATTCTAGAACTACCTGCTGCTCCCTGCATGGCCTGTTCAGCTCACTGTTCTCATTCTAGAACTACCTACTGCTCCCTGCATGGCCTGTTCAGCTCACTGTTCTCATTCTAGAACTACCTGCTGCTCCCTGCATGGCCTGTTCAGCTCACTGTTCTCATTCTAGAACTACCTGCTGCTCCCTGCATGGCCTGTTCAGCTCACTGTTCTCATTCTAGAACTACCTACTGCTCCCTGCATGGCCTGTTCAGCTCACTGTTCTCATTCTAGAACTACCTGCTGCTCCCTGCATGGCCTGTTCAGCTCACTGTTCTCATTCTAGAACTACCTGCTGCTCCCTGCATGGCCTGTTCAGCTCACTGTTCTCATTCTAGAACTACCTGCTGCTCCCTGCATGGCCTGTTCAGCTCACTGTTCTCATTCTAGAACTACCTGCTGCTCCCTGCATGGCCTGTTCAGCTCACTGTTCTCATTCTAGAACTACCTGCTGCTCCCTGCATGGCCTGTTCAGCTCACTGTTCTCATTCTAGAACTACCTACTGCTCCCTGCATGGCCTGTTCAGCTCACTGTTCTCATTCTAGAACTACCTACTGCTCCCTGCATGGCCTGTTCAGCTCACTGTTCTCATTCTAGAACTACCTGCTGCTCCATGAATGGCCTGTTCAGCTCACTGTTCTCATTCTAGAACTACCTGCTGCTCCCTGCATGGCCTGTTCAGCTCACTGTTCTCATTCTAGAACTACCTGCTGCTCCATGAATGGCCTGTTCAGCTCACTGTTCTCATTCTAGAACTACCTACTGCTCCCTGCATGGCCTGTTCAGCTCACTGTTCTCATTCTAGAACTACCTGCTGCTCCATGAATGGCCTGTTCAGCTCACTGTTCTCATTCTAGAACTACCTACTGCTCCCTGCATGGCCTGTTCAGCTCACTGTTCTCATTCTAGAACTACCTACTACTCCATGAATGGCCTGTTCAGCTCACTGTTCTCATTGTAGAACTACATGCTGCTCTCTGCATGGCCTGTTCAGCTCAATGTTCTCATTCTAGAACTATCTACTGCTCCATGAATGGCTGCCAAACATACCCTCGTAAAACTGACTATCCTACCGATCCTTGAATTCAGCGATGTCATTTACAAAATAGCCTCCAACACTCTACTCAGTAAACTGGATGTAGTCTATCACAGTGCCATCCGTTTTGTCACCAAAGACCCATATACTACCCACCACTGCGACCTGTATGCTCTCGTTGGCTGGCCCTCGCTACATATTCGTCGCCAAACCCACTGGCTCCAAGTCATCTATAAGTCTTTGCTAGGTAAAGCCCCGCCTTATCCCAGCTCACTAGTCACCATAGCAGCACCCACCCGTAGCACGCGCTCCAGCAGGTATATTTCCCTGGTCATCCCCAAAGCCAACACTTCCTTAGGCCACCTTTCCTTCCAGTTCTCTGCTGCCAATGACTGGAACGAATTGCAAAAATCACTGAAGCTGGAGACTTATATCTCCCTCACTAACTTTAAGCATCAGCTGTCAGAGCAGCTTACCAATCGCTGTACCTGTAGCACACCCTACTACCTCCCAGACTGCGGCGCCCCAGTCCAGAGCCCGTCAGGAAACAGCCTCGGCGTAGAAAGCGAGGTACAGGTCGCATTGGATCTGTGACTGTAGGTGTTGATTTGTTTACAACAACAGGAATTGTAACTTTACTGCTGTTAAGTGGTTATGGGATTTGTTCCTAGATATCTATTGTCTAGAGACAGATGTTATATACCTAAGCCTGTGTTTGTTGCCATGTAATCTGAGAGAGCTAGACGTCCATCAGTCGGATTGACATGATAATACCTTGTTAGGTTTTAATATCTTAATACCTTAATGTTGTGTTGTGTTAGTGACAATGGGATGCTTTCACTAACTCACGTCTGGACCTGTATATGTTGTTTACATAGCCCACCCAACTACCTCATCCCCAGATTGTTATTTATCCTCTTGCTCTTTTGCACCCCAGTATCCCTACTTGCACATCATCATCTGCACATCTATCACTCCAGTGTTAATGCTAAATTGTAATTATTTCGCCTCTATGGCCTATTTATTGCCTTACCCCCCTACTCTTCTACATTTGCACATACTGTACATAGATTTTTCTATTGTGTTATTGACTGTACGTTTGTTTATGTGTAACTCTGTGTTGTTGTTTTTGTCGCACTGCTTTGCTTTATCTTGGCCAGGTCGCAGTTGTAAATGAGAACTTGTTCTCAACTGGCCTACCTGGTTAAATAAAGGTGAAATAAATACATAAATTAATGAATCAATAAATAAACTGTGGGCTCAGCTTCTGGCAGGGCAGGTAGAGGGGCAGGTTCTGGGTGGAGAGCCAGACCCGGTCGCCTGGAGAGAAAACGGGCGCTTCACTGCCAGTGGCGGTTGGCCTGTGCCTTGTGCCGACCCCCGGCCCGGCGGAGACAAGTGTGCGCAGCGTTCCAGATCTCCTCAGCGCGCCGAAACCACTCGTCCACCGCGGGAGCCTCGGTCTGGCTCGGATGCCAAGGTGTCAGGGCTGATACCCCAACACGCGCTGGAAAGGAGTGAGGTTAGTAGAGGAGTGGCAAAGGGAATTCTGCGTGTACTCAGCCCAAGGTAGAAAATCTGCACACTCCCCTGGCCGATCCTGACAGTAACACCTCAGGAACCTGCCCACCTCCTGATTGACCCTCTCTACCTGCCCATTAGCTTTAGGATGATATCCGGAGGTGAGACTGACCGTGACCCTCAGGCGTTCCATGAACGCCTTCCATACACGTGAGGTGAACTGAGGGCCACGCTCTGACACAATATCCTCCTGGATCCCGTAGTGCCGCGATGGTCCGGAACTCCAGGACAAACTCCGAGGTGGTCCTAGATCCCTGGCGTAGTCGGAGTAGACGCTCACCCCTCTGTCGGCTCTCCACAGGATGAGCAAACACAGAGCAGAAGAGGAGGGTGAAGCGCTCGTAGGACTCGACCTCGGGTCCGCCCGTCTCACAGACCACGGCACCCCAGTCCAGAACCCGTCCGGTCAGTGCCGAGATGACGGCGGCAACCCTGTCTCTTCCGGAAACAGCCTCGGCGTAGAAAGCGAGGTACAGGTCGCATTGGATCTGTGACTGTAGGTGTTGATTTGTTTACAACAACAGGAATTGTAGCTTTACTGCTGTTAAGTGGTTATGGGATTTGTTCCTAGATATCTATTGTCTAGAGACAGATGTTATATACCTAAGCCTGTGTTTGTTGCCATGTAATCTGAGAGAGCTAGAGTTCCATCAGTCGGATTGACATGATAATACCTTGTTAGGTTTTAATATCTTAATACCTTAATGTTGTATTGTGTTAGAGGGAATGGGATGCTTTCACTAACTCACGTCTAGACCTGTATATGTTGTTTACATAGCATTAAAATGAATGTCATATTAATAGTTATGGTAAGCAGAGTCATTCTAGGCCTATGTTGTTTGTAAACCTGGTCTCAGAGCAAAACGTATGATCTTTTACAAAAATCACTCCCACCCCATTTAGTATAATATGTTACTTTATGTTAGGTTACTTTACATTGGCCTGCCAATGTAATAGCAGTCGTACAATATAATAGGAATTGTCGGACGTATAATATGTTACGAATTACAATTCGTATGATATTTTACAAATTGCATTTTGTACAAGATGTGACGAATTTGTAATACGTATGATATGTTATGAATTAGGGTTGGAGTTAAGGTTGGGGTTAAGGTTAGGAGTTGGCTAACCCTTCCCCTAACCTTAACCCAACATGCTAAGTAGTTGCAAAGTAGCTAAAAAGTTTTAACTAGTTGCAAAGTTGCTAATTAGGTAAAATACTCAAATCAAATCACACATTTGTTTATTGGTCACATACACATGGTTAGCAGATGTTATTGCGAGTGTAGCGAAATGCTTGTGCTTCTAGTTCCGAACAAATTCATAACGACTACCTTATACACATATGTAAAGGGATTAATAAGAATATGTACATATAAATATATGGATGAGCGATGGCCGTGCGGCATAGGCAAGATGCAGTAGATGGTATAGAATACAGTATATACATATGAGATGAGTAATGTAGGATATGTAAACATTATTAAAGTAGCGTTATTTAAAGTGACTAGTGATACCTTTATTAAGTTCATTTGTTAAATTGGCCAGAGATTTGAGTCTGTATGTTGATGGCTGTTTAACAGTTTAATGGCCTTGAGATAGAAGCTGTATTTCAGTCTCTCAGTCCCAGCTTTGATGCACCAGTACTGACCAAATTCTGCATGATATGATGAAGAAATTTGGCTTGTCACCTAAAACACTCAAACTTTTACAGATGCATGAACAGGCAATGGCTCGAGTGTGTTTTGTCCTTCCTGTGACATCGGATGGTGTAGGTGTCCTGGAGGGCAGGTAGTTTGCTCCCGGTGATGCGTTATGCAGACCACACTACCCTCTGGAGAGCCTTGCGGTTGTGGGCGGAGCAGTTGCCGTACCAGGCTGTGGTACAGCCCGACAGGATGCTCTCGATTGTGCATCTGTAAAAGTTTGAGTGTTTTAGGTGACAAGCCAAATTTCTTCATCCTCCTGAGGTTGAAGAGGCGCTGCTGTGCCTTCTTCACCACGCTGTCTGTGTGGGTGGACCATTTCAGTTTGTCCGTGATGTGTACGCCGAGGAACTTAAAACTTTCCACCTTCTCCACTACTGTCCCGTCAATGTGGATAGGGGGCTGCTCTCTCTGCTGTTTCCTGAAGTCCACGATCATCTCCTTTGTTTTGTTGACGTTGAGTGAGAGGTTATTTTCCTGACACCACATTCCGAGGGCCCTCACCTCCTCCCTGTAGGCCGTCTCATCGTTGTTGGTAATCAAGCCTACCACTGTAGTGTCATCTGCAAACTTGATGATTGAGTTGGAGGCGTGCATGGCCACGCAGTCATGGGTGAACAGGGAGTGCAGGAGAGGGCTGAGAACGCACCCTTGTGGGGTCCCAGTATTGAGGATCAGCAGGGTGGAGATGTTGTTTCCTACCCTCACCACCTGGGGGCGGCCCGTCAGAAAGTCAAGGACCCAGTTGCACAGGGCGGGGTCGAGACCCAGGGTCTCGAGCTTAATAACAGGTTTGGAGGGTACTATGGTGTTGAATGCTGAGCTGTAGTCAGTGAACAGCATTCTTACATAGGTATTCCTTTTGTCCAGATGGAATAGGGTAGTGTGTAGCGTGATGGTATTGTGTTGTCTGTGTACCTATTAGGGCGGTAAGCAAATTGGAGTGGATCTAGGGTATCAGGTAGGGTGGAGGTGATTTGATCTAGTCTCTCAAAGCACTTCATGATGACAGAAGTGAGTGCTACGGGGCGATGGTAATTTAGATCAGTTACCTTTGCTTTCTTGGGAACAGGAACAATGGTGGCCATCTTGAAGCATGTGGGCACAGCAGACTGGGATAGGGATTGATTGAATATGTCCGTAAACACACCAGCCAGCTGGTCTGCACATGCTCTGAGGACGCGGTTAGGGATGCTGTCTGGGCCGGTAGCCTTGCGAGGGTTAACACGTTGAAATGTTTTACTCACATTGGCCATGTTGAAGGAGAGCCCACAGGCTTTGGTAGCGGGCCGTGTCAGTGGCACTGTATTGTCCTCAAAGCGAGCAAAGAAGTTGTTTCATTTGTCTGGAAGCAAGACGTCGATGTCCGCGACGGGGATGGTTTTCTTTTTGTAATCCATGATTGACTGTAGACCCTGCAACATACGTCTCGTGTTTGAGCCATTGAATTGCGACTCTACTTTGTCTCTATACTGATGCTTTGCTTGTTTGATTGCCTTGCGGAGGGAATAGCTATACTGTTTGTATTCGGTCATGTTTTCAGTCGCCTTGCCATGATTAAAAGTGGTGGTTCGCGCTTTCAGTTTTGCGCGAATGCTGCCATCAATCCGCGGTTTCTGGTTAGGGAAGGTTTTAATAGTCACAGTGGGTACAACATCACTGATGCACTTCCTTATAAACTCGCTCACCGAGTCAGTGTATACGGCAAGGTTATTGTCTGAGGCTACCCGGAACATATCCCAGTCCACGTGATCGAAGCAATCTTGAAGCGTGGAATCCGATTGGTCAGACCAGCGTTGGATAGACCTGAGCACAGGCGTTTCCTGTTTTAGTTTCTGTCTATAGGCTGGGAGCAACAAAATGGAGTCATGGTCAGATTTCCCAAAGGGAGGGCTTTGTATGCATTGCGGAAGTTAGAGTAGCAATGGTCCAGAATGCTACCAGCCCGTGTCGCGCACTAAAGTATTCCGTGATGAAATCGAACACACAACCTTTGGGTTGCTAGACGTTTGTATCATACTAAACTGGTCAAAATAATGTAACCTAACGTAAAGTAACATGTCATACTAAATGTATTGGCACAGATTTTAGTAAAATATCATATGTTTTGCTCTGAGACCAGGCTGTGTTTGTTTGTAGCATTATGATTGGCTCATTATTTATACGGGTGAACAGATTAGACTGGGTTCATGTCTTATATCTTAAGACCAGGGGACTTATATGTGTTATGTTTATCTTGTTAAGTGAGCATGACGTTATTACTATTATTATCATCGTATATGTCTAGACAGATGCTGTTAGCAAAGTGGCATTACGACAGCGGTTATGGATGTATCCCTATAAGTAGATTGTTTTGGGGTGTGTCTTGTAGCCTGATTTTAATGTCTAGAGTGGACAGATGTTAGTAGGTATTACAGATACTACTGGCACGTCGTTTTCAAGTCATCAAGGGGTCATGGCGTTTATGGCTTTGTCCCTAATGGTACCCTATTCTCCACGGGGCCTGGTTAAAAGTAGTGCACTATATAGGGAATAGGGTGCCATTTGGGACATGTTGGTGTAGGCTCTAGATCCCTGTTGTTAATAATGGTATTAGATATTATAGTAAACATCCATACTTAAGCTCGTGTGTCATGTAGACTAATAGCTAAGCGGGCTGTTATGAATATAATACCGACGGAGGACTTAAGAAGATTGTTGTCATGGATCAGACTGTATCTTGAAGGCGGTCTTTAGTGAATAAGGTATCATCTTACACGCCTATACGGATAATCACGGTAATATTGATGCTGTTGATAGAACACATTTAACAAGACAAATAGCATAAAAAGGCCTAAAAAAAACTTTCAAGATATGACACATTAAAGCAATCTAATTAAGCGTTATTAAACTCATAACCATTGAAATGCTACTAATAGCATCCGTCAGACTAGACATACTAGACACTCCTCAAGTTCAGCATGCGAGACTCAATACAGACTTACAGTAAATGATACCACCCCTTCTCACTAACAATACACTACGGTTTATGGCAGTGGTGTAAAGTTTGAACCTCTACAGGATCGGTGTCCCCCCCCACCCATGGGACGGTTAAGCTAACGTCGGTTGTAAGTAAGAAGAACATTTCCCAGGACATACTGTAGACATATCTGATATGGGCAGAAAGCTTAAATTCTTGTTAATCTAGCTGCACTGTCCAGGGAAATAATACCATTGCTATTGTTTGAGGAGAGTGCACAATTATGAACTTGCAAATGTATTAATAAACCAATTAGGCACATTTGTGCAGTCTTGAAAGAACATTTTGAACAGAAATGCAATGGTTCATTGGATCAGTCTAACACTTTGCACATACAGTGCTGTCATCTAGTGTAGAAAATCTAAATTGCACCTAACCTGGAATATTACATTATGGCCTTTCTCTTGCATTTCAAAGATGATGAAAAAATGTATTATAAATATGCATGTTTTTTTCTTTGCATAATCTTTTACCAGATCTAATGTGTTATATTCTCCTACATTAATTTCACATTTCCACAAACTTCAAAGTGTTTCATTTGAAGTGGTATCAAGAATATGCATATCCTTGCTTCAGGTCCTGAGCTACAGGCAGTTAGATTTGGGTTTTTTCATTTTAGGCAAAAATTGGGGGGAAAAGGGGCGGATACTTAAGTTTAAGTATCAAAAGTAAATGTAATCGCTAAAATATACTTAAGTATAAAAAGTAAAATTCCTTATATTAAGCAAAACAGACAGCACCATTTTCTTGTTTTTTTATTTACTTACAGATAGCCATGGTCACACTCCAACACTGAGACATAATTTACAAACAAAGCATTTGTGTTTAGTGAGTCTGCCAGATCAGAGGCAGTAGGGATGACCAGGGATGTTCTCTTGATAAGTGCGTGAATTAGACCATTTTCCTGCTAAGCATTCAAAATGTAACAAGTACTTTTGGGTGCCGGGGAAAATGTAAGGAGTAAAAAGTAGATTATTTTCTTTAGGAATGTAGTGAAGTAAAAGTAAAAGTAGTCAAAAATATAAATAGTAAAGTACAGATACCCCCAAAAAAATACTTAAGTACTACTTTAAAGTATTTTTATTTAACTTCGTAAAGCATTGTTGGTTAAGGGCTTGTAAGTAAGCATTTCTCATGCAAGGTTCTATTCGGCGCATGTGACAAATAACATTTGATTTGATGTAAGTCTGTACGTACAGTGGGGAGAACAAGTATTTGATACACTGCCGATTTTGCAGGTTTTCCTACTTACAAAGCATGTAGAGGTCTGTAATTTTTATCATAGGTACACTTCAACTGTGAGAGACGGAATCTAAAACAAAAATCCCGAAAATCACATTGTATGATTTTTAAGTAATTAATTAGCATTTTATTGCATGACATAAGTATTTGATACATCAGAAAAGCAGAACTTAATATTTGGTACTGAATCCTTTGTTTGCAATTACAGAGATCATACGTTTCCTGTAGTTCTTGACCAGGTTTGCACACACTGCAGCAGGGATTTTGGCCCACTCCTCCATACAGACCTTCTCCAGATCCTTCAGGTTTCGGGGCTGTCGCTGGGCAATACGGACTTTCAGCTCCCTCCAAAGATTTTCTATTGGGTTCAGGTCTGGAGACTGGCTAGGCCACTCCAGGACCTTGAGATACTTCTTACGGAGCCACTCCTTAGTTGCCCTGGCTGTGTGTTTCGGGTCGTTGTCATGCTGGAAGACCCAGCCACGACCCATCATCAATGCTCTTACTGAGGGAAGGAGGTTGTTGGCTAAGATCTCGCAATACATGGCCCCATCCATCCTCCCCTCAATACGGTGCAGTCGTCCTGTCCCCTTTGCAGAAAAGCATCCCCAAAGAATGATGTTTCCACCTCCATGCTTCACGGTTGGGATGGTGTTCTTGGGGTTGTACTCATCCTTCTTCTTCCTCCAAACACGGCGAGTGGAGTTTAGACCAAAAAGCTCTATTTTTGAATCATCAGACCACATGACCTTCTCCCATTCCTCCTCTGGATCATCCAGATGGTCATTGGCAAACTTCAGACGGGCCTGGACATGCGCCTGCTTGAGCAGGGGGACCTTGTGTGCGCTGCAGGATTTTAATCCATGACGGCGTAGTGTGTTACTAATGGTTTTCTTTGAGACTGTGGTCCCAGCTCTCTTCAGGTCATTGACCAGGTCCTGCCGTGTAGTTCTGGGCTGATCCCTCACCTTCCTCATGATCATTGATGCCCCACGAGGTGAGATCTTGCATGGAGCCCCAGACCGAGGGTGATTGACCATCATCTTGAACTTCTTCTATTTTCTTCTATTTTCTAATAATTGCGCCAACAGTTGTTGCCTTCTCACCAAGCTGCTTGCCTATTGTCCTGTAGCCCATCCCAGCCTTGTGCAGGTCTACAATTTTAGCCTTGATGTCCTTACACAGCTCTCTGGTCTTGGCCATTGTGGAGAGGTTGGAGTCTGTTTGATTGAGTGTGTGGACAGGTGTCTTTTATACAGGTAACGAGTTCAAACAGGTGCAGTTAATACAGGTAATGAGTGGAGAACAGGAGGGCTTCTTAAAGAAAAACTAACAGGTCTGTGAGAGCCGGAATTCTTACTGGTTGGTAGGTGATCAAATACTTATGTCATGCAATAAAATGCAAATGAATTACTTAAAAATCATACAATGTGATTTTCTGGATTTTTGTTTTAGATTCCGTCTCTCACAGTTGAAGTGTACCTATGATAAAAATTACAGACCTCTACATGCTTTGTAAGTAGGAAAACCTGCAAAATCGGCAGTGTATCAAATACTTGTTCTCCCCACTGTATGTTCTGACCTAAGCCCTATTGGCCTTGATCGAAAGTAGTGCACTACATGGAGAAATAGGGTTTCATATGGGAAGCAGACTACCACTAACACAATACGCTAAGTGTTTTGTCCAATCCGTGCTGTTGTCCCTTAAACTAATCCCCATACGTATAAAGATGGTGGACATCTGTGTACCCAACGGACCAAACCACTGTCCTCACCCTGCCTTATGTCCCGTTGTATCGGTGGGTGACTAATATTATTGTAAATAGGCTTTACGCATATTATCACATTATATATGAATTTTATTTAAGTTTAGTGGTAATATTTAGACACTGATCCAAGGTCAGCTTTGCATTTCTCCCTTGATGGTTAAGGTTAAGATTTGGGATGGTAAGTGGTGGAAAAAGTACCCAATTGTCATACTTTAGTAAAAGTAAAGATACCTTAAGAAAATGAATCAAGTAAAAGTGAAAGTCACCCAGTTATATACTACTTGAGTAAAAGTCTAAAAGTATTTGGTTTTAAATGTACTAAAAAGTAAAAAAACAGATAAGTAGAAAAATAGAAAATTAAAAGTAACCAATAATTAAATAGCAGCAGTAAAATAACAACAGCGTGGCTTTATACAGGTGGTACCAGTACAGAGTCAATGTGCGGGGGCACCGGTAAGTTGAGGCAATTGAGGTAATATGTACATACATTGTAATCACACTGCATAGCTAACAGTGTTAGTACTAACAGGCTGATTTAAGCTAGCACACAACATATGGTGTTAGCGCTAACAGACAGTTAGCAGATTTGCTAATGTATTGTAATGTGGTTCTCGTTAGCGTAGTGCATCAACCGAGGGATAAGCGCTTGTGTGATGCCAGAGTCAGGGTCAGGGGGGTCAATGCCATTTCAATATTACAGTCCATTTAGAAAGTGGATTCAATAACAGAAAAGTTTTAATTGAAAATGAATCCTACATGTTGATTTGTGAATTGGAATTTCAGTTCCATAATTGAAGAAATTATAAAACTGAAGATAAATAACATTTGTGAATTTGGGATGTCAATGAATTTCCTGAATTCCCTGGTTTCACCCTGGTGAATATATGACTTCAAAAAAGGGGGACAAAGATAAACAGGGGCATTATGGAGAAGTGGCGTAGTCGGAGTAGAGAACAGGGTGTGTGTGTGTGTGCCTCTGCGTGTGTGTGTGTTGATCCGTGCGTGCATGCTTGTCTGTGGTTGGGTGGTCAATGCCATTTCCATAGTAACTCAGTTAAATGTTTCAGTTGCCACCAGTGACACCCCTCCAATCCACTGACCTTAAACTAACCAATGGTGTAATCCCTGGAGGGGTCCTGACAGACACACACTCTGAAGACTGAAATTGCCACTGGAGACACCTCTCATTCTGACCTTAAAGCAATGGTGTAATCCCAAGAGGGGATGAGGGGGTGTTCCTACAGTATGTTCGCATTACGCCCCCTCTTTCCCCCTTCACCGCCCCTCTTGAATTAAACCAGCCACCCCACCCACCCTATTTAGCCCCCCCCCCCCAACCTCTCTTTGTCTTGTTGTCAAAATAGCTTGGTCACACACACACACGCACAGTAGGGAGTGTGTATGTTGGGACCAGTCTGGTTAGGGGAGTGAGACATCTTTATTCTCTAACAATAATATCAGTCTAGTTCCCTGCTGGGTTAGTGGATAGTCTAGTTCCCTGCTGGGTTAGTAGATAGTCTAGTTCCCTGCTGGGTTAGTAGATAGTCTAGTTCCCTGCTGGGTTAGTGGATAGTCTAGTTCCCTGCTGGGTTAGTAGATAGTCTAGTTCCCTGCTGGGTTAGTAGATAGTCTAGTTCCCTGCTGGGTTAGTAGATAGTCTAGTTCCCTGCTGGGTTAGTAGATAGTCTAGTTCCCTGCTGGGTTAGTAGATAGTCTAGTTCCCTGCTGGGTTAGTAGATAGTCTAGTTCCCTGCTGGGTTAGTGGATAGTCTAGTTCCCTGCTGGGTTAGTAGATAGTCTAGTTCCCTGCTGGGTTAGTGGATAGTCTAGTTCCCTGCTGGGTTAGTGGATAGTCTAGTTCCCTGCTGGGTTAGTAGATAGTCTAGTTCCCTGCTGGGTTAGTATATAGTCTAGTTCCCTGCTGGGTTCGTGGATAGTCTAGTTCCCTGCTGGGTTAGTGGATAGTCTAGTTCCCTGCTGGGTTAGTAGATAGTCTAGTTCCCTGCTGGGTTAGTGGATAGTCTAGTTCCCTGCTGGGTTAGTGGATAGTCTAGTTCCCTGCTGGGTTAGTGGATAGTCTAGTTCCCTGCTGGGTTAGTAGATAGTCTAGTTCCCTGCTGGATTAGTATATAGTCTAGTTCCCTGCTGGGTTAGTAAGATAGCCAACTATAAATATAGTGCTGCAGACTTAGGAGTGAAGAAAAGAGAAATGAAAGAGAGGTGTTTGCAGCAGTGGAGGCTCCTTAGAGGAGTGTAACGGCTGTCGGTGGAAGAAGGTGAGGAGGACCAAAGTGCAGCGTGGAGGTATCCATAATACTTTAATAAAGAATGAACATGCGAACAAAAACAACAAAACGACCAACGAACAGTTCTGAAAGGTGCAACAAACACTAACCAGAAAATAACCACCCACAACTTAAAGTGGGAAAACAGGGTACCTAAGTATGGTTCTCAATCAGAGACAACGATTGACAGCTGCCTCTGATTGGGAACCATACCAGGCCAAACACAATAGAAATAGAAAACATAGACATACAAACATAGAATGCCCACCCACATCACACCCTGACCAAACAAAATAGAAACATACAAAGCAATCTATGGTCAGGGCGTGACAAGGAGGAAGGGGACAACCATCCTCCTCAGTGAATTCCAGAAGAAAACTAATTATAATGAAACATAATAAAAGTGATCATTTTTTAGATAAAACTATAAATATTTTAACCTCACCAAATACCTGATTTAAAACACACTGTTTTGCAATTGTCTACAGTAGCCTCAACAGCACTAGACTATCCACTAAGGTAGCACCATGGTTTTGCAAGAGGACAGCTAGCTCCTCACCCCCTTCCATCAGGGATGGGAAACTTTGATGGGGGTGGGGCCACAGACAATCTGAACTCATCATGAGGGAGCGCAGTTGCTCGTGGATCTGCTTTGTATCCATATCTATACAACCCCCTCGAATGGTCACCCTCCAGACAGCAGAGATAAATATTGTACGGTTTAGAGTTCAATTTTGTGCAATTCTACACATTTTGCCATGCGGTGCAGAGAAAATATTGCAGTTTTAAATCATGTTTTCTGCAACATTCATTCTACACATTCTGCGATGGGGGGAAAGAAGCTTTTGTAATTTTATAACTAATTTCCTGAAATTCTACACATTTTGCCATGGGGTGGAGAGAAATGTTTGCAGTTTTTAATATGAAACTGAGTAACAAAATCAATGGCGGCTCCCTGGCCGGTAATTCCACCATGATAATAAGTTTAGATAGCTAGCTGTTAAACTAATTTAATAATCCATTTTCTTTTAAATTACAACTGGCCCAGAACAGGGCATCACGGCTGGCCCTTAAATGTACACATAGAGCTAACATTAATAATATGCATGTCAATCTCTCATGGCTCAAAGAAGAGAAGAGATTGACTTCATCACTACTTGTATTTGTAAGAAGTGTTGACATGTTGAATGCACTGAGGTGTCTGTTTAAACTACTAGCACACAGCTCAGACACCCGTGCATACCCCACAAGACATGTCACCAGAGGTCTGTTTAAACTACTAGCACACAGCTCAGACACCCATACATACCCCACAAGACATGTCACCAGAGGTCTCTGCACAGTCCCCAAGTCCAGAACAGACGATGGAAGGTGCACAGTACTACATAGAGCTACATGGAACTCTATTCCACCTCAGGTAACTGATGCAGCAGTAGAATCAGATTTTTAAAAAACAGGTAAAAATACACCTTATGGAACAACAGGGACTATGAAGAGACACACACACAGATACAAACACACACATAACAAACACACATAACATACACACTATACACACAGGTCACCTGGATTGAGTGTTTCAGTAGAGTAGTAGACAGAAATCTGTTGTAAAATGTATTTTAATGTTTATATTTTTTATTTTTTATGTATATTACTGCCTTAATTTTTGTTGGACCCCAGAAAGAGTAACTGCTGCCTTGGCAGCAGTTAATGGGGATCCATAATACATACAAATGCAAATTTACTATCAGTGACTTGACATAAACGGTTGAAAACTAAATTTCGAAATTGTGTATTCTACCATTCTAACTCGCAACAGTAAGTTTAGACCCCGAATGAGTTTAAAAAAATAGATATATTTTTATTGATCCGAGGGCCTTCAAAAGGCGGGCCTCCAGTTGCCCATTCCTGACCTACATGGTAATTATGACAACTTCCGGAGGACGTCCTCCAACCATTCAAAGCTTTTGCAGTATTTGGGTTTTCGAACTTAATGTAGGGGGTGGTTTTAGAACTTTATTTTTGTGTCGAGTTAGTGCCATTTATTTCAATTTGCTTTGCTAACTTTAGTAGCAAGTAGCTAGCCATTCTGGTGGTGGAAACTGCACTCTGGTAGCTAACGCTAACAACAACGTAGTAGGATTTTTTTGTTGAAGAACCCCTTTCATTCCCAACATCAGGTTCAAACTTCTGGGGAAAAGCTGCACCGTTCAGGTAATGGACGAAGGTCTGTGTATTCAAACTGCGTAACACAACTAGAAGGTAAGAAGAAACAGAGATACTGCGTTTCTGGGCTTTTAGGGGCCACGTTGCTTCCTCATTGTAAATAAAGTCTTGTTGTAAGATGAAGCAAGGGGGCACAATGTGAGGGAAAGTTCCACTAACAAGGGCAACTACAAGGAGCTTGCAGAGGTAATTGCAAGTTACGATGCTTTACTTGCTGAACATATCACAGTTTCTACTGTGTTCTCTGGGATGTCGAAATCAATTCAGAATGATACTAACTCATTCTTAGCTATTTTGTTTGTGTTGTGTTTTTTGTCTTCCCAGTCAAATCATGTCCTGCCCTCAGTGGAAGAGTTGAGCTCTTATCCCACACTATCCATCCATGATGAGTCTGTCCTGCACTGAAATCTTTGAACACCTTAACCCCTGACTTCCACTGAAGTCAAGTCTCTGAACACCTCAACCCCTGTTCTGCACTGAAGCCTTTGAACACCTCAACCCCTGTTCTGCACTGAAGCCTTTGAACACCTCAACCCCTGTTCTGAACACCTCAACCCCTGTTCTGCACTGAAGTCAAGCCTCTGAACTCCTTATACCCTCATTCAATCTCGGCTGTGATCTCTTCCCAACACTGTGTAAGTAGCCCTCTCATTCCCCTCTCCCATCTCACTCTCCTCTGTTCCTCTCTCCCCCTCTCTCTCTCTTCTCTCCCCCCTCTCTCTTCTCTCACTCTTCTCTCTCCCTCTCGCCCCTCTGTTCCTCGCTCTCTCCCCCTCTCTCTTCCTCCCTCGCTCTTCTCTCTCCCCTCTGTTCCTCTCTCCCCTCTCTCCCCTCTCTCTCTCAGATGAAAACCAGAGTGTGAGAGTCACATAAAGGGTTAGGGGTTCTTATTTAGGCGCTTCCTTTCACTGTGCCAGATTTAACTGGGTCCACAAAGACCTACACACACACACCACACACCACACACACACAGCTTTCTTGGAGTTCCCGTCTCTTGTTCTCATACAATGGGATTAATGGTGCGGTTGCTCTCTCTCTTTTCTCTCCTTCTTTCTCTCTTTTCACTCCTTTCAAGTGGGCAGGCGACCAATCCAATTAATGTAGTAGAGGGCGGGAGAGAGGGAGGAGGTGGAGTGGATTAGTCGTACCAATCTACTAATTGGAACCTATGGGTTTCATCTCAAATGGTGCCCTATTCAATATCTAGTGCAATACTCTTGACCAGATCTCTATGGACCCTCGTCGAAAGTAGTGCACTAAATAGGGAATAGAGTGCCGTTTGGAAAACACACAGTATATAGTATTGTATTGTAGTTCAGGAGGGAGATTCCTGTCTCTCTATTCAACCTGTTATTTTGTGTGAAACATGCATGGGGAGAATTTGATAAAGAAATGGAGATATCATATGATGGAGATAAAGAGGAAGTAAAGAAAGAGAGAGAGGGTGGGTGGAGAGAGAGAGAGAGAGAGGGGAAGAGAAGGGGACAGAGGCAGCAGCCCCAGAAATGGATCCAACCCCCAGAGGGTAGTGAGGTCATCACAAAAAACTTACACACACATACACAGTCTATTTTTCTCTCACAGACACACACACACACACACACTGAAGACTCTGTGGGACGGCAACGCTAGCGACCTGTTACCACGGATACAAATCAAATCAACGTTTATTCGTAAGTCGCTCTGGATAAGAGCGTCTGCTAAATGACTTAAATGTAAATGTAAATGTACACAGATATTATCGTAGGTGCTGTCAAACTAATGTGTTTCTAGCTCCAACAGTGCAGTGATACCTAGCAATACAACACAATACACACATAATCCATAAAGTAAAAATAAAGAAATTAAGATATATCAGAACGCGCAATGTCAGAGTCCGGAATGTTTTATATATATATATAAATAATGGTGTGTATTGACACTATAGACAGTATGCTAATAGAAAAGGCGTGTACAGCAGTAGTTATATAGGATGACTAAAACACAGTGACTAAAACACAGTGTATACATATGAAGTGGGTTAAACAGTATGTAAACAGTATTAAAGTGACCAGTGTTCATATGTACATAGGACAGCAGTCTCTAAGGTGCAGGGTAGAGTGCCGGGTGGTAGCCGGCTAGTAACAGTGACTAAGGTTCAGGGCAGGGTACTGGGCTGGGCTGGGCAGAGGCCGGTAAGTGGTAACTATTTAACAATCTGATGGCCTGGAGATAGAAGCTGTTTCTCAGTCTCTCGGTCCCAGCTTTGATGCACCTTTACTGTCTCCTCCTTCTAGATGGTAGCAGGGTGAACAGGCTGTGGCTCGGGTGGCTGAGATCCTTGATGATCTTCTTGGCCTTCCTGTGACATCGGGTGCTGTAGGTGTCCTGGAGGGCAGGTAGTTTGGCCCCGGTGATGTGTTGGGCTGACCGCACCATCCTCTGGAGAGCCCTGCGGTTGCAGACAGTGCAACTTCCGTACCAGGCGGCGATACAGACTGACAGGATGCTCTCCACTGCAGACCTGTCGATGTGGATGGGAGCATGCTGTCTCTGCTGTCTCCTGTAGTCCACGATCAGCTCCTTCATTTTGTTCACGTCGAGGGAGAGGTTATTTTCCTGGCACCACTCCGCCAGGGATCTCAACTCCTCCCTGTAGGCTGTCTCGTTGTTGTTGGTAATCAGGCCTACCGCTGTTGCGTCGTCACAAAAGGGAGGGACACTATAAACACCTAGTGGTGAAGGAGAGGGAGGGACACTATAAACACCTAGTGGTGAAGGAGAGGGGGGGGACACTATAAACACCTAGTGGTGAAGGAGAGGGAGTGACACTATAAACACCTAGTGGTGAAGGAGAGGGAGGGACACTATAAACACCTAGTGGTGAAGGAGAGGGGGGGGACACTATAAACACCTAGTGGTGAAGGAGAGGGAGTGACACTATAAACACCTAGTGGTGAAGGAGAGGGAGGGACACTATAAACACCTAGTGGTGAAGGAGGGGGAGGGACACTATAAACACCTAGTAGTGAAGGAGAGGGAGGGACACTATAAACACCTAGTGGTGAAGGAGAGGGAGGGACACTATAAACACCTAGTGGTGAAGGAGAGGGAGTGACACTATAAACACCTAGTGGTGAAGGAGAGGGAGGGACACTATAAACACCTAGTGGTGAAGGAGAGGGAGGGACACTATAAACACCTAGTGGTGAAGGAGGGGGAGGGACACTATAAACACCTAGTGGTGAAGGAGAGGGAGTGACACTATAAACACCTAGTGGTGAAGGAGAGGGAGTGACACTATAAACACCTAGTGGTGAAGGAGAGGGAGTGACACTATAAACACCTAGTGGTGAAGGAGGGGGAGGGACACTATAAACACCTAGTAGTGAAGGAGAGGGAGTGACACTATAAACACCTAGTGGTGAAGGAGAGGGAGTGACACTATAAACACCTAGTGGTGAAGGAGAGGGAGTGACACTATAAACACCTAGTGGTGAAGGAGGGGGAGGGACACTATAAACACCTAGTGGTGAAGGAGAGGGAGTGACACTATAAACACCTAGTGGTGAAGGAGAGGGAGTGACACTATAAACACCTAGTGGTGAAGGAGAGGGAGGGACACTATAAACACCTAGTAGTGAAGGAGAGGGAGGGACACTATAAACACCTAGTGGTGAAGGAGAGGGAGGGACACTATAAACAACTAGTGGTGAAGGAGAGAGGGGGCAGACACTATAAACACCTAGTGGTGAAGGAGGGGGAGGGACACTATAAACACCTAGTGGTGAAGGAGAGGGAGTGACACTATAAACACCTAGTGGTGAAGGAGAGGGAGGGACACTATAAACACCTAGCGGTGAAGGAGAGGGAGGGACACTGTAAACACCTAGTGGTGAAGGAGAGAGGGGGGGGACACTATAAACACCTAGTGGTGAAGGAGGGGGAGGGACACTATAAACACCTAGTGGTGAAGGAGAGGGAGTGACACTATAAACACCTAGTGGTGAAGGAGAGGGAGGGACACTATAAACACCTAGCGGTGAAGGAGAGGGAGGGACACTGTAAACACCTAGTGGTGAAGGAGAGAGGGGGGGGACACTATAAACACCTAGTGGTGAAGGAGGGGGAGGGACACTATAAACACCTAGTGGT
Source organism: Salvelinus alpinus (assembly GCF_045679555.1). Lineage (NCBI taxonomy): Eukaryota > Metazoa > Chordata > Actinopteri > Salmoniformes > Salmonidae > Salvelinus > Salvelinus alpinus. Next base: position 28,359,662 of record NC_092116.1, read on the forward strand.
GAAGGAGAGGGAGTGACACTATAAACACCTAGTGGTGAAGGAGAGGGAGGGACACTATAAACACCTAGCGGTGAAGGAGAGGGAGGGACACTGTAAACACCTAGTGGTGAAGGAGAGAGGGGGGCGGACACTATAAACACCTAGTGGTGAAGGAGGGGGAGGGACACTATAAACACCTAGTGGTGAAGGAGAAGGAGTGACACTATAAACACCTAGTGGTGAAGGAGAGGGAGGGACACTATAAACACCTAGCGGTGAAGGAGAGGGAGGGACACTGTAAACACCTAGTGGTGAAGGAGAGAGGGGGCAGACACTATAAACACCTAGTGGTGAAGGAGAGGGAGGAACACTATAAACACCTAGTGGTGAAGGAGAGGGAGGGACACTATAAACACCTAGTGGTGAAGGAGAGGGAGGGACACTATAAACACCTAGTGGTGAAGGAGAGGGAGTGACACTATAAACACCTAGTGGTGAAGGAGAGGGAGTGACACTATAAACACCTAGTGGTGAAGGAGAGGGAGGGACACTATAAACACCTAGTGGTGAAGGAGAGGGAGGGACACTATAAACACCTAGTGGTGAAGGAGAGGGAGGGACACTATAAACACCTAGTGGTGAAGGAGAGGGAGGGACACTATAAACACCTAGTGGTGAAGGAGAGGGAGGGACACTATAAACACCTAGTGGTGAAGGAGAGGGAGGGACACTATAAACACCTAGTGGTGAAGGAGAGGGAGTGACACTATAAACACCTAGTGGTGAAGGAGAGGGAGGGACACTATAAACACCTAGTGGTGAAGGAGGGGGAGGGACACTATAAACACCTAGTGGTGAAGGAGAGGGAGGGACACTATAAACACCTAGTGGTGAAGGAGAGGGAGGGACACTATAAACACCTAGTGGTGAAGGAGAGGGAGGGACACTATAAACACCTAGTGGTGAAGGAGAGGGAGGGACACTATAAACACCTAGTGGTGAAGGAGAGGGAGGGACACTATAAACACCTAGTGGTGAAGGAGAGGGGGTGACACTATAAACACCTAGTGGTGAAGGAGAGGGAGGGACACTATAAACACCTAGTGGTGAAGGAGGGGGAGGGACACTATAAACACCTAGTGGTGAAGGAGAGGGAGGGACACTATAAACACCTAGTGGTGAAGGAGGGGGAGGGACACTATAAACACCTAGTGGTGAAGGAGAGGGAGTGACACTATAAACACCTAGTGGTGAAGGAGAGGGAGGGACACTATAAACACCTAGTGGTGAAGTAGGGGGAGGGACACTATAAACACCTAGTGGTGAAGGAGAGGGAGTGACACTATAAACACCTAGTGGTGAAGGAGAGGGAGGGACACTATAAACACCTAGTGGTGAAGGAAGGGGAGGGACACTATAAACACCTAGTGGTGAAGGAGGGGGAGGGACACTATAAACACCTAGTGGTGAAGGAGAGGGAGTGACACTATAAACACCTTGTGGTGAAGGAGGGGGAGGGACACTATAAACACCTAGTGGTGAAGGAGAGGGAGTGACACTATAAACACCTAGTGGTGAAGGAGAGGGAGGGACACTATAAACACCTAGCGGTGAAGGAGAGGGAGGGACACTGTAAACACCTAGTGGTGAAGGAGAGAGGGGGCAGACACTATAAACACCTAGTGGTGAAGGAGAGGGAGGGACACTATAAACACCTAGTGGTGAAGGAGAGAGGGGGCAGACACTATAAACACCTAGTGGTGAAGGAGAGGGAGGGACACTATAAACACCTAGTGGTGAAGGAGAGGGAGGGACACTATAAACACCTAGTGGTGAAGGAGAGGGAGGGACACTATAAACACCTAGTGGTGAAGGAGAGGGAGGGACACTATAAACACCTAGTGGTGAAGGAGAGGGAGGGACACTAGAAACACCTAGTGGTGAAGGAGAGGGAGGGACACTATAAACACCTAGTGGTGAAGGAGAGGGAGTGAAACTATAAACACCTAGTGGTGAAGGAGAGGGAGGGACACTATAAACACCTAGTGGTGAAGGAGGGGGAGGGACACTATAAACACCTAGTGGTGAAGGAGAGGGAGGGACACTATAAACACCTAGTGGTGAAGGAGAGGGAGGGACACTATAAACACCTAGTGGTGAAGGAGAGGGAGGGACACTATAAACACCTAGTGGTGAAGGAGAGGGGGTGACACTATAAACACCTAGTGGTGAAGGAGAGGGAGGGACACTATAAACACCTAGTGGTGAAGGAGGGGGAGGGACACTATAAACACCTAGTGGTGAAGGAGAGGGAGGGACACTATAAACACCTAGTGGTGAAGGAGGGGGAGGGACACTATAAACACCTAGTGGTGAAGGAGAGGGAGTGACACTATAAACACCTAGTGGTGAAGGAGAGGGAGGGACACTATAAACACCTAGTGGTGAAGGAGGGGGAGGGACACTATAAACACCTAGTGGTGAAGGAGAGGGAGGGACACTATAAACACCTAGTGGTGAAGGAGAGGGAGGGACACTATAAACACCTAGTGGTGAAGGAGGGGGAGGGACACTATAAACACCTAGTGGTGAAGGAGGGGGAAGGACACTATAAACACCTAGTGGTGAAGGAGGGGGAGGGACACTATAAACACCTAGTAGTGAAGGAGAGGGAGGGACACTATAAACACCTAGTGGTGAAGGAGAGGGAGGGACACTATAAACACCTAGTGGTGAAGGAGAGGGAGGGACACTATAAACACCTAGTGGTGAAGGAGAGGGAGGGACACTATAAACACCTAGTGGTGAAGGAGAGGGAGGGACACTAGAAACACCTAGTGGTGAAGGAGAGGGAGGGACACTATAAACACCTAGTGGTGAAGGAGAGGGAGTGAAACTATAAACACCTAGTGGTGAAGGAGAGGGAGGGACACTATAAACACCTAGTGGTGAAGGAGGGGGAGGGACACTATAAACACCTAGTGGTGAAGGAGAGGGAGGGACACTATAAACACCTAGTGGTGAAGGAGAGGGAGGGACACTATAAACACCTAGTGGTGAAGGAGAGGGAGGGACACTATAAACACCTAGTGGTGAAGGAGAGGGGGTGACACTATAAACACCTAGTGGTGAAGGAGAGGGAGGGACACTATAAACACCTAGTGGTGAAGGAGGGGGAGGGACACTATAAACACCTAGTGGTGAAGGAGAGGGAGGGACACTATAAACACCTAGTGGTGAAGGAGGGGGAGGGACACTATAAACACCTAGTGGTGAAGGAGAGGGAGTGACACTATAAACACCTAGTGGTGAAGGAGAGGGAGGGACACTATAAACACCTAGTGGTGAAGGAGGGGGAGGGACACTATAAACACCTAGTGGTGAAGGAGAGGGAGGGACACTATAAACACCTAGTGGTGAAGGAGAGGGAGGGACACTATAAACACCTAGTGGTGAAGGAGGGGGAGGGACACTATAAACACCTAGTGGTGAAGGAGGGGGAAGGACACTATAAACACCTAGTGGTGAAGGAGGGGGAGGGACACTATAAACACCTAGTAGTGAAGGAGAGGGAGGGACACTATAAACACCTAGTGGTGAAGGAGAGGGGGGGACACTATAAACACCTAGTGGTGAAGGAGGGGGAGGGACACTATAAACACCTAGTGGTGAAGGAGGGGGAGTGACACTATAAACACCTAGTGGTGAAGGAGAGGGAGGGACACTGTAAACACCTAGTGGTGAAGGAGAGAGGGGGCAGACACTATAAACACCTAGTGGTGAAGGAGAGGGAGGAACACTATAAACACCTAGTGGTGAAGGAGAGGGAGGGACACTATAAACACCTAGTGGTGAAGGAGAGGGAGGGACACTATAAACACCTAGTGGTGAAGGAGAGGGAGTGACACTATAAACACCTAGTGGTGAAGGAGAGGGAGGGACACTATAAACACCTAGTGGTGAAGGAGAGGGAGGGACACTATAAACACCTAGTGGTGAAGGAGAGGGAGGGACACTATAAACACCTAGTGGTGAAGGAGAGGGAGGGACACTATAAACACCTAGTGGTGAAGGAGAGGGAGGGACACTATAAACACCTAGTGGTGAAGGAGAGGGGGGGACACTATAAACACCTAGTGGTGAAGGAGAGGGAGTGACACTATAAACACCTAGTGGTGAAGGAGAGGGAGGGACACTATAAACACCTAGTGGTGAAGGAGGGGGAGGGACACTATAAACACCTAGTGGTGAAGGAGAGGGAGGGACACTATAAACACCTAGTGGTGAAGGAGAGGGAGGGACACTATAAACACCTAGTGGTGAAGGAGAGGGAGGGACACTATAAACACCTAGTGGTGAAGGAGAGGGAGGGACACTATAAACACCTAGTGGTGAAGGAGAGGGAGGGACACTATAAACACCTAGTGGTGAAGGAGAGGGGGTGACACTATAAACACCTAGTGGTGAAGGAGAGGGAGGGACACTATAAACACCTAGTGGTGAAGGAGGGGGAGGGACACTATAAACACCTAGTGGTGAAGGAGAGGGAGGGACACTATAAACACCTAGTGGTGAAGGAGGGGGAGGGACACTATAAACACCTAGTGGTGAAGGAGAGGGAGTGACACTATAAACACCTAGTGGTGAAGGAGAGGGAGGGACACTATAAACACCTAGTGGTGAAGGAGGGGGAGGGACACTATAAACACCTAGTGGTGAAGGAGGGGGAGGGACACTATAAACACCTAGTGGTGAAGGAGAGGGAGTGACACTATAAACACCTTGTGGTGAAGGAGGGGGAGGGACACTATAAACACCTAGTGGTGAAGGAGAGGGAGGGACACTATAAACACCTAGCGGTGAAGGAGAGGGAGGGACACTGTAAACACCTAGTGGTGAAGGAGAGAGGGGGGGGACACTATAAACACCTAGTGGTGAAGGAGGGGGAGGGACACTATAAACACCTAGTGGTGAAGGAGAGGGAGTGACACTATAAACACCTAGTGGTGAAGGAGAGGGAGGGACACTATAAACACCTAGTGGTGAAGGAGAGGGAGGGACACTGTAAACACCTAGTGGTGAAGGAGAGAGGGGGGGGACACTATAAACACCTAGTGGTGAAGAAGGGGGAGGGACACTATAAACACCTAGTGGTGAAGGAGAGGGAGTGACACTATAAACACCTAGTGGTGAAGGAGAGGGAGGGACACTATAAACACCTAGTGGTGAAGTAGGGGGAGGGACACTATAAACACCTAGTGGTGAAGGAGAGGGAGTGACACTATAAACACCTAGTGGTGAAGGAGGGGGAGTGACACTATAAACACCTAGTGGTGAAGGAGAGGGAGGGACACTGTAAACACCTAGTGGTGAAGGAGAGAGGGGGCAGACACTATAAACACCTAGTGGTGAAGGAGAGGGAGGAACACTATAAACACCTAGTGGTGAAGGAGAGGGAGGGACACTATAAACACCTAGTGGTGAAGGAGAGGGAGGGACACTATAAACACCTAGTGGTGAAGGAGAGGGAGTGACACTATAAACACCTAGTGGTGAAGGAGAGGGAGGGACACTATAAACACCTAGTGGTGAAGGAGAGGGAGGGACACTATAAACACCTAGTGGTGAAGGAGAGGGAGGGACACTATAAACACCTAGTGGTGAAGGAGAGGGAGGGACACTATAAACACCTAGTGGTGAAGGAGAGGGAGGGACACTATAAACACCTAGTGGTGAAGGAGAGGGAGGGACACTATAAACACCTAGTGGTGAAGGAGAGGGAGTGACACTATAAACACCTAGTGGTGAAGGAGAGGGAGGGACACTATAAACACCTAGTGGTGAAGGAGGGGGAGGGACACTATAAACACCTAGTGGTGAAGGAGAGGGAGGGACACTATAAACACCTAGTGGTGAAGGAGAGGGAGGGACACTATAAACACCTAGTGGTGAAGGAGAGGGAGGGACACTATAAACACCTAGTGGTGAAGGAGAGGGAGGGACACTATAAACACCTAGTGGTGAAGGAGAGGGAGGGACACTATAAACACCTAGTGGTGAAGGAGAGGGGGTGACACTATAAACACCTAGTGGTGAAGGAGAGGGAGGGACACTATAAACACCTAGTGGTGAAGGAGGGGGAGGGACACTATAAACACCTAGTGGTGAAGGAGAGGGAGGGACACTATAAACACCTAGTGGTGAAGGAGGGGGAGGGACACTATAAACACCTAGTGGTGAAGGAGAGGGAGTGACACTATAAACACCTAGTGGTGAAGGAGAGGGAGGGACACTATAAACACCTAGTGGTGAAGGAGGGGGAGGGACACTATAAACACCTAGTGGTGAAGGAGGGGGAGGGACACTATAAACACCTAGTGGTGAAGGAGAGGGAGTGACACTATAAACACCTTGTGGTGAAGGAGGGGGAGGGACACTATAAACACCTAGTGGTGAAGGAGAGGGAGGGACACTATAAACACCTAGCGGTGAAGGAGAGGGAGGGACACTGTAAACACCTAGTGGTGAAGGAGAGAGGGGGGGGACACTATAAACACCTAGTGGTGAAGGAGGGGGAGGGACACTATAAACACCTAGTGGTGAAGGAGAGGGAGTGACACTATAAACACCTAGTGGTGAAGGAGAGGGAGGGACACTATAAACACCTAGCGGTGAAGGAGAGGGAGGGACACTGTAAACACCTAGTGGTGAAGGAGAGAGGGGGGGGACACTATAAACACCTAGTGGTGAAGAAGGGGTAGGGACACTATAAACACCTAGTGGTGAAGGAGAGGGAGTGACACTATAAACACCTAGTGGTGAAGGAGAGGGAGGGACACTATAAACACCTAGCGGTGAAGGAGAGGGAGGGACACTGTAAACACCTAGTGGTGAAGGAGAGAGGGGGGGGACACTATAAACACCTAGTGGTGAAGGAGGGGGAGGGACACTATAAACACCTAGTGGTGAAGGAGAGGGAGTGACACTATAAACACCTAGTGGTGAAGGAGAGGGAGGGACACTATAAACACCTAGCGGTGAAGGAGAGGGAGGGACACTGTAAACACCTAGTGGTGAAGGAGAGAGGGGCCAGACACTATAAACACCTAGTGGTGAAGGAGAGGGAGGAACACTATAAACACCTAGTGGTGAAGGAGAGGGAGGGACACTATAAACACCTAGTGGTGAAGGAGAGGGAGTGACACTATAAACACCTAGTGGTGAAGGAGAGGGAGGGACACTATAAACACCTAGTGGTGAAGGAGAGGGAGGGACACTATAAACACCTAGTGGTGAAGGAGAGGGAGGGACACTATAAACACCTAGTGGTGAAGGAGAGGGAGGGACACTATAAATACCTAGTGGTGAAGGAGAGGGAGGGACACTATAAACACTTAGTGGTGAAGGAGAGGGAGGGACACTATAAACACCTAGTGGTGAAGGAGAGGGAGGGACACTATAAATACCTAGTGGTGAAGGAGAGGGAGTGACACTATAAACACCTAGTGGTGAAGGAGAGGGAGGGACACTATAAACACCTAGTGGTGAAGGAGGGGGAGGGACACTATAAACACCTAGTGGTGAAGGAGAGGGAGGGACACTATAAACACCTAGTGGTGAAGGAGAGGGAGGGACACTATAAACACCTAGTGGTGAAGGAGAGGGAGGGACACTATAAACACCTAGTGGTGAAGGAGAGGGAGGGACACTATAAACACCTAGTGGTGAAGGAGAGGGAGGGACACTATAAACACCTAGTGGTGAAGGAGAGGGGGTGACACTATAAACACCTAGTGGTGAAGGAGAGGGAGGGACACTATAAACACCTAGTGGTGAAGGAGGGGGAGGGACACTATAAACACCTAGTGGTGAAGGAGAGGGAGGGACACTATAAACACCTAGTGGTGAAGGAGGGGGAGGGACACTATAAACACCTAGTGGTGAAGGAGAGGGAGTGACACTATAAACACCTAGTGGTGAAGGAGAGGGAGGGACACTATAAACACCTAGTGGTGAAGGAGGGGGAGGGACACTATAAACACCTAGTGGTGAAGGAGAGGGAGTGACACTATAAACACCTAGTGGTGAAGGAGAGGGAGGGACACTATAAACACCTAGTGGTGAAGGAGGGGGAGGGACACTATAAACACCTAGTGGTGAAGGAGGGGGAGGGACACTATAAACACCTAGTGGTGAAGGAGAGGGAGTGACACTATAAACACCTTGTGGTGAAGGAGGGGGAGGGACACTATAAACACCTAGTGGTGAAGGAGAGGGAGTGACACTATAAACACCTAGTGGTGAAGGAGAGAGGGGGACACTATAAACACCTAGTGGTGAAGGAGGGGGAGGGACACTATAAACACCTAGTGGTGAAGGAGGGGGAGGGACACTATAAACACCTAGTGGTGAAGGAGAGGGAGTGACACTATAAACACCTTGTGGTGAAGGAGGGGGAGGGACACTATAAACACCTAGTGGTGAAGGAGAGGGAGTGACACTATAAACACCTAGTGGTGGAGGAGAGGGAGGGACACTATAAACACCTAGCGGTGAAGGAGAGGGAGGGACACTGTAAACACCTAGTGGTGAAGGAGAGAGGGGGCAGACACTATAAACACCTAGTGGTGAAGGAGAGGGAGGGACACTATAAACACCTAGTGGTGAAGGAGAGAGGGGGCAGACACTATAAACACCTAGTGGTGAAGGAGAGGGAGGGACACTATAAACACCTAGTGGTGAAGGAGAGGGAGGGACACTATAAACACCTAGTGGTGAAGGAGAGGGAGGGACACTATAAACACCTAGTGGTGAAGGAGAGGGAGGGACACTATAAACACCTAGTGGTGAAGGAGAGGGAGGGACACTATAAACACCTAGTGGTGAAGGAGAGGGAGGGACACTATAAACACCTAGTGGTGAAGGAGAGGGAGTGAAACTATAAACACCTAGTGGTGAAGGAGAGGGAGGGACACTATAAACACCTAGTGGTGAAGGAGGGGGAGGGACACTATAAACACCTAGTGGTGAAGGAGAGGGAGGGACACTATAAACACCTAGTGGTGAAGGAGAGGGAGGGACACTATAAACACCTAGTGGTGAAGGAGAGGGAGGGACACTATAAACACCTAGTGGTGAAGGAGAGGGGGTGACACTATAAACACCTAGTGGTGAAGGAGAGGGAGGGACACTATAAACACCTAGTGGTGAAGGAGGGGGAGGGACACTATAAACACCTAGTGGTGAAGGAGAGGGAGGGACACTATAAACACCTAGTGGTGAAGGAGGGGGAGGGACACTATAAACACCTAGTGGTGAAGGAGAGGGAGTGACACTATAAACACCTAGTGGTGAAGGAGAGGGAGGGACACTATAAACACCTAGTGGTGAAGGAGGGGGAGGGACACTATAAACACCTAGTGGTGAAGGAGAGGGAGGGACACTATAAACACCTAGTGGTGAAGGAGAGGGAGGGACACTATAAACACCTAGTGGTGAAGGAGGGGGAGGGACACTATAAACACCTAGTGGTGAAGGAGGGGGAGGGACACTATAAACACCTAGTGGTGAAGGAGGGGGAGGGACACTATAAACACCTAGTAGTGAAGGAGAGGGAGGGACACTATAAACACCTAGTGGTGAAGGAGAGGGGGGGACACTATAAACACCTAGTGGTGAAGGAGGGGGAGGGACACTATAAACACCTAGTGGTGAAGGAGGGGGAGTGACACTATAAACACCTAGTGGTGAAGGAGAGGGAGGGACACTGTAAACACCTAGTGGTGAAGGAGAGAGGGGGCAGACACTATAAACACCTAGTGGTGAAGGAGAGGGAGGAACACTATAAACACCTAGTGGTGAAGGAGAGGGAGGGACACTATAAACACCTAGTGGTGAAGGAGAGGGAGGGACACTATAAACACCTAGTGGTGAAGGAGAGGGAGTGACACTATAAACACCTAGTGGTGAAGGAGAGGGAGGGACACTATAAACACCTAGTGGTGAAGGAGAGGGAGGGACACTATAAACACCTAGTGGTGAAGGAGAGGGAGGGACACTATAAACACCTAGTGGTGAAGGAGAGGGAGGGACACTATAAACACCTAGTGGTGAAGGAGAGGGAGGGACACTATAAACACCTAGTGGTGAAGGAGAGGGAGGGACACTATAAACACCTAGTGGTGAAGGAGAGGGAGTGACACTATAAACACCTAGTGGTGAAGGAGAGGGAGGGACACTATAAACACCTAGCGGTGAAGGAGGGGGAGGGACACTATAAACACCTAGTGGTGAAGGAGAGGGAGGGACACTATAAACACCTAGTGGTGAAGGAGAGGGAGGGACACTATAAACACCTAGTGGTGAAGGAGAGGGAGGGACACTATAAACACCTAGTGGTGAAGGAGAGGGAGGGACACTATAAACACCTAGTGGTGAAGGAGAGGGAGGGACACTATAAACACCTAGTGGTGAAGGAGAGGGGGTGACACTATAAACACCTAGTGGTGAAGGAGAGGGAGGGACACTATAAACACCTAGTGGTGAAGGAGGGGGAGGGACACTATAAACACCTAGTGGTGAAGGAGAGGGAGGGACACTATAAACACCTAGTGGTGAAGGAGGGGGAGGGACACTATAAACACCTAGTGGTGAAGGAGAGGGAGTGACACTATAAACACCTAGTGGTGAAGGAGAGGGAGGGACACTATAAACACCTAGTGGTGAAGGAGAGGGAGGGACACTATAAACACCTAGTGGTGAAGGAGGGGGAGGGACACTATAAACACCTAGTGGTGAAGGAGGGGGAGGGACACTATAAACACCTAGTGGTGAAGGAGAGGGAGTGACACTATAAACACCTTGTGGTGAAGGAGGGGGAGGGACACTATAAACACCTAGTGGTGAAGGAGAGGGAGTGACACTATAAACACCTAGTGGTGAAGGAGAAGGAGGGACACTATAAACACCTAGCGGTGAAGGAGAGGGAGGGACACTGTAAACACCTAGTGGTGAAGGAGAGAGGGGGCAGACACTATAAACACCTAGTGGTGAAGGAGAGGGAGGGACACTATAAACACCTAGTGGTGAAGGAGAGAGGGGGCAGACACTATAAACACCTAGTGGTGAAGGAGGGGGAGGGACACTATAAACACCTAGTGGTGAAGGAGAGGGAGGGACACTATAAACACCTAGTGGTGAAGGAGGGGGAGGGACACTATAAACACCTAGTGGTGAAGGAGAGGGAGGGACACTATAAACACCTAGTGGTGAAGGAGAGGGAGGGACACTATAAACACCTAGTGGTGAAGGAGGGGGAGGGACACTATAAACACCTAGTGGTGAAGGAGGGGGAGGGACACTATAAACACCTAGTGGTGAAGGAGGGGGAGGGACACTATAAACACCTAGTGGTGAAGGAGAGGGGGGGGGACACTATAAACACCTAGTGGTGAAGGAGAGGGAGGGACACTATAAACACCTAGTGGTGAAGGAGAGGGAGGGACACTATAAACACCTAGTGGTGAAGGAGAGGGAGGGACACTATAAACACCTAGTGGTGAAGGAGAGGGGGTGACACTATAAACACCTAGTGGTGAAGGAGAGGGAGGGACACTATAAACACCTAGTGGTGAAGGAGAGGGGGGGACACTATAAACACCTAGTGGTGAAGGAGGGGGAGGGACACTATAAACACCTAGTGGTGAAGGAGGGGGAGTGACACTATAAACACCTAGTGGTGAAGGAGAGGGAGGGACACTATAAACACCTAGTGGTGAAGGAGAGGGAGGGACACTATAAACACCTAGTGGTGAAGGAGGGGGAGGGACACTATAAACACCTAGTGGTGAAGGAGAGGGAGTGACACTATAAACACCTAGTGGTGAAGGAGAGGGAGGGACACTATAAACACCTAGTGGTGAAGGAGGGGGAGGGACACTATAAACACCTAGTGGTGAAGGAGAGGGAGGGACACTATAAACACCTAGTGGTGAAGGAGAGGGAGGGACACTATAAACACCTAGTGGTGAAGGAGAGGGAGGGACACTATAAACACCTAGTGGTGAAGGAGAGGGAGGGACACTATAAACACCTAGTGGTGAAGGAGAGGGAGGGACACTATAAACACCTAGTGGTGAAGGAGAGGGGGTGACACTATAAACACCTAGTGGTGAAGGAGAGGGAGGGACACTATAAACACCTAGTGGTGAAGGAGGGGGAGGGACACTATAAACACCTAGTGGTGAAGGAGAGGGAGTGACACTATAAACACCTAGTGGTGAAGGACAGGGAGGGACACTATAAACACCTAGTGGTGAAGGAGGGGGAGGGACACTATAAACACCTAGTGGTGAAGGAGAGGGAGTGACACTATAAACACCTAGTGGTGAAGGAGAGGGAGGGACACTATAAACACCTAGTGGTGAAGGAGGGGGAGGGACACTATAAACACCTAGTGGTGAAGGAGGGGGAGGGACACTATAAACACCTAGTGGTGAAGGAGAGGGAGGGACACTATAAACACCTTGTGGTGAAGGAGGGGGAGGGACACTATAAACACCTAGTGGTGAAGGAGAGGGAGTGACACTATAAACACCTAGTGGTGAAGGAGAGGGAGGGACACTATAAACACCTAGTGGTGAAGGAGAGAGGGGGCAGACACTATAAACACCTAGTGGTGAAGGAGAGGGAGGGACACTATAAACACCTAGTGGTGAAGGAGAGAGGGGGCAGACACTATAAACACCTAGTGGTGAAGGAGGGGGAGGGACACTATAAACACCTAGTGGTGAAGGAGAGGGAGGGACACTATAAACACCTAGTGGTGAAGGAGGGAGAGGGACACTATAAACACCTAGTGGTGAAGGAGAGGGAGGGACACTATAAACACCTAGTGGTGAAGGAGAGGGAGGGACACTATAAACACCTAGTGGTGAAGGAGGGGGAGGGACACTATAAACACCTAGTGGTGAAGGAGAGGGAGGGACACTATAAACACCTAGTGGTGAAGGAGAGGGGGGGGACACTATAAACACCTAGTGGTGAAGGAGAGGGAGTGACACTATAAACACCTAGTGGTGAAGGAGAGGGAGGGACACTATAAACACCTAGTGGTGAAGGAGGGGGAGGGACACTATAAACACCTAGTAGTGAAGGAGAGGGACACTATAAACACCTAGTGGTGAAGGAGAGGGAGGGACACTATAAACACCTAGTGGTGAAGGAGAGGGAGTGACACTATAAACACCTAGTGGTGAAGGAGAGGGAGGGACACTATAAACACCTAGTGGTGAAGGAGAGGGAGGGACACTATAAACACCTAGTGGTGAAGGAGGGGGAGTGACACTATAAACACCTAGTGGTGAAGGAGAGGGAGTGACACTATAAACACCTAGTGGTGAAGGAGAGGGAGTGACACTATAAACACCTAGTGGTGAAGGAGGGGGAGGGACACTATAAACACCTAGTAGTGAAGGAGAGGGAGTGACACTATAAACACCTAGTGGTGAAGGAGAGGGAGTGACACTATAAACACCTAGTGGTGAAGGAGAGGGAGTGACACTATAAACACCTAGTAGTGAAGGAGGGGGAGGGACACTATAAACACCTAGTGGTGAAGGAGAGGGAGTGACACTATAAACACCTAGTGGTGAAGGAGAGGGAGTGACACTATAAACACCTAGTGGTGAAGGAGAGGGAGGGACACTATAAACACCTAGTAGTGAAGGAGAGGGAGGGACACTATAAACACCTAGTGGTGAAGGAGAGGGAGGGACACTATAAACACCTAGTGGTGAAGGAGAGAGGGGGCAGACACTATAAACACCTAGTGGTGAAGGAGGGGGAGGGACACTATAAACACCTAGTGGTGAAGGAGAGGGAGTGACACTATAAACACCTAGTGGTGAAGGAGAGGGAGGGACACTATAAACACCTAGCGGTGAAGGAGAGGGAGGGACACTGTAAACACCTAGTGGTGAAGGAGAGAGGGGGGGGACACTATAAACACCTAGTGGTGAAGGAGGGGGAGGGACACTATAAACACCTAGTGGTGAAGGAGAGGGAGTGACACTATAAACACCTAGTGGTGAAGGAGAGGGAGGGACACTATAAACACCTAGCGGTGAAGGAGAGGGAGGGACACTGTAAACACCTAGTGGTGAAGGAGAGAGGGGGGGGACACTATAAACACCTAGTGGTGAAGGAGGGGGAGGGACACTATAAACACCTAGTGGTGAAGGAGAGGGAGTGACACTATAAACACCTAGTGGTGAAGGAGAGGGAGGGACACTATAAACACCTAGCGGTGAAGGAGAGGGAGGGACACTGTAAACACCTAGTGGTGAAGGAGAGAGGGGGGCGGACACTATAAACACCTAGTGGTGAAGGAGGGGGAGGGACACTATAAACACCTAGTGGTGAAGGAGAGGGAGTGACACTATAAACACCTAGTGGTGAAGGAGAGGGAGGGACACTATAAACACCTAGCGGTGAAGGAGAGGGAGGGACACTGTAAACACCTAGTGGTGAAGGAGAGAGGGGGCAGACACTATAAACACCTAGTGGTGAAGGAGAGGGAGGAACACTATAAACACCTAGTGGTGAAGGAGAGGGAGGGACACTATAAACACCTAGTGGTGAAGGAGAGGGAGGGACACTATAAACACCTAGTGGTGAAGGAGAGGGAGTGACACTATAAACACCTAGTGGTGAAGGAGAGGGAGTGACACTATAAACACCTAGTGGTGAAGGAGAGGGAGGGACACTATAAACACCTAGTGGTGAAGGAGAGGGAGGGACACTATAAACACTTAGTGGTGAAGGAGAGGGAGGGACACTATAAACACCTAGTGGTGAAGGAGAGGGAGGGACACTATAAACACCTAGTGGTGAAGGAGAGGGAGGGACACTATAAACACCTAGTGGTGAAGGAGAGGGGGTGACACTATAAACACCTAGTGGTGAAGGAGAGGGAGTGACACTATAAACACCTAGTGGTGAAGGAGAGGGAGGGACACTATAAACACCTAGTGGTGAAGGAGAGGGAGGGACACTATAAACACCTAGTGGTGAAGGAGGGGGAGGGACACTATAAACACCTAGTGGTGAAGGAGAGGGAGTGACACTATAAACACCTAGTGGTGAAGGAGAGGGAGGGACACTATAAACACCTAGTGGTGAAGTAGGGGGAGGGACACTATAAACACCTAGTGGTGAAGGAGAGGGAGTGACACTATAAACACCTAGTGGTGAAGGAGAGGGAGGGACACTATAAACACCTAGTGGTGAAGGAAGGGGAGGGACACTATAAACACCTAGTGGTGAAGGAGGGGGAGGGACACTATAAACACCTAGTGGTGAAGGAGAGGGAGTGACACTATAAACACCTTGTGGTGAAGGAGGGGGAGGGACACTATAAACACCTAGTGGTGAAGGAGAGGGAGTGACACTATAAACACCTAGTGGTGAAGGAGAGGGAGGGACACTATAAACACCTAGCGGTGAAGGAGAGGGAGGGACACTGTAAACACCTAGTGGTGAAGGAGAGAGGGGGCAGACACTATAAACACCTAGTGGTGAAGGAGAGGGAGGGACACTATAAACACCTAGTGGTGAAGGAGAGAGGGGGCAGACACTATAAACACCTAGTGGTGAAGGAGAGGGAGGGACACTATAAACACCTAGTGGTGAAGGAGAGGGAGGGACACTATAAACACCTAGTGGTGAAGGAGAGGGAGGGACACTATAAACACCTAGTGGTGAAGGAGAGGGAGGGACACTATAAACACCTAGTGGTGAAGGAGAGGGAGGGACACTAGAAACACCTAGTGGTGAAGGAGAGGGAGGGACACTATAAACACCTAGTGGTGAAGGAGAGGGAGTGAAACTATAAACACCTAGTGGTGAAGGAGAGGGAGGGACACTATAAACACCTAGTGGTGAAGGAGGGGGAGGGACACTATAAACACCTAGTGGTGAAGGAGAGGGAGGGACACTATAAACACCTAGTGGTGAAGGAGAGGGAGGGACACTATAAACACCTAGTGGTGAAGGAGAGGGAGGGACACTATAAACACCTAGTGGTGAAGGAGAGGGGGTGACACTATAAACACCTAGTGGTGAAGGAGAGGGAGGGACACTATAAACACCTAGTGGTGAAGGAGGGGGAGGGACACTATAAACACCTAGTGGTGAAGGAGAGGGAGGGACACTATAAACACCTAGTGGTGAAGGAGGGGGAGGGACACTATAAACACCTAGTGGTGAAGGAGAGGGAGTGACACTATAAACACCTAGTGGTGAAGGAGAGGGAGGGACACTATAAACACCTAGTGGTGAAGGAGGGGGAGGGACACTATAAACACCTAGTGGTGAAGGAGAGGGAGGGACACTATAAACACCTAGTGGTGAAGGAGAGGGAGGGACACTATAAACACCTAGTGGTGAAGGAGGGGGAGGGACACTATAAACACCTAGTGGTGAAGGAGGGGGAAGGACACTATAAACACCTAGTGGTGAAGGAGGGGGAGGGACACTATAAACACCTAGTAGTGAAGGAGAGGGAGGGACACTATAAACACCTAGTGGTGAAGGAGAGGGGGGGACACTATAAACACCTAGTGGTGAAGGAGGGGGAGGGACACTATAAACACCTAGTGGTGAAGGAGGGGGAGTGACACTATAAACACCTAGTGGTGAAGAAGAGGGAGGGACACTGTAAACACCTAGTGGTGAAGGAGAGAGGGGGCAGACACTATAAACACCTAGTGGTGAAGGAGAGGGAGGAACACTATAAACACCTAGTGGTGAAGGAGAGGGAGGGAAACACCTAGTGGTGAAGGAGAGGGAGGGACACTATAAACACCTAGTGGTGAAGGAGAGGGAGTGACACTATAAACACCTAGTGGTGAAGGAGAGGGAGGGACACTATAAACACCTAGTGGTGAAGGAGAGGGAGGGACACTATAAACACCTAGTGGTGAAGGAGAGGGAGGGACACTATAAACACCTAGTGGTGAAGGAGAGGGAGGGACACTATAAACACCTAGTGGTGAAGGAGAGAGGGGGCAGACACTATAAACACCTAGTGGTGAAGGAGGGGGAGGGACACTATAAACACCTAGTGGTGAAGGAGAGGGAGTGACACTATAAACACCTAGTGGTGAAGGAGAGGGAGGGACACTATAAACACCTAGCGGTGAAGGAGAGGGAGGGACACTGTAAACACCTAGTGGTGAAGGAGAGAGGGGGGGGACACTATAAACACCTAGTGGTGAAGGAGGGGGAGGGACACTATAAACACCTAGTGGTGAAGGAGAGGGAGTGACACTATAAACACCTAGTGGTGAAGGAGAGGGAGGGACACTATAAACACCTAGCGGTGAAGGAGAGGGAGGGACACTGTAAACACCTAGTGGTGAAGGAGAGAGGGGGGGGACACTATAAACACCTAGTGGTGAAGGAGGGGGAGGGACACTATAAACACCTAGTGGTGAAGGAGAGGGAGTGACACTATAAACACCTAGTGGTGAAGGAGAGGGAGGGACACTATAAACACCTAGCGGTGAAGGAGAGGGAGGGACACTGTAAACACCTAGTGGTGAAGGAGAGAGGGGGGCGGACACTATAAACACCTAGTGGTGAAGGAGGGGGAGGGACACTATAAACACCTAGTGGTGAAGGAGAGGGAGTGACACTATAAACACCTAGTGGTGAAGGAGAGGGAGGGACACTATAAACACCTAGCGGTGAAGGAGAGGGAGGGACACTGTAAACACCTAGTGGTGAAGGAGAGAGGGGGCAGACACTATAAACACCTAGTGGTGAAGGAGAGGGAGGAACACTATAAACACCTAGTGGTGAAGGAGAGGGAGGGACACTATAAACACCTAGTGGTGAAGGAGAGGGAGGGACACTATAAACACCTAGTGGTGAAGGAGAGGGAGTGACACTATAAACACCTAGTGGTGAAGGAGAGGGAGTGACACTATAAACACCTAGTGGTGAAGGAGAGGGAGGGACACTATAAACACCTAGTGGTGAAGGAGAGGGAGGGACACTATAAACACCTAGTGGTGAAGGAGAGGGAGGGACACTATAAACACCTAGTGGTGAAGGAGAGGGAGGGACACTATAAACACCTAGTGGTGAAGGAGAGGGAGGGACACTATAAACACCTAGTGGTGAAGGAGAGGGGGTGACACTATAAACACCTAGTGGTGAAGGAGAGGGAGTGACACTATAAACACCTAGTGGTGAAGGAGAGGGAGGGACACTATAAACACCTAGTGGTGAAGGAGAGGGAGGGACACTATAAACACCTAGTGGTGAAGGAGGGGGAGGGACACTATAAACACCTAGTGGTGAAGGAGAGGGAGTGACACTATAAACACCTAGTGGTGAAGGAGAGGGAGGGACACTATAAACACCTAGTGGTGAAGTAGGGGGAGGGACACTATAAACACCTAGTGGTGAAGGAGAGGGAGTGACACTATAAACACCTAGTGGTGAAGGAGAGGGAGGGACACTATAAACACCTAGTGGTGAAGGAAGGGGAGGGACACTATAAACACCTAGTGGTGAAGGAGGGGGAGGGACACTATAAACACCTAGTGGTGAAGGAGAGGGAGTGACACTATAAACACCTTGTGGTGAAGGAGGGGGAGGGACACTATAAACACCTAGTGGTGAAGGAGAGGGAGTGACACTATAAACACCTAGTGGTGAAGGAGAGGGAGGGACACTATAAACACCTAGCGGTGAAGGAGAGGGAGGGACACTGTAAACACCTAGTGGTGAAGGAGAGAGGGGGCAGACACTATAAACACCTAGTGGTGAAGGAGAGGGAGGGACACTATAAACACCTAGTGGTGAAGGAGAGAGGGGGCAGACACTATAAACACCTAGTGGTGAAGGAGAGGGAGGGACACTATAAACACCTAGTGGTGAAGGAGAGGGAGGGACACTATAAACACCTAGTGGTGAAGGAGAGGGAGGGACACTATAAACACCTAGTGGTGAAGGAGAGGGAGGGACACTATAAACACCTAGTGGTGAAGGAGAGGGAGGGACACTAGAAACACCTAGTGGTGAAGGAGAGGGAGGGACACTATAAACACCTAGTGGTGAAGGAGAGGGAGTGAAACTATAAACACCTAGTGGTGAAGGAGAGGGAGGGACACTATAAACACCTAGTGGTGAAGGAGGGGGAGGGACACTATAAACACCTAGTGGTGAAGGAGAGGGAGGGACACTATAAACACCTAGTGGTGAAGGAGAGGGAGGGACACTATAAACACCTAGTGGTGAAGGAGAGGGAGGGACACTATAAACACCTAGTGGTGAAGGAGAGGGGGTGACACTATAAACACCTAGTGGTGAAGGAGAGGGAGGGACACTATAAACACCTAGTGGTGAAGGAGGGGGAGGGACACTATAAACACCTAGTGGTGAAGGAGAGGGAGGGACACTATAAACACCTAGTGGTGAAGGAGGGGGAGGGACACTATAAACACCTAGTGGTGAAGGAGAGGGAGTGACACTATAAACACCTAGTGGTGAAGGAGAGGGAGGGACACTATAAACACCTAGTGGTGAAGGAGGGGGAGGGACACTATAAACACCTAGTGGTGAAGGAGAGGGAGGGACACTATAAACACCTAGTGGTGAAGGAGAGGGAGGGACACTATAAACACCTAGTGGTGAAGGAGGGGGAGGGACACTATAAACACCTAGTGGTGAAGGAGGGGGAAGGACACTATAAACACCTAGTGGTGAAGGAGGGGGAGGGACACTATAAACACCTAGTAGTGAAGGAGAGGGAGGGACACTATAAACACCTAGTGGTGAAGGAGAGGGGGGGACACTATAAACACCTAGTGGTGAAGGAGGGGGAGGGACACTATAAACACCTAGTGGTGAAGGAGGGGGAGTGACACTATAAACACCTAGTGGTGAAGGAGAGGGAGGGACACTGTAAACACCTAGTGGTGAAGGAGAGAGGGGGCAGACACTATAAACACCTAGTGGTGAAGGAGAGGGAGGAACACTATAAACACCTAGTGGTGAAGGAGAGGGAGGGACACTATAAACACCTAGTGGTGAAGGAGAGGGAGGGACACTATAAACACCTAGTGGTGAAGGAGAGGGAGTGACACTATAAACACCTAGTGGTGAAGGAGAGGGAGGGACACTATAAACACCTAGTGGTGAAGGAGAGGGAGGGACACTATAAACACCTAGTGGTGAAGGAGAGGGAGGGACACTATAAACACCTAGTGGTGAAGGAGAGGGAGGGACACTATAAACACCTAGTGGTGAAGGAGAGGGAGGGACACTATAAACACCTAGTGGTGAAGGAGAGGGGGGGACACTATAAACACCTAGTGGTGAAGGAGAGGGAGTGACACTATAAACACCTAGTGGTGAAGGAGAGGGAGGGACACTATAAACACCTAGTGGTGAAGGAGGGGGAGGGACACTATAAACACCTAGTGGTGAAGGAGAGGGAGGGACACTATAAACACCTAGTGGTGAAGGAGAGGGAGGGACACTATAAACACCTAGTGGTGAAGGAGAGGGAGGGACACTATAAACACCTAGTGGTGAAGGAGAGGGAGGGACACTATAAACACCTAGTGGTGAAGGAGAGGGAGGGACACTATAAACACCTAGTGGTGAAGGAGAGGGGGTGACACTATAAACACCTAGTGGTGAAGGAGAGGGAGGGACACTATAAACACCTAGTGGTGAAGGAGGGGGAGGGACACTATAAACACCTAGTGGTGAAGGAGAGGGAGGGACACTATAAACACCTAGTGGTGAAGGAGGGGGAGGGACACTATAAACACCTAGTGGTGAAGGAGAGGGAGTGACACTATAAACACCTAGTGGTGAAGGAGAGGGAGGGACACTATAAACACCTAGTGGTGAAGGAGGGGGAGGGACACTATAAACACCTAGTGGTGAAGGAGGGGGAGGGACACTATAAACACCTAGTGGTGAAGGAGAGGGAGTGACACTATAAACACCTTGTGGTGAAGGAGGGGGAGGGACACTATAAACACCTAGTGGTGAAGGAGAGGGAGGGACACTATAAACACCTAGCGGTGAAGGAGAGGGAGGGACACTGTAAACACCTAGTGGTGAAGGAGAGAGGGGGGGGACACTATAAACACCTAGTGGTGAAGAAGGGGGAGGGACACTATAAACACCTAGTGGTGAAGGAGAGGGAGTGACACTATAAACACCTAGTGGTGAAGGAGAGGGAGGGACACTATAAACACCTAGTGGTGAAGTAGGGGGAGGGACACTATAAACACCTAGTGGTGAAGGAGAGGGAGTGACACTATAAACACCTAGTGGTGAAGGAGGGGGAGTGACACTATAAACACCTAGTGGTGAAGGAGAGGGAGGGACACTGTAAACACCTAGTGGTGAAGGAGAGAGGGGGCAGACACTATAAACACCTAGTGGTGAAGGAGAGGGAGGAACACTATAAACACCTAGTGGTGAAGGAGAGGGAGGGACACTATAAACACCTAGTGGTGAAGGAGAGGGAGGGACACTATATACACCTAGTGGTGAAGGAGAGGGAGTGACACTATAAACACCTAGTGGTGAAGGAGAGGGAGGGACACTATAAACACCTAGTGGTGAAGGAGAGGGAGGGACACTATAAACACCTAGTGGTGAAGGAGAGGGAGGGACACTATAAACACCTAGTGGTGAAGGAGAGGGAGGGACACTATAAACACCTAGTGGTGAAGGAGAGGGAGGGACACTATAAACACCTAGTGGTGAAGGAGAGGGAGGGACACTATAAACACCTAGTGGTGAAGGAGAGGGAGTGACACTATAAACACCTAGTGGTGAAGGAGAGGGAGGGACACTATAAACACCTAGTGGTGAAGGAGGGGGAGGGACACTATAAACACCTAGTGGTGAAGGAGAGGGAGGGACACTATAAACACCTAGTGGTGAAGGAGAGGGAGGGACACTATAAACACCTAGTGGTGAAGGAGAGGGAGGGACACTATAAACACCTAGTGGTGAAGGAGAGGGAGGGACACTATAAACACCTAGTGGTGAAGGAGAGGGAGGGACACTATAAACACCTAGTGGTGAAGGAGAGGGGGTGACACTATAAACACCTAGTGGTGAAGGAGAGGGAGGGACACTATAAACACCTAGTGGTGAAGGAGGGGGAGGGACACTATAAACACCTAGTGGTGAAGGAGAGGGAGGGACACTATAAACACCTAGTGGTGAAGGAGGGGGAGGGACACTATAAACACCTAGTGGTGAAGGAGAGGGAGTGACACTATAAACACCTAGTGGTGAAGGAGAGGGAGGGACACTATAAACACCTAGTGGTGAAGGAGGGGGAGGGACACTATAAACACCTAGTGGTGAAGGAGGGGGAGGGACACTATAAACACCTAGTGGTGAAGGAGAGGGAGTGACACTATAAACACCTTGTGGTGAAGGAGGGGGAGGGACACTATAAACACCTAGTGGTGAAGGAGAGGGAGGGACACTATAAACACCTAGCGGTGAAGGAGAGGGAGGGACACTGTAAACACCTAGTGGTGAAGGAGAGAGGGGGGGACACTATAAACACCTAGTGGTGAAGGAGGGGGAGGGACACTATAAACACCTAGTGGTGAAGGAGAGGGAGTGACACTATAAACACCTAGTGGTGAAGGAGAGGGAGGGACACTATAAACACCTAGCGGTGAAGGAGAGGGAGGGACACTGTAAACACCTAGTGGTGAAGGAGAGAGGGGGGGGACACTATAAACACCTAGTGGTGAAGAAGGGGGAGGGACACTATAAACACCTAGTGGTGAAGGAGAGGGAGTGACACTATAAACACCTAGTGGTGAAGGAGAGGGAGGGACACTATAAACACCTAGCGGTGAAGGAGAGGGAGGGACACTGTAAACACCTAGTGGTGAAGGAGAGAGGGGGGGGACACTATAAACACCTAGTGGTGAAGGAGGGGGAGGGACACTATAAACACCTAGTGGTGAAGGAGAGGGAGTGACACTATAAACACCTAGTGGTGAAGGAGAGGGAGGGACACTATAAACACCTAGCGGTGAAGGAGAGGGAGGGACACTGTAAACACATAGTGGTGAAGGAGAGAGGGGCCAGACACTATAAACACCTAGTGGTGAAGGAGAGGGAGGAACACTATAAACACCTAGTGGTGAAGGAGAGGGAGGGACACTATAAACACCTAGTGGTGAAGGAGAGGGAGTGACACTATAAACACCTAGTGGTGAAGGAGAGGGAGGGACACTATAAACACCTAGTGGTGAAGGAGAGGGAGGGACACTATAAACACCTAGTGGTGAAGGAGAGGGAGGGACACTATAAACACCTAGTGGTGAAGGAGAGGGAGGGACACTATAAATACCTAGTGGTGAAGGAGAGGGAGGGACACTATAAACACTTAGTGGTGAAGGAGAGGGAGGGACACTATAAACACCTAGTGGTGAAGGAGAGGGAGTGACACTATAAACACCTAGTGGTGAAGGAGAGGGAGGGACACTATAAACACCTAGTGGTGAAGGAGGGGGAGGGACACTATAAACACCTAGTGGTGAAGGAGAGGGAGGGACACTATAAACACCTAGTGGTGAAGGAGAGGGAGGGACACTATAAACACCTAGTGGTGAAGGAGAGGGAGGGACACTATAAACACCTAGTGGTGAAGGAGAGGGAGGGACACTATAAACACCTAGTGGTGAAGGAGAGGGAGGGACACTATAAACACCTAGTGGTGAAGGAGAGGGGGTGACACTATAAACACCTAGTGGTGAAGGAGAGGGAGGGACACTATAAACACCTAGTGGTGAAGGAGGGGGAGGGACACTATAAACACCTAGTGGTGAAGGAGAGGGAGGGACACTATAAACACCTAGTGGTGAAGGAGGGGGAGGGACACTATAAACACCTAGTGGTGAAGGAGAGGGAGTGACACTATAAACACCTAGTGGTGAAGGAGAGGGAGGGACACTATAAACACCTAGTGGTGAAGGAGGGGGAGGGACACTATAAACACCTAGTGGTGAAGGAGAGGGAGTGACACTATAAACACCTAGTGGTGAAGGAGAGGGAGGGACACTATAAACACCTAGTGGTGAAGGAGGGGGAGGGACACTATAAACACCTAGTGGTGAAGGAGGGGGAGGGACACTATAAACACCTAGTGGTGAAGGAGAGGGAGTGACACTATAAACACCTTGTGGTGAAGGAGGGGGAGGGACACTATAAACACCTAGTGGTGAAGGAGAGGGAGTGACACTATAAACACCTAGTGGTGAAGGAGAGAGGGGGACACTATAAACACCTAGTGGTGAAGGAGGGGGAGGGACACTATAAACACCTAGTGGTGAAGGAGGGGGAGGGACACTATAAACACCTAGTGGTGAAGGAGAGGGAGTGACACTATAAACACCTTGTGGTGAAGGAGGGGGAGGGACACTATAAACACCTAGTGGTGAAGGAGAGGGAGTGACACTATAAACACCTAGTGGTGGAGGAGAGGGAGGGACACTATAAACACCTAGCGGTGAAGGAGAGGGAGGGACACTGTAAACACCTAGTGGTGAAGGAGAGAGGGGGCAGACACTATAAACACCTAGTGGTGAAGGAGAGGGAGGGACACTATAAACACCTAGTGGTGAAGGAGAGAGGGGGCAGACACTATAAACACCTAGTGGTGAAGGAGAGGGAGGGACACTATAAACACCTAGTGGTGAAGGAGAGGGAGGGACACTATAAACACCTAGTGGTGAAGGAGAGGGAGGGACACTATAAACACCTAGTGGTGAAGGAGAGGGAGGGACACTATAAACACCTAGTGGTGAAGGAGAGGGAGGGACACTATAAACACCTAGTGGTGAAGGAGAGGGAGGGACACTATAAACACCTAGTGGTGAAGGAGAGGGAGTGAAACTATAAACACCTAGTGGTGAAGGAGAGGGAGGGACACTATAAACACCTAGTGGTGAAGGAGGGGGAGGGACACTATAAACACCTAGTGGTGAAGGAGAGGGAGGGACACTATAAACACCTAGTGGTGAAGGAGAGGGAGGGACACTATAAACACCTAGTGGTGAAGGAGAGGGAGGGACACATTAACACCTAGTGGTGAAGGAGAGGGGGTGACACTATAAACACCTAGTGGTGAAGGAGAGGGAGGGACACTATAAACACCTAGTGGTGAAGGAGGGGGAGGGACACTATAAACACCTAGTGGTGAAGGAGAGGGAGGGACACTATAAACACCTAGTGGTGAAGGAGGGGGAGGGACACTATAAACACCTAGTGGTGAAGGAGAGGGAGTGACACTATAAACACCTAGTGGTGAAGGAGAGGGAGGGACACTATAAACACCTAGTGGTGAAGGAGGGGGAGGGACACTATAAACACCTAGTGGTGAAGGAGAGGGAGGGACACTATAAACACCTAGTGGTGAAGGAGAGGGAGGGACACTATAAACACCTAGTGGTGAAGGAGGGGGAGGGACACTATAAACACCTAGTGGTGAAGGAGGGGGAGGGACACTATAAACACCTAGTGGTGAAGGAGGGGGAGGGACACTATAAACACCTAGTAGTGAAGGAGAGGGAGGGACACTATAAACACCTAGTGGTGAAGGAGAGGGGGGGACACTATAAACACCTAGTGGTGAAGGAGGGGGAGGGACACTATAAACACCTAGTGGTGAAGGAGGGGGAGTGACACTATAAACACCTAGTGGTGAAGGAGAGGGAGGGACACTGTAAACACCTAGTGGTGAAGGAGAGAGGGGGCAGACACTATAAACACCTAGTGGTGAAGGAGAGGGAGGAACACTATAAACACCTAGTGGTGAAGGAGAGGGAGGGACACTATAAACACCTAGTGGTGAAGGAGAGGGAGGGACACTATAAACACCTAGTGGTGAAGGAGAGGGAGTGACACTATAAACACCTAGTGGTGAAGGAGAGGGAGGGACACTATAAACACCTAGTGGTGAAGGAGAGGGAGGGACACTATAAACACCTAGTGGTGAAGGAGAGGGAGGGACACTATAAACACCTAGTGGTGAAGGAGAGGGAGGGACACTATAAACACCTAGTGGTGAAGGAGAGGGAGGGACACTATAAACACCTAGTGGTGAAGGAGAGGGAGGGACACTATAAACACCTAGTGGTGAAGGAGAGGGAGTGACACTATAAACACCTAGTGGTGAAGGAGAGGGAGGGACACTATAAACACCTAGTGGTGAAGGAGGGGGAGGGACACTATAAACACCTAGTGGTGAAGGAGAGGGAGGGACACTATAAACACCTAGTGGTGAAGGAGAGGGAGGGACACTATAAACACCTAGTGGTGAAGGAGAGGGAGGGACACTATAAACACCTAGTGGTGAAGGAGAGGGAGGGACACTATAAACACCTAGTGGTGAAGGAGAGGGAGGGACACTATAAACACCTAGTGGTGAAGGAGAGGGGGTGACACTATAAACACCTAGTGGTGAAGGAGAGGGAGGGACACTATAAACACCTAGTGGTGAAGGAGGGGGAGGGACACTATAAACACCTAGTGGTGAAGGAGAGGGAGGGACACTATAAACACCTAGTGGTGAAGGAGGGGGAGGGACACTATAAACACCTAGTGGTGAAGGAGAGGGAGTGACACTATAAACACCTAGTGGTGAAGGAGAGGGAGGGACACTATAAACACCTAGTGGTGAAGGAGAGGGAGGGACACTATAAACACCTAGTGGTGAAGGAGGGGGAGGGACACTATAAACACCTAGTGGTGAAGGAGGGGGAGGGACACTATAAACACCTAGTGGTGAAGGAGAGGGAGTGACACTATAAACACCTTGTGGTGAAGGAGGGGGAGGGACACTATAAACACCTAGTGGTGAAGGAGAGGGAGTGACACTATAAACACCTAGTGGTGAAGGAGAAGGAGGGACACTATAAACACCTAGCGGTGAAGGAGAGGGAGGGACACTGTAAACACCTAGTGGTGAAGGAGAGAGGGGGCAGACACTATAAACACCTAGTGGTGAAGGAGAGGGAGGGACACTATAAACACCTAGTGGTGAAGGAGAGAGGGGGCAGACACTATAAACACCTAGTGGTGAAGGAGGGGGAGGGACACTATAAACACCTAGTGGTGAAGGAGAGGGAGGGACACTATAAACACCTAGTGGTGAAGGAGGGGGAGGGACACTATAAACACCTAGTGGTGAAGGAGAGGGAGGGACACTATAAACACCTAGTGGTGAAGGAGAGGGAGGGACACTATAAACACCTAGTGGTGAAGGAGGGGGAGGGACACTATAAACACCTAGTGGTGAAGGAGGGGGAGGGACACTATAAACACCTAGTGGTGAAGGAGGGGGAGGGACACTATAAACACCTAGTGGTGAAGGAGAGGGGGGGGGACACTATAAACACCTAGTGGTGAAGGAGAGGGAGGGACACTATAAACACCTAGTGGTGAAGGAGAGGGAGGGACACTATAAACACCTAGTGGTGAAGGAGAGGGAGGGACACTATAAACACCTAGTGGTGAAGGAGAGGGGGTGACACTATAAACACCTAGTGGTGAAGGAGAGGGAGGGACACTATAAACACCTAGTGGTGAAGGAGAGGGGGGGACACTATAAACACCTAGTGGTGAAGGAGGGGGAGGGACACTATAAACACCTAGTGGTGAAGGAGGGGGAGTGACACTATAAACACCTAGTGGTGAAGGAGAGGGAGGGACACTATAAACACCTAGTGGTGAAGGAGAGGGAGGGACACTATAAACACCTAGTGGTGAAGGAGGGGGAGGGACACTATAAACACCTAGTGGTGAAGGAGAGGGAGTGACACTATAAACACCTAGTGGTGAAGGAGAGGGAGGGACACTATAAACACCTAGTGGTGAAGGAGGGGGAGGGACACTATAAACACCTAGTGGTGAAGGAGAGGGAGGGACACTATAAACACCTAGTGGTGAAGGAGAGGGAGGGACACTATAAACACCTAGTGGTGAAGGAGAGGGAGGGACACTATAAACACCTAGTGGTGAAGGAGAGGGAGGGACACTATAAACACCTAGTGGTGAAGGAGAGGGAGGGACACTATAAACACCTAGTGGTGAAGGAGGGGGAGGGACACTATAAACACCTAGTGGTGAAGGAGAGGGAGGGACACTATAAACACCTAGTGGTGAAGGAGGGGGAGGGACACTATAAACACCTAGTGGTGAAGGAGAGGGAGTGACACTATAAACACCTAGTGGTGAAGGAGAGGGAGGGACACTATAAACACCTAGTGGTGAAGGAGGGGGAGGGACACTATAAACACCTAGTGGTGAAGGAGAGGGAGTGACACTATAAACACCTAGTGGTGAAGGAGAGGGAGGGACACTATAAACACCTAGTGGTGAAGGAGGGGGAGGGACACTATAAACACCTAGTGGTGAAGGAGGGGGAGGGACACTATAAACACCTAGTGGTGAAGGAGAGGGAGGGACACTATAAACACCTGGTGGTGAAGGAGGGGGAGGGACACTATAAACACCTAGTGGTGAAGGAGAGGGAGTGACACTATAAACACCTAGTGGTGAAGGAGAGGGAGGGACACTATAAACACCTAGTGGTGAAGGAGAGAGGGGGCAGACACTATAAACACCTAGTGGTGAAGGAGAGGGAGGGACACTATAAACACCTAGTGGTGAAGGAGAGAGGGGGCAGACACTATAAACACCTAGTGGTGAAGGAGGGGGAGGGACACTATAAACACCTAGTGGTGAAGGAGAGGGAGGGACACTATAAACACCTAGTGGTGAAGGAGGGAGAGGGACACTATAAACACCTAGTGGTGAAGGAGAGGGAGGGACACTATAAACACCTAGTGGTGAAGGAGAGGGAGGGACACTATAAACACCTAGTGGTGAAGGAGGGGGAGGGACACTATAAACACCTAGTGGTGAAGGAGGGGGAGGGACACTATAAACACCTAGTGGTGAAGGAGGGGGAGGGACACTATAAACACCTAGTGGTGAAGGAGGGGGGGGGGGGACACTATAAACACCTAGTGGTGAAGGAGAGGGAGGGACACTATAAACACCTAGTGGTGAAGGAGAGGGAGGGACACTATAAACACCTAGTGGTGAAGGAGAGGGAGGGACACTATAAACACCTAGTGGTGAAGGAGAGGGGGTGACACTATAAACACCTAGTGGTGAAGGAGAGGGAGGGACACTATAAACACCTAGTGGTGAAGGAGGGGGAGGGACACTATAAACACCTAGTGGTGAAGGAGAGGGAGGGACACTATAAACACCTAGTGGTGAAGGAGGGGGAGGGACACTATAAACACCTAGTGGTGAAGGAGAGGGAGTGACACTATAAACACCTAGTGGTGAAGGAGAGGGAGGGACACTATAAACACCTAGTGGTGAAGGAGAGGGAGGGACACTATAAACACCTAGTGGTGAAGGAGGGGGAGGGACACTATAAACACCTAGCGGTGAAGGAGAGGGAGGGACACTATAAACACCTAGTGGTGAAGGAGAGGGAGGGACACTATAAACACCTAGTGGTGAAGGAGGGGGAGGGACACTATAAACACCTAGTGGTGAAGGAGAGGGAGGGACACTATAAACACCTAGTGGTGAAGGAGGGGGAGGGACACTATAAACACCTAGTGGTGAAGGAGGGGGAGGGACACTATAAACACCTAGTAGTGAAGGAGAGGGAGGGACACTATAAACACCTAGTGGTGAAGGAGAGGGGGGGACACTATAAACACTTAGTGGTGAAGGAGGGGGAGGGACACTATAAACACCTAGTGGTGAAGGAGGGGGAGGGACACTATAAACACCTAGTGGTGAAGGAGGGGGAGGGACACTATAAACACCTAGTGGTGAAGGAGAGGGAGGGACACTATAAACACCTAGTGGTGAAGGAGAGGGAGGGACACTATAAACACCTAGTGGTGAAGGAGAGGGAGGGACACTATAAACACCTAGTGGTGAAGGAGAGGGAGGGACACTATAAACACCTAGTGGTGAAGGAGAGGGAGTGACACTATAAACACCTAGTGGTGAAGGAGAGGGAGGGACACTATAAACACCTAGTGGTGAAGGAGAGGGAGTGACACTATAAACACCTAGTGGTGAAGGAGAGGGAGGGACACTATAAACACCTAGTGGTGAAGAGGGGGAGGGACACTATAAACACCTAGTGGTGAAGGAGGGGGACGACACTATAAAGAGTGAGAAAGCGTGAGAGAGGGGATAAAGAAAGGGGGAGTGAGAGAAAGCGTGAGAGAGGGGATAAAGAAAGGGGGAGTGAGAGAAAGCGTGAGAGAGGGGATAGGGAGAGAATGCTCACATAGAATTCTTCCTCTGGAATTGTTGTGTTGAAGTGGCAACTTCCAGGGTTCTACTGTTCTGAAGATTACATAATAGACTGCTACCCCCCATCTTACTCACACACACACCTTAAACTGCAACCTACACCCTTTCCTTCCTCTGACTGGGGAAAGGGACAGCCAGCACCTCAAAATGTAAAGACCACAAAGTCTGTTATAGTTGCACCTCAAAATGTAAATACCACAAAGTCTGTTATAGTTGCACCTCAAAATGTAAAGACCACAAAGTCTGTTATAATTGCAGCTCAAAATGTAAAGACCACAAAGTCTGTTATAGTTGCACATCAAATGTAAATACCACAAAGTCTGTTATAATTGCACCTCAAATGTAAATACCACAAAGTCTGTTATAGTTGCACCTCAAAATGTAAAGACCACAAAGTCTGTTATAGTTGCACCTCAAATGTAAAGACCACAAAGTCTGTTATAGTTGCACCTCAAATGTAAATACCACAAAGTCTGTTATAGTTTCACCTCAAATGTAAATACCACAAAGTCTGTTATAGTTGCACCTCAAAATGTAAAGACCACAAAGTATGTTATAGTTGCACCTCAAAATGTAAAGACCACAAAGTCTGTTATAGTTGCACCTCAAATGTAAAGACCACAAAGTCTGTTATAGTTGCACCTCAAATGTAAAGACCACAAAGTCTGTTATAGTTGCACCTCAAAATGTAAAGACCACAAAGTCTGTTATAGTTGCACCTCAAATGTAAATACCACAAAGTCTGTTATAGTTGCACCTCAAAATGTAAAGACCACAAAGTCTGTTATAGTTGCACCTCAAATGTAAAGACCACAAAGTCTGTTATAGTTGCACCTCAAAATGTAAAGACCACAAAGTCTGTTATAGTTGCACCTCAAATGGAAATACCACAAAGTCTGTTATAGTTGCACCTCAAAATGTAAAGACCACAAAGTCTGTTATAGTTGCACCTCAAAATGTAAAGATCACAAAGTCTGTTCTAGTTGCACCTCAAATGTAAAGACCACAAAGTCTGTTATAGTTGCACATCAAAATGTAAAGACCACAAAGTCTGTTATAGTTGCACATCAAAATGTAAATACCACAAAGTCTGTTCTAGTTGCACCCCAAATGGTACCCTATTCCCTATAATGTGTACCACTTTCCACCAGGGCCCATAAGACACTATCTAGGGAATAGGGTGCCATATAGAACAGACAGTGAGTTGTTCCTTCAGTGGAGGACAATGCATTGACAAGGATTGTAATTCAAGTTGTCAACACATCAAAATGTAATTTCTGTGGGGCGTCATTATATTGTGTTGTTATTATAAGGCTTTATAAGAAGGGGAATTGGAGCGTTATCTTTGTCCTTGTGCTACCCGGTGACTAAAAGAAGATAAGAAAACATCCACTCGTGTGTGTGTGTAGCAAAGGCTACAGATGTAGGATCTTAATTTGAGCCAGTTTGCTACAGCAGAAAAAAAATTCAGAACAGGATATGGCTGGTGTGTCAGGTCAGAGAAAGAGGCCACCAAAGAATGACTGGTAATTATGGTGTTGAATTTGGCTTCAGAGAGAGAATGAGATCATTCACACAGACAGACAGAGACAGACAGGCAGGCAGACAGACAGACAGACAGACGAAGCAAACTGAGCCAAAGCATGCTACTGAACTATTCAACACTGATATTGGTTCTGTTCCAATGCGCATAAAACAATTAGCCTTCTTCCTTTTCCTGCCTTGAGTACGTTAAATACTGGGCAAGTGATGACTGGGAGGGAAGAAAAACATTTCCCAAGGTTAACTGTAAAGCATGAAAACAAGGTCAACGCACATTCTAGATATGGCTGCCTGTCCCCTCGCCCCAGGCCCTGCTACACCTGGATGTGATTCTGGCTGTCCCCTCGCCCCAGGCCCTGCTACACCTGGATGTGATTCTGCCTGTCCCCTCGCCCCAGGCCCTGCTACACCTGGATGTGATTCTGCCTGTCCCCTCGCCCCAGGCCCTGCTACACCTGGATGTGATTCTGCCTGTCCCCTCGCCCCAGGCCCTGCTACACCTGGATGTGATTCTGCCTGTCCCCTCGCCCCAGGCCCTGCTACACCTGGATGTGATTCTGCCTGTCCCCTCGCCCCAGGCCCTGCTACACCTGGATGTGATTCTGCCTGTCCCCTCGCCCCAGGCCCTGCTACACCTGGATGTGATTCTGGCTGTGTTTTGAAAGATCTTGGTCCAGGTTGTGGTTGACCTGCTGTGGAGCAACTGAAGAAGGTTACAGAGGTCCAACACTCTGTGGAACTGAACAAGACTTCAAGAAGATTCCGCAGTATACAGTGGTTATGACTCTGGACCCTGATACAACACATCCCAGACTCCTCCTGTCTGAAGATGGGAAACAAGTGAGACATGGAAACACTTGACAGAATCTCCCTGACAACCCAGAGAGGTTTAAATATACGACCCGTGTCCTGGGAAAGGAGGGCTTCTCCTCGGGGAGATTCTACTATGAGGTGCAGGTGAAGGGGAAGACTAGGTGGGTTTTAGGAGTGGCCAGAGAGTCCATCAACAGGAAGTGGCTGATTTACCTGAACCCTGGTAATAGATACTGGACTGTGTGGCTGAGAGATGAAGAGTACAGGGCTCTCGCTGTCCCCTCTGTCCCCCTCTTTCTCAGTCAGAAGCCCCAGAAGGTGGGGGTGTTTGTGGATTATGAGGAGGGTCTCCTTCTATGATGTGGAGGCCAGGTCTCTGATCTACTCCTTCACCGGTCAGACCTTCACTGAGAAACTCTGTCCATACTTCAGCCCAGGCCTTAATGATGGTGGTAAAAACTCAGCCCCATTAATCATCACACCTGTCAGTCATACAGTTAAATCGTTTGAATTCATTCATGACAGTGGGTCTAAATGTATTTATCAGACTGTATTTTGTAGCCCAATCTGAAGGAAAGTATAGAATATTTGGATGCATTTTTACCTGCATCCCTTACAGTGAAACTGGTGAGAAGCTCAGTCCAATGAATACAACGATTCTGTATTTTTATTATAAAAAGAATATATATATATGATGACCAAAACATCTCATTCCAAAATCATGGGCATTAATATGGAGTTGGTCCCCCCCCTTTGCTGCTATAACAGCCTCCACTCTTCTGGGAAGGCTTTTGTGAAGGAGAAGTCTGTCACTGGCCGCAAGGCAGCATACAGCAATCAGGCTGGCTTTTTAGTGCCTGTCCCGAATGGTGTGTTCATATTCTGTAAATGTGTTATATTGTGCTATATTGTATTATGAAAAACCGATTGGCGAAAGGTTCAATGAAGATAATTCATGATATGTTTAGCCGGGTGGAAAATGTAGGCTTTGAAGTTGCAGATGGCTTAATTAATGAATGAATTTGGTATGTTCTGATGGGAGGGGCTTCCATTACAAAAGAAGCCTCTCTTTCAGTTCAGAGGGGCGGGACCATTTTGATTGATGTGTCAGTACTGTTCTTCTTCCGGAATCATTATGTAAATTAACATCCTTTGCACAGAAGTACTTTTTTTCTTTCTGCCATCGTTTCAGTTGGTAGAGGTTAGGTTTTACAGTTTAGAAAAATATTGATATTGATTGAAAGGCAGCTTTATTAAACTTCTTCAAATCAACCATTATTGGGGTTAAAAAAAAACACATGTACAATTGCGAACAAGTGTGGGCCGTACAATACAATTGTGAACAACCATCCACAACAACCACAATCTGTTGCAAATAACTAAATGAGAGAGAGAGAGCAGCAGTGTGACTCACATCAAGCCTATTATAGGCTACATAGGGCCTTCAGTGATTTCCGTATCACAGGTAGGCTACACCACTGCTGTCTTACCTCTAAACGTTTATTCAAGTTGAACAATTTTTGGATGCCGACAACAGTCGCGCCATTGGAAGACATAGCTTGGACTGTAGCCTATCACAGCCTAGTATTCCCGCTCGTTTCCTGTGCATTTGGTGTGTCAACATAGTGGTTTCTGATTTCTGGTCAGATTCGCTCAGGCGGAAACAAACTTACATTTGCACATTTTTTCAACAGAAAGGTATAAAAATATGGATATATCTATAATCTGATTACAATATTGTTGCTGATCATGTAAAAGATTACAGTTTTTTGTTGTAATCTGTTACTCCCCAACCCTGGTACCAAGCCAGGGTTGGTAGTTGGGTACTACAAGAATACATAAGAGGAGATTACCGTGACTCAATGGTCACGTGAATATTTACTGCGGACATGACTCATGACTGCCGGTAATACGGTCACCATCCCCATTTAGCTATTCTTCTACCATAAACTTCCCCAGGCTTACCCGTATTAGGGTTGGCTTCCGGGTTAAGCGAGCAGTGTGTCAAGAAGCAGTGTGACTTGGCAGAGTCGTGTTTCGGAGAACGCATGGCTCGCGTCCGTAGGGAAGTTGCAGCGATGGGACAAGACTAACTACCAATTGGATATCACGAAAATTGGGGAGAAAAAGTTTTTAAAAATCTAAAATAATAATCTAAGTATACAAGCAGTGGACACTAATCTAATCAAATCAAATTGTATTAGTCACATACACATATTTAGCAGATGTTATTGCGGGTGTAGCGAAATGCTTGTGTTCCTAGCTCCAACAGTGTAGTAGTATCTAACAATTCACAATAATACACACACATCAAAAATTTAAAAAAAATATCATATATAAATATTAGGACTAACAATGTCAGACTGGCATTGGCTAAAATACAGTAGAATAGAATACAGTATATACAAATGAGATGAGTAAAGCAGTATGTAAACATTATTAAAGTGACCAGTGTTTCGTTATTAAAGTGACCAGTGATTCCATGTCTATGTACAGTTGAAGTCGGAAGTTTACATAAACTTATGTTGGAGTCATTAAAACTCGTATTTCAACCACTCCACAAATTTCTTGTTAACAAACTATAGGTTTGGCAAGTCGGGTTAGGACATCTACTTTGTGCATGACACAAGTAATTTTTACAACATTTGTTTACAGACAGATTATTTCACTTATAATTCACTGTATCACAATTCCAGTGGGTCAGAAGTTTACATACACTAAGTTGACTGTGCCTTTAAACAGCTTGGAAAATTCCAGAAAATGATGTCATGGCTTTAGAAGCTTCTGATAGGCTTATTGACATAATTTTAGTCAATTGGAGGTGTACCTGTGGATATATTTCAAGGCCTACCTTCAAACACAGTGCCTCTTTGCTTGACATCATGGGAAAATCAAATGAAATCAGCCAAGCACAAAGCCCTGACCTCAATCCCATAGAACATTTGTGGGCAGAACTGAAAAAGTGTGTACAAGCAAGGAGGCCAACAAACCTGACTCAGTTACACCAGCTCTGTCAGGAGGAATCGGTCCAAATTCAGCTAACTTAATGTGGGAAGCTTGTGGAAGGCTACCCGAAACGTTTGACCCAAGTTAAACAATTTAAAGGCAATGCTACCAAATACGAATTGAGTATATGTAAACTTCTGAACAACTGGGAATGTGATGAAAGAAATAAAAGCTTAAATAAATCATTCTCTCTACTATTATTCTGACATTTCACATTCTTAAAATAAAGTGGTGATCCTAACTGACCTAAGACAGGGAATTTTTACTAGGATTAAATGTCAGGAATTGTGAAAAACTGAGTTTAAATGTATTTGTCTAAGGTGTATGCAAACTTCCGACTCTAACTGTAAATAGGCCAGCAGCTGGTTAGTGATGGCTATTTAACAGTTTGATGGCCTTGAGATAGAAGCTGTTTTTCAGTCTCTCGGTCCCAGCTTTGATGCACCTGT
Organism: Salvelinus alpinus; assembly: GCF_045679555.1. Lineage (NCBI taxonomy): Eukaryota > Metazoa > Chordata > Actinopteri > Salmoniformes > Salmonidae > Salvelinus > Salvelinus alpinus. Next base: position 28,395,880 of record NC_092116.1, read on the forward strand.
ACTGACCTCGCCTTCTGGATGATAGCGGGGTGAACAGGCACTGGCTCGGGTGGTTGATGTCCTTGATGATCTTTTTGGCCTTCCTGGGACATCGGGTGGTGTAGGTGTCCTGGAGGGCAGGCAGTGTGCCCCCGGTGATGCGTGCCCTCTATTTACGTGCTTTTAGGGACAACGATGCAGTTCTCCAGAAAATGGGCATAGCTCCACAATGTTTTCAGATTTGAAGAAAATGGCTGAAAATATGCATCCAAAGACCAACAAGAGCGTATACAAATGTAAGTAAAAAAAATGCGCTCATGATGAATAGAGAGAGATGAAGCGAGAGAAAGACAGGCCAGCGCTCATGATGAGTAGAGAGAGAGATGAAGCGAGAGAAACACAGGCCAGCGCTCATGATGAGTAGAGAGAGATGAAGCGAGAGAAAGACAGGCCAGCGCTCATGATGAGTAGAGAGAGAGATGAAGCGAGAGAAAGACAGGCCAGCTCTCATGATGAGTAGAGAGAGAGATGAAGCGAGAGAAAGACAGGCCAGCGCTCATGATGAGTAGAGAGAGATGAAGCGAGAGAAAGACAGGCCAGCGCTCATGATGAGTAGAGAGAGAGATGAAGCGAGAGAAAGACAGGCCAGCTCTCATGATGAGTAGAGAGAGATGAAGCGAGAGAAAGACAGGCCAGCGCTCATGATGAGTAGAGAGAGAGATGAAGCGAGAGAAAGACAGGCCAGCGCTCATGATGAGTAGAGAGAGATGAAGCGAGAGAAACACAGGCCAGCTCTCATGATGAGTATAGAGAGAGATGAAGCGAGAGAAAGACAGGCCAGAGCTCATGATGAGTAGAGAGAGAGATGAAGCGAGAGAAAGACAGGCCAGCGCTCATGATGAGTAGAGAGAGATGAAGCGAGAGAAACACAGGCCAGCTCTCATGATGAGTATAGAGAGAGATGAAGCGAGAGAAAGACAGGCCAGAGCTCATGATGAGTAGAGAGAGAGATGAAGCGAGAGAAAGACAGGCCAGCGCTCATGATGAGTAGAGAGAGATGAACCGAGAGAAACACTGGCCAGCTCTCATGATGAGTAGAGAGAGATATGAAGCGAGAGAAACACAGGCCAGCTCTCATGATGAGTAGAGAGAGAGATGAAGCGAGAGAAAGACAGGCCAGCGCTCATGATGAGTAGAGAGAGATGAAGCAAGAGAAACACAGGCCAGCGCTCATGATGAGTAGAGAGAGATGAAGATGCAATAAAAAGAGAGAAGAGAGATGAGGAAAACAGAAAGAGAGATGGAGAAGAGAGAGGAGGAGTACCGGAGGATGATGGATGAGGAAAATAGACGTAGAGAAGACGAGAACAGACGGAGAGACAAGGACAATAGACAGAGGGAGGATGAACTGTTCAGGGTGTTGGAGGCTTTTGATGACAAAAAGTCATGTTTTTCTTTTGTTCATCCACTCTGGGATGATTGATGTGCTTTAATATTTGTCAAGTTCCAAAAGAGTTATCAATATCTCAGCCATTATTTGAGTTCCAGACCTGGGTCCAATAACCATTTGTTTTCTTTCAAACAATTTGAGCACTTGATCGATGGTTGCCTATAAATGCCAGTGCCAGATCTAATTTAAATATACATGTGTTTTGTGAAATTAAATGAGAACATTTCATTAAGTGGATGTTTTTTTTTAATACAAATGGAAGGTCCACACACAGCTTGATATTATTGTAAATTGTATTAACAAAACCACAACGTTTTAGGCCATGAAACTCTTAAAAAGGAGGCCCAGCACACAAACATCAGAATAGTATGATCTTCCAAATATGAACACTGGTATAAAAATCAGAACATTCAGTTATAATAATAATAATAATAATAATAATGATATTGATGAATAAAAGGATCATCAATTCTGTTTTAAACAACAGGCCGTGTGAAGATACTGTGGGTTGTTTTCTACTGGTGAGGATCGCAGTAGTTGTGGTCACCTGGGATGGGTTAGCAGGTGCTGTCCAGCAGGTGATTCCCATCCTGCTGCTGAGGCTGGTCCAGGGCTCCGTCTTCATTCCCCTCCGAGGCCTCAGGCTTCACAACGTCCTCGTTGCTGAGGTTGCGCAGCGCAGCGCAGCATGCCACCACCTCAGGGACAAAAGTAGGCTTCACCTCCAGGGCCTTCATGAAGATGGAGCGCCAGCGGGTTTTCATTATCCACCACATTCCTCGCCTTGGAATGTTTTGCAATGTAGGTGGCCTCCACTGCAACCCTCACTGGCTGCCTGTGGACTCTGCCTGAATCCATCGATGGCGCCAACAACCTGTTGAAATGCAGGGGGCCATGCCAGTCTGGTGAATCTCTCGCCAACCTCATGCATTTCAGCTTGTGATGGGAAATGGATCACTCTCTTCATGATCCCACCACTGACCCTGTAGATGACATCGTGCACTGAGGAAGAGGTCAGGGAGGAGGAAGAGGTCAGGGAGGAGGAAGAGGTCAGAGAGGAGGAAGAGGTCAGAGAGGTCAGGGAGGAGGAAGAGGTGAGGGAGGAGGAAGAGGTCAGGGAGGAGGAAGAGGTCAGGGAGGAGGAAGAGGTCAGGGAGGAGGAAGAGGTCAGAGAGGAGGAAGAGGTGAGGGAGGAGGAAGAGGTCAGGGAGGAGGAAGAGGTCAGGGAGGAGGAAGAGGTCAGGGAGGAGGAAGAGGTCAGGGAGGAGGAAGAGGTCAGGGAGGAGGAAGAGGTGAGGGAGGAGGAAGAGGTCAGGGAGGAGGAAGAGGTCAGGGAGGAGGAAGAGGTCAGGGAGGAGGAAGAGGTCAGGGAGGAGGAAGAGGTCAGGGAGGAGGAAGAGGTCAGAGAGGTCAGGGAGGAGGAAGAGGTCAGGGAGGAGGAAGAGGTCAGGGTGGAGGAAGAGGTCAGGGAGGAGAAAGAGGTCTGCTGTGACTGAGTCTTATGAGGTTTTAGAGAAACTGTAGATGATACATGGGATCTGCATAACATCATGAGACAAAACCCAATAGCAATTGTACACGCCTCCTCCTCATCCCTGCAGACAAACACACACAAATAAGTGATCAGTCAGTCATCTGCACAGTCACAGCATAGTCTTACCTCGTTGTTGATGGATATCCATTGAATTGTGTCCATTTTCTGTTGTAGAAAGGGAGAAAGTGTCAAACATATGAAAATATAGACAGTGTCATCATAAAACAATATGACTTAGATCTCCCGAGTGGCGCAGCGGTCTAAGGCACTGCATCGCAGTTCTTGAGGTGTCACGACAGACCCGGGTTCGATCCCAGGCTGTGACCGGGCATCCCATAGGGCGGCGCACACCAACGTCGTCCGGGGATGGCCTTACTTGGCTCATCACACTCTAGCGACTCTTTGGCCCGCCAGTTGAACGGTGTTTCCTCCGACACATTGGTGCAGCTGGCTGGGAGGTCATGTTTCTGAGGATGCATGACTCGAACGTCGCCTCTCCCGAGCCCGTTGGGGAAGAGACAAGATCAAAATCACGAAACTGGTGAGAAAAATGGAGGTGAAAATTACAATGAAGAAGCATGTGACTGTTGATAAAGGATCTCCTATCCTCTTGTCTCCTCCCCTCTCCTCTTGTCTCCTCTCCTTCTCCCTTCATCTCCTCCCCTATCCTCCTCTGCGTCCATTTCCCATCCCATAGTGGACGCCTTACTGTATCCAAGGGAAACAGTTGCCAGGTGACCTTTTGACAGGCGCTAGTAACACTTTCCCGGTTGCTTTCCAGGAAGCAGGTACCGCCGGGTCGGCCGGCGGACAGGAAGTAGAGAGGAGACCCAAGGGCTGTACTTCCTGTTTCACAAAAACAACAAACAGAGAGAAGAGACACACACGCAGAGTACACACACACACACACACACACAGAGTACACACACACACAGAGTACACACACACATAGTACACACACACAGAGAGTACACACACATAGTACACACACACACACAGAGAGTACACACACACACACACACAGAGTACACACACACACACAGAGAGAGTACACACACACACACACAGAGTACACACACACACACACACACACACACACAGAGAGTACACACACACACAGAGAGTACACACACACACACACAGAGAGTACACACACACACACACACACACACACACAGAGTACACACACACACACACAGAGAGTACACACACACACCCGTGTTAAGATACACTTGTCTTTACCTGTGTTAAGGTACACTTCTATTTACCTGTGTTAAGGTACACTTGTCTTTACCTGTGTTAAGGTACACTTGTCTTTACCTGTGTTAAGGTACACTTCTATTTACCTGTGTTAAGGTACACTTGTCTTTACCTGTGTTAAGGTACACTTGTCTTTACCTGTGTTAAGGTATGTGTTAAGGTATACTTGTCTTTACCTGTGTTAAGGTACACTTGTCTTTACCTGTGTTAAGGTATACTTGTCTTTACCTGTGTTAAGGTACACTTGTCTTTACCTGTGTTAAGATACACTTCTCTTTACCCGTGTTAAGGTATACTTGTCTTTACCTGTGTTAAGATACACTTCTCTTTACCTGTGTTAAGGTATACGTGTCTTTACCTGTGTTAAGGTATACTTGTCTTTACCTGTGTTAAGATACACTTGTCTTTACCCGTGTTAAGGTAAACTTGTTTACCTGTGTTAAGGTACACTTGTCTTTACCTGTGTTAAGGTACACTTGTCTTTACTCTCACCTCCCTCTAGGTTAAATTCTCACCTCTAGGTTAAACTCTCACCTCCCTCTAGTTAAACTCTCACCTCCCTCTAGGTTAAACTCTCACCTCCCTCTAGGTTGAACTCTCACCTCTAGGTTGAACTCTCACCTCCCTCTAGGTTAAACTCACTGTCCTCTCTCTCCCTCCCTCCCTCCCTCTCTCTCCCTCTAGGTTTCACTCACCGTCCTCTCTCTCTCAGAATCTGTCTGTCTGTCGAGATAGGGAAAGAGACACACAGAGAGAGAGAGAGAGAGAGAGCGAGAGAAGAGAAGAGAATGAGGGAAAATAGAGAGAGAGAGAGAAAAGAATGAGGGAAAGAGAGAGAGAGAGTGAGAAGAGAATGAGGGAAAAGAGAGAGAGAGAGAGAGAAAATAATGAGGGAAAGAGAGAGAGAGAGTGAGAGAAAACAAAAGAATGATTGCATGGAAGACCGGATTAACAAATGTCAAGGCCACAATATATTCAGAGAAGGAAAATAAAACGGACGCACACATCACAGGAGGCTGCTGAGGGGAAATAGTAACGGCTGAAACGGAAATGGAAACCTTGTGTTCGACACCATTCCATTTATTCCACTCCAGCCATTACTGTGAGCCCGTCCTCCCCACCGGCCACCTGTGATACACATACTAGGAAAACCTTTCTGCTTGACTCCCTCCATTTGCTGTCTGAGCCAGATCTGTAGGGTGTTCAACAGCAGCGTGATAACCCAGGGTGTGTTAAACAAACAGGGGACATTGTTCCTGATCCTGCGTACAGCAGTACCAGGATCTCCTGATCAGTCACATGATGATCTCTACTTCTACTGTGTTGTGTTACTGCTGATTGGTCACACGGATCTCATGGCCCCTGCTGATTGGTCACACAGATCTCATGGCCCCTGCTGATTGGCCATACGGATCGCATGGCCTCTGCTGATTGGTCACACGGATCTCATGGCCTCTAGTAGTGTGCACAGTACTGTTTCCGTCAGACTGTCTGACCACCACTGTGTCTGACCACCACTGTGACTGACCACCACTGTGACTGACCACCACTGTGTCTGACCAGCACTGTGTCTGACCACCACTGTGTCTGACCACCACTGTGTCTGACCACCACTGTGACTGACCACCACTGTGACTGACCACCACTGTGTCTGACCACCACTGTGACTGACCACCACTGTGACTGACCACCACTGTGACTGACCACCACTGTGACTCACCACCACTGTGTCTGACCACCACTGTGACTGACCACCACTGTGACTGACCACCACTGTGACTCACCACCACTGTGTCTGACCACCACTGTGTCTGACCACCACTGTGACTGACCAATGACCATTGAGAATACGGATGGTGTGACTTTACACTGCTGTTCACAGTATACAACTACCAGTAATGTGTAATGTACATGCAAACTCTATGTATGTATGTGTGTATGTATGTAGCTTAATATAATATTAATGTCTATGTACTTTGTGTTGTACTTCATATGAAGGATATATATCAATGTGTTATTGTGCTCCAACAATGGTTAAATTACCCCTGTGGGGACTCAGAAAGTCATCCTGCACTGGACTGAATGACCTCCTTGAGGGGCCATTCATGAGACAGGAAAACATGGAACAGGGAGAATACAGCCAAGACATGGTGTGACTGTGTTCAGTGTTCTAGTACTGGAGTGTTGAGTTAAACCTCATGATGATATCTCAGCTGACTAGATTGTAGTACTGGAGTGTTGAGTTAAACCTCATGATGATATCTCAGCTGACTAGATTGTAGTACTGGAGTGTTGAGTTAAACCTCATGATGATATCTCAGCTGACTAGATTGTAGTACTGGAGTGTTGAGTTAAACCTCATGATGATATCTCAGCTGACTAGATTGTAGTACTGGAGTGTTGAGTTAAACCTCATGATGATATCTCAGCTGACTAGATTGTAGTACTGGAGTGTTGAGTTAAACCTCATGATGATATCTCAGCTGACTAGATTGTGGGACTGGAGTGTTGAGTTAAACCTCATGATGATATCTCAGCTGACTAGATTGTAGTACTGGAGTGTTGAGTTAAACCTCATGATGATATCTCAGCTGACTAGATTGTAGTACTGGAGTGTTGAGTTAAACCACATGATGATATCTCAGCTGACTAGATTGTAGTACTGGAGTGTTGAGTTAAACCTCATGATGATATCTCAGCGGACTAGATTGTAGTACTGGAGTGTTGAGTAACACCTCATGATGATATCTCAGCTGACTAGATTGTAGTACTGGAGTGTTGAGTTAAACCACATGATGATATCTCAGCTGACTAGATTGTAGTACTGGAGTGTTGAGTAACACCTCATGATGATATCTCAGCTGACTAGATTGTAGTACTGGAGTGTTGAGTTAAACCTCCTGATGATATCTCAGCTGACTAGATTGTGGGTACTGGAGTGTTGAGTAACACCACATGATGATATCTCAGCTGACTAGATTGTAGTACTGGAGTGTTTAGTTAAACTTCTTGATGATATCTCAGCTGACTAGATTGTAGTACTGGAGTGTTGAGTAACACCACATGATGATATCTCAGCTGACTAGATTGTAGAACTGGAGTGTTGAGTTAAACCTCATGATGATATCTCAGCTGACTAGATTGTAGTACTGGAGTGTTGAGTTAAACCTCATGATGATATCTTAGCTGACTAGATTGTACTACAAATTTGAAATTGTTCTTTTTTTGTTACACTGGATAAAAGTAGGGACTCAGAGCTGCAAAATTGTATATCATACACTGCAGTTGAGGGACAATGGGAAAGTAATTCTGCTTGAAAGTTGATAAACTTGTAACCCCACTTTTGAGAAAATGGCTCTTGAATGTTTTGGTACACCTACTGGAGAGCTCGTCTTCCTCTACACCCATTCAGCATCGTTCACACCCTCTTAAGCCTAAGACCCCCTATCTCTTTAAGGGATAACATGTGAGGCCATGTGCTAAACAGAGTGAGTAGTGTAGTAAACAACCAAAGATTTCAAGACTAAAAGTGTTAAAAGTAGTACTCTACAATAAGGAAAAACTCCAGATAAAAATGTACTTTATCTAGTCCTTGGCCTATATCCTTATCTGACTTTTAAAGTGTCCAGATAAAAATATTTTATAAATATTTTATAATTATTAGATGATGCTTACCCAGACACACTTGTCTAAATTGATGGGTCATGTGAAAGAAATGCTATAACCACATCTAGCTAAGTGGACGGGTCACTATTGTCTAGACATCTAGACATGTACAGATAGATACAATAGATGGCCATAATTACCCTCAGACAAACATGGCTAACTTGATGGGTCATGTAATCACCTAGCGAAGTGGAGTCTTTTCCTTAGCTAGCTAGCTAAACAATTAACCATAATCCCAACACATAGATGCAGCACAAACAGATTGTTATAGCTAGCCACTATGCATGAAATGCTGTAGTATGAATCTGCAGGTAGCTAAAGCTAATGAACTAGGTTCAATGTTAGCTAGCTAATCCATGATCTCAGCCAATCATGGCTAGCGGAAAGGTTCCTGGCTTTTTCCGTGGCTAAACCGACTAGGCTCATAATTTAACAATTGTATTCGTATTTACAGATGGCATACACATTTGATATTAAGGCACATGAAAGTTCACATGTTCCAGAAGGAATTTCTGCACATTTAAAAAAAAAAAAACTTTCAAATGCCTCTCCTGTGAAGTAGTGACGTGCCACATATGCCTAGCTTCTTGAAACGGGTCATATATGTCCTATATACAAAGCATTATGATTGGGCCAAATTCAACACAACACATCACTCTTCATATTTTCAAGCATGGTGGTGGCTGCATCATGTTATCGGTATGCTTGTCATCGGCAAGGGAGTTTTTTTGGAGGATAAAAAGAAACGTAATAAAGCTAAGCATAGGAGTAAAACCTGGTTCAGTCTGCTTTCCAACAGACACTGGGAGAGAATTTCACCTTTCAGCAGGACAATAACCTAAAACACAAGGCCAAATATACACTGGAGTTGCTTACCAAGATGACATTGAATGTTCCTGAGTGGCCGAGTTACAGTTTGGACTTAAAGCCTCTTGAAAAAAACTTCAAAATGGCTTCAAAATGATCAACAACCAACTTGACAGAACTTGAACAATTAAAAACATAATGTGTAAATGTACAATCCAGGTGTGCAAAGTTCTTAGAGACTGATTTTAACATGTATTGACTCAGGGGGTTGAATACTAATCTAATGTTTTATGTTTCAGAAATGTTTTTACAAATGTTAACATTTTTCTTCCACTTTGACATTACAGAGTATCATGTGTAAATCATTGACAATTTTTTTTGTTGTTGAATTAAATACATTTTAGTCACACAACAAAATGTGGAAAAGTAAAGGCATGTGAATACCTTCTGAAGGCAACTGTACATGAGGAGATGGAATCAAAACAGATAGCATCAAAATGTTAACACTTTGCTCGAAGATTGACATTGTGTGTGTGTGTGTGTGTGTGTGTGTGTGTGTGTGTGTGTGTGTGTCTGTGTTTAAACGTGACCTACTGTGGAACCAGTCACCTTTCACAAATCCTAAAACTAACTTTGAACATTTATATAAAAACATTTAAAGCCCTAGCTATGAATTTTTCATGGTCGAATTCTGTTTTTAGTTCATTCCATTTTCTCGTTCAGCCTCTCACCTCCCTCCCTCCCTCCCTCCCTCCCTCCCTCCCTCCCTCCCTCCCTCCCTCCCTCCCTCCCACCCACCTACCACTCACCCCCTACCTCTCACCCACCTCTCCCTCTCCCTCCCCCAAAGGTAATCTTGAGTGCTTTTCAGCAAATCAAGCTGGTTTCACAATTGCTCCGGAATGACTGTGTCTACCTAATCCTGTCCCGTTGTCATGGTAATAACCCTCTCAAATGGAGCTATTGACCAGTCCTCCCATGAAAGGTGATTTTGAGAGGGGGCCACGCAGCTGTAATCTTCTCTCACAAAAAGGAGGAGAGGAGGGAAGAAGGAGAAGGAGGAGGGGGGGGAAAGCTTTATTTTTAAACGCTGAATTTGCATTCACCTGCTGAGTTTTGTGAGGTAGCCAAATCCCCTCGGGCCTTCATGTTTAAATATAAGAAAGCAGTTATCTATCCTTTTTAGATAGGGCCTGAAATTCCTCTTTTTGCGCGTCGATGCAAGCAGAGCGGTGTGAATAACCTCGTATGGAGGTTCTACGATTTTAGGGTGTACTTGTTACTCCATTACAATAGACCCTGGGAGCATCCCAAATGGCATCCTATTCCCTAGGTCAAAAGAATAGGGAATAGGGTGCCATTTTGTCACATGGCTTATTCTTTCAGAGTGCACTTGTTACTCTATTATAATAGACCCTGTCTCCAGTTAATCAGACATCCAGAGGTTCAACAGGGTTGTTACCATAGTAACAGTGGAACACCACTGATGGAACAGCAACCTGATTGGATGATAAGTATTGCTTCCTGTCATTATAGGAACAAGTAATGGAGGTTCTTGCAACTGCTACTTGAATACTACAAACCTACCAACTGCTACTTGAATTCTACAATCCTACCAACCTCTACTTGAATACTACAATCCTACACCAACTGCTACTTGAATGCTACAAACCTACTTAAATACTACAATACTACCAACTGAAAGTCTTATAATTCTGACACCCAACCTTGCAGTTCTGATATGACAACATGTGCATATTTAATACAATACTAGGGGTTAAGTGCCTTGGTCAAGTTCACATCGACAGATTTTTCACAGAGTCGGCTCATGGATTCGAACCAGCAACCTTTCGGTTACTGTCCCAACCCTCTTAACTGCTAGGCTACCTACTTCTGTGTTATTCAGTACAATGAACATAAGATACAGGAATTGAAAAACCACAGTATGCTCACTGTACATAGATAAGACTCGAGAGTAACACTCCTTCTTCTGGCGGCCCTAAGGCAGGGATGAGTGTGTGGGTTCTTAGTTGGGCCATAAAGCTAAAGCACTGATCCTAGTTCCCAGTTGGATTATAAATCTAAGATCAGCCTACACACACACACACACACACACACACACACACACACACACACACACACACACACACACACACACACACACACACACACACACACACACACACACACACACACACACACACACACACACACCCTAGTTAGCTACCAGAGGCCTTTTAAAACATATACCACTGATCCAAGATCAGATCAGCCTACACATACTACAGTTCTACACCAGAGGCCTTTTACATGCTGATGGACAATGTGGTCATATCACCCACTAGACATATTACAAAAAAACACATCAGGAGCCTATAGATTTAATGAGATCGCACCCACTGGGTTTCCCACAGACTTAAAACACAACATCATATCTGAACACACACACACACACACACACACACACACACACACACACACACACACACACACACACACACACACACACACACACACACACACACACACACACACACACACACACACACACTCGTCTCACACTCGTCTCACACTCGTCTCATTATATCAGTAGAGTGTGACAGGCTTGTGCACCACACACACACACACACACACACACACATCCCCACCCAGGCCAGGGAACAAGCCTTGTCAGACCAGGGAATTATGGGAATGCAGTGACCTCCAGCGAGACCACTTGCCGCCATAAGTGAGTGAGTGTGTGTGTGTATTTGTCTGTGTGTGTGTGTGGTGCACAAACCTGTCTCTCTCTTTCGGTCTTAACGGCATCGGCTGAGGATGTCATTACCCAGAAGGCTGTGCAGCTGGTGTCTCGTGTCGCGGCCCAAAGGGTAAATCTGATTGGAAGAAGAAGGGAAAAAGAGACAGCCTAGAGTTAAACAGTCACTGGGGAGGAAAATGCTGTTAGTTTGGATTGTTATGATATTAATGACTTGGACAGCATCCCAAATAGCACACTATTCCCTATATAGTGCACTACTTTTGACTAGGACCCAGGTAGTGCACTATAAAAGGAAATAGGGTGTCATTTGAGACATACCCATACAGTTAAATTGACACTGGGGAGAAAACGAAATTGGCTTCTTATGGCATTAATGACTTGGACGTTTTACAGTAAGAGATATCATGATATTAATGACTTGGACGTTTTACAGTAAGAGATATCATGATATTAATGACTTGGACGTTTTACAGTAAGAGATATCATGTTATTAATGACTTGGACGTTTTACAGTAAGAGATATCATGATATATCTGACTTGGACGTTTTACAGTAAGAGATATCATGTTATTAATGACTTGGACGTTTGACAGTAAGAGATATCATGATATTACTGACTTGGACGTTTTACAGTAAGAGATATCATGATATTATGACCCTTTTCAAGCTTGAAGTCCCATAGGGCGGCGCACAATAGGCCCAGCGTCGTCTGGGTTAGGTTAGGGTTTGGCCGGGGAGTGTAGGCCGTCGTTGTAAATAAGAATTTGATCTTAACTGACTTGCTTAGTTAAATAAAGGTTAAATAAAAATAAAAATAATAATAAAAGTACAAAACACAAGGCATTCAAAGTCCCTGATAACAGAATCACACATTGGGTTTCTTACGATGGAGGCTGCTTACACAACATTGAATGTGACTTATTTTGCTTTTAGGAGGTAATCGGTTAAAATAATCAACATCATACGAATGTGATTCTGTTCACAATAGGACACTGTGCTACAGCCAAAACATTCCACTTGTGGTTTTCTCCCACAAAGCTTAGAATGCATGGCAAATCCCACTCTATTCCCTATATAGTGCACTACTTTTGACCTGAGCCCTGTGGGGTGCCCCCTATTCCCTTAATCCTCCAGATACTTTCATACAAACAACACAGCCAGTTAACAATAGGATCATAGTCTATTCACTCTCACATGGCTTACACACAGAGTAACCATGGTGCAGTGCATAATTAGCTAGTTGTAAACACTCATTAGCTGGATATAAAGCTATGACTTGAGTTTAAAGTGTGTGTGTGTGTGTGTGTGTGTGTGTGTGTGTGTGTGTGTGTGTGTGTGTGTGTGTGTGTGTGTGTGTGTGTGTGTGTGTGTGTGTGTGTGTGTGTGTGTGTGTGTGTGTGTGTGTGTGTGTGTGTGTGTGTGTGTGTGTGACAGAGAGGGAGAGACAGAGAGGGGGAGACAGAGACAGAGAGGGAGAGACAGAGAGACAGAGACACAGAGACCATCTTTATGTCTGTTCTCTCACTGGCAGCAGTGTGTAAACTAAGCTAAATGTGAGAGATGAATAAATTCTTAATGTGTAAACACACAGAGATCTAGAATGAGATTAAGGGAGATTAAGCAGAGATAATAAACAGAGATTATATCATAAAAAGAGACCAGGAGGAAGTGATAAGTACACAAGCCAACCAACTGTTCTAATGGTTCCATTCAGTTCCATTCACTGTGGTTGGTGTTCCATTTGGCTCCCAGACCGGCGTGCCAAATGACACCCTATTCGCTATAAAGTGCACTATTTTTGACAAGGGCCCATAGAGGTCTGGTCAAAAAAAGTGCGCTATATAGCAAATAGGGTGCCATTTGTGATGCCAAACTTTGTAAATACAGCCAACTTCCTGTTTTGTAGAACCTTGAGTTCTATGACATCACAGTGTAACCCTTCTCCCTCTCACTGTAGACACAGAGACCAGGATGTGTGATAATTCTATGCATCCTAGCCTGAGTGCCAGTCTGTTTGTGCTATCATGTCAACTACAACTTCAACTGTTTGGCTTGACAATGACTGGAACCAGGCTATAACATCCCACCCCACCTGAGAAAAACACACTCAACTCATCTGAAAACCATTAAACGCTTCAACAACTAAACTTGCATACTTACTAAGGTTAAAAACACCATCCGCATTTATTTAACTAGGCAAGTCAGTTAAGAACAAATTCTTATTTTACCTTTATTTAACTAGGCAAGTCAGTTAAGAACAAATTCTTATTTTACCTTATTTTCAATTTTCAATGACGGACTAGGAACACTGGGTTAACTGCCTTGTCAGGGGCAGAACGACAGATCTTTACCTTGTCAGCTCAGGAATTCGATCTTGCAACCTTCCGGTTACTGGTCCAACGCTCTAACCACTAAGCTACCTGCCGCCCCATTTACAATGACGGTCTACCCCGGATGAAATGTGCACCACCCAGGGGCCTCCCGGGTGGCGCAGTGGTCTAGGGCACTGCATCGCAGTGCTAGCTGCGCCACCAGAGTCTCTGGGTTCGCGCCCAGGCTCTGTCGCAGCCGGCCGCGACCGGGAGGTCCGTGGGGCGACGCACAATTGGCCTAGCATCGTCCGGGTTAGGGAGGGTTTGGCCGGTAGGGATATCCTTGTCTCATCGTGCTCCAGCGACTCCTGTGGCGGGCCGGGCGCAGTGCGTGCTAACCAAGGGGGCCAGGTGCACAGTGTTTCCTCCGACACATTGGTGCGGCTGGCTTCCGGGTTGGAGGCGCGCTGTGTTAAGAAGCAGTGCGGCTTGGTTGGGTTGTCCTTCGGAGTACGCATGGCTTTCGACCTTCGTCTCTCCCGAGCCCGTACGGGAGTTGTAGCGATGAGACAAGATAGTAATTACTAGCGATTGGATACCACGAAAAATTGGGGAGAAAAGGGGATATAATTTTAAATAAAAGAAATAAAAGAAATGTGCACCACCCTATGGGACTCCCAATCACGGCCGGTTGTGATACAGCCTGGAATTGAACCAGGGTCTGTAGTGACACCTCTAGCGCTGAGATACAGTGCCTTAGACCGCTGTGCCACTCAGGAGGCCTGTATACAGGATTAGTTTAGCCTACACACACACTCACACACACACACACACACACACGTCGCAGTGGAGAACTCTTCTTGGCCTGATATAAGCCTCATAGAATTAATAGCAAACTCCCAATAATCATCACCCAATCCGAACACGCATACAAATACACTAACTACATGGGTCACTTTCCTTCTATTAATAGAGCCAGCATCGTTTAATTTCTCTCCCAGGCTGCAAGATATTCAAAATATGCATTTACATCTGAGTCAAGAGTTAAGCCATAGCTTTTCACTGGAAAGGAAGGGGGGAGACAGAGATGAAGATATAATGAGTTTATAGCCTTCAGAATGTATATGGAGCTCATGGTGATAAGAGCTAAGGGGTTGGATGAGTTCACTGTTGCTGTCCTTTCATTACAACTGAAGGTATAGGGTCCTTCCATGTTATTACAGCAAGCCATGACACCCACCATCTTAAATAATTGATTAAAACACACTTGTTTGCATTGAAGGTCTGGTCACGTCTACTCCCTAGGTCATCAGGCTGCTGATTATCCCACACACCTGTCACTATCGTCTCTCGCACCTGCGCAACTTACTGACCCTCACCTGGACTCCATCTTCTCCTTGATTACCTTCCCTATATCTGTCACTCCCCTTGGTTCTTTCCTCAGGTGTTATTGACTCTGTTTTCATGTCGGTGCGTTGTTTGTGTTTCGTGTTCATTGTTTATTTTATTTATTAAAACACTCACTCCCTGAACTTGCTTCCCGACTCTCAGCGCACTCGTTACAGGTCTACAGTAGCCTCAACAGTACTCTGTAGGGTAGCATCATGGTGTAGCCGGAGGACAGCTAGCTTCCGTCCTCCTCTGGGTACATTGACTTCAATACAAAACCTAGGAGGCTCATGGTTCTCACCCCCTTCCATAGACTTACACAGTGATTATGACAACTTCTGGAGGACGTCCTCTAACCTATCAGAGGTCTTGCAGCATGAACTGACATGTTGCCCACCCAATCAAAGG
Organism: Salvelinus alpinus; assembly: GCF_045679555.1. Classification (NCBI taxonomy): domain Eukaryota; kingdom Metazoa; phylum Chordata; class Actinopteri; order Salmoniformes; family Salmonidae; genus Salvelinus; species Salvelinus alpinus. The sequence continues at coordinate 28,411,446 of NC_092116.1, forward strand.
ATCAGATAATTAATCTAGTACTGAAAGCATTAACTACAGCTAGCTAGCACTGCAGAGTATAAAATATATGTTGAGTAGTTGACTCAATAGTTTAGATGTTTTGAACATATTAATTTCTTACAAATTGAAGGAGAAGCGAAAGAGAGAGTCATTTTATTTTCACTAACTTAGCTAGCAAATGCAGCTAGCTAGTTTAGTCTACTCAAACACCCGGCTCAAACAGAGGGATGATATATTAGCTAGCTGGCTATGACTTTCCAAAACAACACTCGAACTCAAGGTAAGCTTTTGGTATTACTAATTTATTGCCACTGGGGCCCGCCGGTGTAACTGATAAACTGCTCAATGACTGAACACTTTAACGTTACTGCATGATTGTAGCAGGTTTACTAACGCGTTAGTTCTATTAGTTATGTTGACTATGACATTACTTTAGATAATATGGTGACAACGATGAAGGCTGTGAGTAGCGGTTATGATATGGTTTGGCTTGGAAAGGTTTTTTCACCTGGTCACATACAGCTGATGTGTTGTGAATGTAAGTCCACAAGCAAAGGGAACAGTTGAGAGGAGGAGAGCACGAGAAGGAATACAACGAGCTGTTTGTATGTGACTGTTATGAAAGTGAACTGTGTTTACATTTGATCAGGGAAGTATTCATTCTTCCGAATTCTGTTGAAAAACGTGTCCAATAGAAACTCCCGTTTGCAACTGTTGGACTAATGATTAATGATCAGCTAGATGCAGGCAAGATTGTGCAAGGCGGAATTGAATGTGTCACTGTCTGTCCATGTGTCACAGTCTGTCAGCTCAAATTTTTCTCTCGACTTGTGTGCACCTACGTTGTAAACTTTCATTCATAGGCTAGGTTTTAGCAACCTCATGATAGGTATAGGGAAAATTTGAGTGTCATGTAGGGTGATATGTAGGGTGATATGGCCAAAATATAATTATTATAATATAAATAATAGTGGGCACTTTGAATACAGTGTTGTTTGACATGACAACGAATGAAAATGCTATGGACAAGTTATTGTGACAGGGTAGGAACCAAAGTGATGTTCAGTGTTTCCTAGGGGACCCTATAATCTTTGGCTACATTAAATCTTTATTCATATAGCCAACATATTCATGCTTCACCTATTCCTCTTTGATTTAGAATATACTGTTGCACAAACAACATGCTGATTTAAGCCTCCACCAGTACTGGTATCAGGCTGTATTGGCTAGCTACGTTGCTCTGACTCAGTACTTTTATTAGCTAGTTAGCAAGCCAGCTAACTAGCAATTAGCATTAGTGGCTAACACAATTTAGCTTAACTTGTAAGGAAATACAAACTAGCTGTTTGCAGATGTAAGAAACACAAACTAATATTGAAATTATAGAATGCTTGTGGATTTATATTAAGATCAAAGTGGAAACAACATCGTTGTCATCAACATTGTTGCATGTGCTGCACTGACCATGCAGACTGAATGAAAGTGTCTCGTTGTCAAGCAACAACAAACGCGCTCCTTGAGTGACAGGGGGCGGGACTAGGTCTGTGTGGAAAGCGGCATGGAGAGAGAGAGAGAGAGAGAGAGAGAGCGGAGAGGGATGACTCAAGTAGCGGAATAAACTGTAAAAATGGACGTTACACACAGCGTATCACATTTAACAAACCAAACATTCAAATACCATTATAGAAGTTAAAGTAAAAACCCAAACCGGTCCGTGCATGAATACCGGTATATAGTAAAATATGGTATACTGCCCAGCCCTATCATGTAGTAGCCTAAACCTATCGCTGTTACATTGAACTGGGTAAATATGAATGACAGTCATCCAACATGATGTAATAGAAATAATAAGGCCATAACTCATGAAGAAAATGAAGTGTCCTTCTTAAACGGCACCGACCGCTACTGATATTTATTGAATTTTATATGAATCCTATCAACTGTAACCGGGTGCAATCAATTAGCTTACTTGATTAATTTCTCAGAGATCAAATGAAATGTCAACAAATTAATAAATTAATGCTAATCTTATCTGTTTCTATGATGGGTGTTGAAATCCTCTTGTGCTTTTTGAGGTGGAACGACCCTTTAGCAAAGAGGTTACTCACCTATCTGAAGGAATATTACCACTTAAATTATTTATTAAACATATACTGTCCTAAAGGTCGCTACACTCATTGAAAAAAGGTGCTATCTAGAACCTAGCATCAGCTGTCAGAGTAGCTCACAGATCACTGCACCTGTACATAGCCCATCTGTAAATAGCCCATCCAACTACCTCCTCCCCATACTGTTATTTATTGTTTGCTCCTTTGCACCCCAGTAATTATTTCACCACTATAGCCTATTTATTGCCTTACCTTTTCTATTGTGTTATTTATT
>NC_092116.1:28416427-28471080 GCF_045679555.1 Salvelinus alpinus
TGCGAGACATGACGTCACGTCTACTTTTCAAACAATCTGAAAATAACCTTTTTTTACAGCTAAAACTAGTGTGGCTTTTGGCTAAATAACCTCAACATACACCAGGACAGGCAATTCACTAAGGAACACGAAAACAAAAGTCAATTGCAGAGGTAAGGTACATTTGCTAACAAGTACCTAGCTAGCTATCTAGCTAACGTTAGTTATGAGATTGACTTGCATGTTCACCAACCAACTAACGTTACATTTTGTTTGGTGAGTTTGGAAAATGGGAAAACGCTACTTTGAGCTGGCTAGTAGTCTGACGGTAGACAGTGCCCAAAAAGTTGTTTATTTCGTATTTCTGGACAGATAACACCGTTCTTCAGCACTTTGTTGAGTAATGACAGTTATATGGATTCCAGTCACAAACACAGATCAGAGAGATCTTGGACGTGTTCAGCAGGACGCAACGTTTTTTGAACGTTCATATAGAAATAGGCTATGTAGAACATGCCTGTTTACATGTAGAATAATGAATCACATCAGCTCTATTCATTTCATGACATTTATATCTGCAACGTTTGACAACTGAAGGTGGCCCTCAGCGTTACTCCCTCATCTTGACCTGGCTGTCATCTCCTAATTACAGGCCTACATCCTTCCATACCAGGCCTTTTCTATTAGCATAGCTAGCTTGCTAAATGCTTATAACAGTCTATGAGGATTTTAGTTGCGGGGGCGGAAAGGGTTTTGATGGTGTGTATAACAGCGCCCTTTTTATCAGTCTCTCCCTCCTAAATCTTGTCTTTTTCCCTTGGATTATACTACTCATCTAATGACGCACCAATTGAAATTACCAGGCTGTGTGCGTGCGTGTGTGTGCCTGCATGTTACGTGCAAGCGAGAGAGAGAGAGACACACACACACACACTGTACACACACAATGTGTCCTTTTGTCATCACGCCAGTCTTGTTGACTAGAAACGTCTGCTTGAAGGCACAGTGAGAGAGAGAGAGAGAGAGAGAGAGCGAGAGAGAGGATCCTTCCGTAACATGGGCAAATAGAACAGGACCGATAGAACACAGAGTTCCGTTGTGAATGGAGATGGTTCTATTGATGATTCTGAACGATTCCGTCACAAATGGCACCATATTCCCTATATAGTGCACAACTTTTAACCAGGGTACCTGGTCAAAAGTAGTGCACTGAATAGGGTGCCATTTAGAATGAAAGCATAGATAACAGAATGTTCTGATCTGGCCCTATTTAAACCTCTCTGCTTCTAGCTATCTCTCTATCTGACCTCAGTGTCACATAACAGTCTTGTGTTTCATCTCAAATGACACCCTATTCCCTGTACAGTGCACTTCTTTTGACCAGCCATAACAGTCTTGTTCATTGTTATTTGGTCACAGCTGTGAGCTAAATGAGAATCCAATAAGGGAGTTGTGTGCCTCTTGTGATAATCATCTAAGGATGCTAGCTCTTCCTCCTTTTCTCCTCCTCTTTGTTCCTCTTTTCCAGCTCAGTGTTAATCATTTGTTCACAGGTGTGTGTGTGTGTGTGTGTGTGTGTGTGTGTGTGTGTGTGTGTGTGTGTGTGTGTGTGTGTGTGTGTGTGTGTGTGTGTGTGTGTGTGTGAGGACTTGACTCACTGTTATTTCATCATCACTGACTAAGCATTATCTGTTTCGTGATTGACGGATCGACTGACTGTTGAAAACTCCCTATACGTCTCAATTACTTCACTTTCCTCGTGTCCGTCCTCCTGTTCTCTCTCCATCAAATGACTAACCATAGTAACTCTAGTGTGATGAAGACAGACGGGGGGGATTCATGTTGTCATAATGGCAGGGTTTCCCCTTCATAGTGACATGGGTGAGATAGGCTACTCTCATTAGCCGACTGGAGTTCTCTGGCAAGAGGGGACTTTCCCCAAACTGTAACATCCTTTTCATGGTGCATGACTGCTCTCCTTCATGTACACTACCGTTCAAACGTTTGGGGTCACTTAGAAATGTCCTTGTTTTTCCATGAAAACATACATGAAAATTAGTTGCAAAATTAATAGGAAATATAGTCGTTGACAAGGTTATAAATAATGATAAAAAAAAATACATAAAAAAAAAAGATAATAATTGTGTCCTTCAAGCTTTGCTTTCGTCAAAGAATCCTCCATTTGCAGCAATTACAGCCTTGCAGACATTTGGTATTCTAGTTGTCAATTTGTTGAGGTAATCTGAAGAGATTTCACCCCATGCTTCCTGAAGCACCTCCCACAAGTTGGATTGGCTTGATGGGCACTTCGTACGTACCATACGGTCAAGCTGCTCCCACAACAGCTCAATAGGGTTGAGATCCGGTCACTGTGCTGGCCACTCCATTATAGACAGAATACCAGCTGACTGCTTCTTCCCTAAATAGTTCTTGCATCGTTTGGAGTTGTGCTTTGGGTCATCGTCCTGTTGTAGGAGGAAATTGGCTCCAATTAAGCACCATCCACAGGGTATGGCATGGCGTTGCAAAATGGAGTGATAGCCTTCCTTCTTCAAGATCCCTTTTACCCTGTACAAATCTACCACTTTACCACCACCAAAGCACCACCAGACCATCACATTGCCTCCACCATGCTTAACAGATGGCGTCAAGCACTCCTCCAGCATATTTTCATTTTTTTCTGCATCTCACGAATGTTCTTCTTTGTGATCCGAACACCTCAAACTTAGATTTGTCTGTCTTTAACACTTTTTTCTAATTGTTTTCTGTCCAGTGTCTGTGTTCGTTTGCCCATCTTAATCTTTTATTTTTATTGGCCAGTCTGAGATATGGCTTTTTCTTTGCAACTCTGCCTAGAAGGCCAGCATCCCGGAGTCGCCTCTTCACCGTTGACTTTGAGACTGGTGTTTTGTGGGTACTATTTAATGAAGCTGCCAGTTGAGGACTTGTGAGGCGTCTGTTTCTCAAACTAGACACTCTAATGTACTTGTCCTCTTGCTCAGTTGTGCACCGGGGCCTCCCACTCCTCTTTCTATTCTGGGTAGTGCCAGTTTGCGCTGTTCTGTGAAGGGAGTAGTACACAGCGTTGTACGAGATCTTAAGTTTCTTGGCAATTTCTCACATGGAAAAGCCTTCATTTTTCAGAACAAAAATAGACTAACGAGTTTCAGAAGAAAGTGCTTTGTTTCTGGCCCTTTTGAGCCTGTAATCGAACCCACAAATGCTGATGCTCCAGATACTCAACTAGTCTAAAGAAAGCCAGTTTTGTTGCTTCTTTAATCAGAACAAATCAAATTTATTTATATAGCCATTCGTACATCAGCTGATATCTCAAAGTGCTGTACAGAAACCCAGCCTAAAACTCCAAACAGCAAGCAATGCAGGTGTAGAAGCACGGTGGCTAGGAAAAACTCCCTAGAAAGGCCAAAACCTAGGAAGAAACCTAGAGAGGAACCAGGCTATGAGGGGTGGCCAGTCCTCTTCTGGCTGTGCCAGGTGGAGATTATAACAGAACATGGCCAAGATGTTCAAATGTTCATAATTGACCAGCATGGTCAAATAATAATAATCACAGTAGTTGTCGAGGGTGCAGCACCTCAGGAGTAAATGTCAGTTGGCTTTTCATAGCCGATCATTAAGAGTATCTCTGAAAACAACAGTTTTCAGCTGTGCTAACATAATTGCAAAAGGTTTTTCTAATGATCAATTAGCCTTTTAAAATGATAAACTTGGATTAGCTAACACAACGTGCCATTGGAACACAGGAGTGATGGTTGCTGATAATGGGCCTCTGTACACCTATGTAGATATTTCATAAAAAATCTGTCGTTTCCAGCTACAATAGTCATTTACAACATTAACACTGTCTACACTGTATTTCTGATCAATTTGATGTTATTTTAATGGACAAAAAGTTTGCTAAGTGACCCCAAACTTTTGAACGGTAGTGTATATACCAAAACAAGTGGCGGTGCAGACATTTCCTTCAAAAAATGAATCCCAGATTGTAGCTTGAAACAACAAATTATTGCATGCTTGTTTACCGTCTTCCTTCCTCTTGCTCCATCCTTGTGTTTCCTTTACTATTGTTTTGTTTAGATCCCGATTCCTGATTTCGTCATTGCCATGGACGCAAGGAACCGCTCTGGCCCCCCCTCCTCCTCCTTCCAGGTGTGCCGCCCCTCCTCGTTCTCACGGCAACCGCCCCGTGTTCTGATCGTGGACGCGTCACCGCCTTGGTGGTCAGAGATTGGTACTACGTTGTGTGAGGCTTTGGATAACTTCCTGACTCTGGCCTGTAGTCTGGACGGACCCTGTAGACTGCCCCTGCTTAGCCTTTACACTCTGAGTAGACAGCATGAATGTCTGCTGCCATTCGTGGTAAGAGGGAAGGAGAGCGAGAGAGAGAGAGAGAGAGAAAGAAGTGTGTTGTGTTATCTCTCTCTTTTCTTTCTCTCTCTCTTTACTGAAAACATGCATGCCTGGTGACTTATATGTGAGTCAGAATGGTGGCACTGTAATGAAGTAAATAAATCATTGCACTCTCTCTCTAACCCCCACATTATCTCTCTCCCCCTTCCTCCATCCCTCTCCCCCACTCCAGCAGGTGAGGGGTAACCTGGCCCGCTTGCGTTCCTGTGTGGAGGAGCTGAGGTCCATACCCGGAGAGGGGTGCGTCCGCGCACCTAGAGGGGAACTGCTCAAACAGGCTGTTCTGGACAGCCTGCAGCAGTTTAAACAGTACACGCGACACACTACCACTCCGAACCAGGCCAACAACAATGGATCTGTAGAGGTGAGTACTGAAATGAGAGCCTTTGATTAGTTGAATCAGGTCTGTTATAGCTGGGCTAGAACAAAAACATGCACACCCTATTGGACCAGGTTTGGAACGGACCAGGTTTAAAGAACGCCTCACCTCACTGATGTGTTACAGATGATTTCATTTGGGTTACTGCTTGAAACTGGCTCCTCCTATTAGTTGTTGGGTCACACAAGAAAACTATGAAAGGTCAAGGTGGCTAGGCCACCTGTTTATGGTAGTGTCAGGGTATTTTATGGCAGTGTCAGGGTATTTTATGGCAGTTTCAGGGCATTTTATGGCAGTGTCAGGGCATTTTATGGCAGTGTCAGGGCATTTTATGGCAGTGTCAGAGCATTTTATGGCAGTGTCAGAGCATTTTATGGCAGTGTCAGAGCATTTTATGGCAGTGTCAGGGCATTTTATGGCAGTGTCAGGGCATTGTATGGCAGTGTCAGGGCATTGTATGGCAGTGTCAGGGCATTGTATGGCAGTGTCAGGGCATTTTATGGCGGTGTCAGGGCATTTTATGGCGGTGTCAGGGCATTTTATGGCAGTGTCAGGGCATTTTATGGCAGTGTCAGAGCATTTTATGGCAGTGTCAGGGCATTTTTATGGCAGTGTCAGGGCATTTTTATGGCAGTGTCAGGGCATTTTTATGGCAGTGTCAGGGCATTTTATGGCAGTGTCAGAGCATTTTATGGCAGTGTCAGGGCATTTTATGGCAGTGTCAGAGCATTTTATGGCAGTGTCAGAGCATTTTATGGCAGTGTCAGGGCATTTTTATGGCAGTGTCAGGGCATTTTTATGGCAGTGTCAGGGCATTTTTATGGCAGTGTCAGGGCATTTTATGGCAGTGTCAGAGCATTTTATGGCAGTGTCAGGGCATTTTATGGATCAAAAAGTGGCTGAGGTGTAGGGCGTGGCAGTTGACACGGCTGAACATTTTAGAGTCCCCCATCTTGGCAGAGCAGATTTATTTTTGTGCATTTTTAAGCCAATTTCCTGCAATTCTATAAATTTATCCATAAAGGTGAGAGAATTTACAGTTTTAAAGCAAATTTCCCGCAATTATATGCATTTTGCCATGGCTAATGCTGTGTTCTTTTGCACAAACATAATAACAAAATCAATACTGCTAAATTAATTGGTTTTGGAAATTTCAATTCTCTCCTTAACATCTAGATTTTTTATTTTGGTGATTGTTAGTTCTCAAAGATTATATTAAAAAAAGATATAGGTCCATTATCTTTCCTACATACGTTATATCCGGTGTTAGCGGTTCACGTTTATATCGAGTGTTTTTCCATCCCGAAGGATATTTGTATACATAATTTTTTTTACACTCGTTGATTTAGGCATCCTGGATTATAAGGCTGCTCACCCCCGAAGGGATTTTAACGCCCGAAAAATACCTGAGTTTTATGAATGCATTAGGACAACTAAAGGGTTACCCTATGTGTGCAATATATATATATAGAGAGAGAGAGATGGGCAGTCCTTTAGGTTTTTGAGCATTTCTCAACTTGTAGAAGCTCCGGTCAGAGTCATTAGTGGACTAGCTTCCGACCAGGAGCTGATATGAATGGACCCATTAGAACACAGAACACCATTAGGAAACAGACACTAAACACAAGCCCATTAGAACACAGAACACCATTAGAGAACACAGACACTAAACATATGGCTCTGTGTTCCATCTTAGCTCTGAAAACAGACTCCCTATTTTGGCTGTGTCCCGAATGGAACCCTATTCCCTAAATAGGCCTACAGTATATCCCTCATAGGGTTCTGGTCAACAGTAGTGTACTATAGAGGAAATGTGGTACTATTTAGGATGCATTCTCGACCAGCACTGATATCCTTCTATACAGGAAGAGAACAGACAGGAGAAAACAACCAAATGGCACCCTTCAGGAAAAGCCCATTTAGACCCAGAGTCTCTTTTTCAATGGAGACCTGGCCAAGAAGACTGCAACCATCAATACATTACATAGTTAAAACATACAAGAAATACAATACAACAACATGATCCAGCCTAAAAAAAAAACATTTACACTCCTCTGTAACAGAGTCTCCCATCAATATTTAAAGTTTATTCAGTGGCACTAACATATCTAGATGAAGCATGGATTGTAGATTATGCCATGCGTCTGGTGCACAAGAAGAGAAGGGCAGTCTGAGGACTTTAAGTAGCAACCACCTAGCAGACTGTGTATGGTAACTGCTGGTGGTGAAGGAGACCAGACTACGGAGGTAAAGAGGGAGTTTACCCAAAGGGGCTTTGTAGATGAACACATACACATGTATCTTTCTGCGCATATAAAGTGAGGTCCAACCTACCATTTGGTACAATGTGCAATAGTGGGTGAGTGACTAGGCATTTGTAATAAAGCGCAAGGATAAACAGAGTCCAGTCTCTGTAAGACAGAGGAGGTTGCATGGATATACAACAAGTCACCATAATCAATAACAGAGAGAAAAGTGGCCTGAACAAGCTTCTTTCTATTCATAAGCGGGAAGCGAGCCTTATTACGAAAAATTAAAAACCCAATTTCAATTTAAGCTTTTATCACAAGATTATCCACATGAACTTTAAAGGACAACTTGTCATCCAACCAAATACCTAGGTATTTCTGGTCAAATGTAGTGCAGTATTTTGGGATAAGGGCCGTTAGGACCTAGACATTTAGTAGGATTATACATTATTATTTTCTGGCCCCAGTAATGTGATTTTGTGATGTTTTAACTTATTACTACTGAAAGATGTTACTCAGGGTTGAATTTAATTAATTTATCCGTTTTTTTCTTTCTGATCTGGTGTGTAAATGTGTCAGAAAGAGATTTTAGGACTGTGTGTCATCAGATAAACCGGACATAAAGATGTAATCAAGAGTTTAATAAGGGCTTGATGTTGTTTTTCCCCCCCATAAAGTAGGCCTACTGATTATGAAGTCACAGACTGGCTGTCTACAAGAAGAAGCTCTCAGTTTCAGGCTGCTGAGGGGAGGACGGCTCATAGTAATGTCTGGAACGGAGCGAATGGAATGGCATCGAACCACGTTTTGATGTGTTTGATACCGTTCCACTGATTTCGCTCCAGCCATTACCACGAGCCCGTCCAATCCAATTAAGGTGCCACCAATCTCTTGTGCTCCATTTCTAGAAGCTAAAAGGGAAAGAAACAAGGGCCCTGGTCAGAAGTGGGCCACTTTAATAGGTTGCCATTAAGGACACACCTAAGGTCTCATTTTTAGCTAGCTTACTGATATAGAGGAGATTCAATGGGTTTAAGGAGAAGCATCTTTGAGTCAGGACAGTGTTTCCCCTAGATTACATTTTCCCCCAGACGGGATGCAAAACCCTCCTCAGACAAAGTTGTAGGCTGTGAACACTAAAATTGAAACTAACTGCAAATAATGTCAAATGTTTTAAGAAAATGTATAATCTTTCCTATTGTTCTCCCCTGAAACTTGAGGAAACTAGGGCTGGGAATTGCCAGGGGCCTCGCGATACGATATTATCACAATAATTGCCGATACGATATGTATTCGAATCTCATGACTCTACATGTATTGCGATTCGATACTGAGATTTTATTGCGATTTGATGTTCCAAACATATTGCTCACTATACAGTGCGTTTGGAAAGTATTCAGACACCTTGACTTTTTCCACATTTTGTTACGTTAGTCTTATTCTAAAATGGATTCAATAATGTTTTTCCTCATCAATCTACACACAATACCAAATAATGACAAAGTGAAAACAGGTTTTTAGAAATGTTTGCTAATTTCAATTAAAAAAACAAACAGAAATACCTTATTTACATAAGTATTCAGACCCTTTGCTATGAGACTCAAAATTTAGCTCAAGTGCATCCTTGTAATATTGCCTGTGTGTAGCTGGTGTAAAGGAGTCAGGCACAGAACAGCAAATATGAGTAAGCAACGTAAATTTACTCAAAGAATCACAAATACAACGCAATAATTAGAGCCCACAATAACGGACCGTATTACAAACAAACAATCACTCACAAACAAACATGGGGGAACAGAGGGTTAAATAATGAACAAGTAATTGGGGGAATGACACCAGGTGTGTAAGACAAGGACAAAACAAATGGAAAATGAAAAGTGGATCGGCGATGGCTAGAAGGCCGGTGACGTCGACCGCCGAATGCCGCCCGAACAAGGAGAGGGACCGACTTCGGCGGAAGTCGTGACGATCCTGTTTCCATTGATCATCCTTAAGATGTTTCTACAACTTGATTGGAGTCCATCTGTGGTAAATTGAATTGAGTGGACATGATTTGGAAAGGCACACACCTGTCTATATAAGGTCCCACAGTTGACAGTGCATGTCAGAGCAAAAACCAAGCCATGAGGTCGAAGGAATTGTCCTTAGAGCTCTGAGACATGATTGTGTCGGGGCACAGATCTGGGAAGGGTACCAAAAAATGTCTGCAGCATTGAAGGTCCCCAAGAACACAGTGGCCTCCATCATTCTTAAATGGAAAAAGTTTGGAACCACCAAGACTCTTCCTAGAGCTGGCCGCCCGGCCAAACTGAGCAATCAGAGGAGAAGGGCCTTGGTCAGGGAGGTGTCCAAGAACCCGATGGTCACTCTGACAGAGCTCCAGAGTTCCTTTGTGGAGATGGGATAACCTTTCAGAAGGACAATCATCTCTGCAGCACTCCACCAATCAGGCCTTTATGGTAGCGTGGCCAGATGGAAGCCACTTCTCAGCGGAAGGGACTGGGAAACTAGTCAGGATCGAGGGAAAGATGAACGGAGCAAAGTACAGAGAGATCCTTGATGAAAACCTGCTCCAGAGCGCTCAGGACCTCAGACTGGGGTAAAGATTCACCTTCCAACAGGACAACGACCCTCAGCACACAGCCAAGACAACGCAGGAGTGGATTCAGGACAAGTCTCTGAATGTCCTTGAGTGGCCCAGCCAGAGCCCGGACTTGAACTTGATCGAACATCCTTGGAGAGACCTGAAAATAGCTGTGCAGCGACGCTCCCCATCCAACCTGACAGAGCTTGAGAGGATCTGCAGAGAAGAATGGGAGAAACTCCCCAAATACAGGTGTGCCAAGCTTGTAGCATCGTACCCAAGAAGACTCGAGGCTGTAATCGCTGCCAAATGTGCTTCAACAAAGTACTAAGTAAAGGGTCTGAATACTTATGTAAATAGGATATTTCCATTTTTTCCATTTTTATAAACTTGCTAAATTTCTGAACCTGTTTTTGCTTTGTCATTATGGGGTATTGTGTGTGTAGATTGATGAGGGGGAAAAAACTATTTTAATCAATTTTAGAATAAGGTAACGTAATAAAATGTGGAAAAAGTCAAGGGGTCTGAATATTTTCAGAATGCACTGTACCAGGGAGAGGAAAGGCTGGCTGTTTTCTGTTGCTCCGTCTGGGGATCTCCTGGTGTATTGTGGAAAGGTTGTAGATTAGTCAGACAGACTCTCTCCATCAACCGATTTGTAGTCAGTCAGACAGACTCTCTCCATCAACCGATTTGTAGTCAGTCAGACAGACTCTCCATCAACCGATTTGTAGTCAGTCAGACACTCTCCATCAACCGATTTGTAGTCAGACAGACAGACACTCTCCATCAACCGATTTGTAGTCAGACAGACTCTCCATCAACCGATTTGTAGTCAGTCAGACAGACTCTCTCCATCAACCGATTTGTAGTCAGTCAGACAGACTCTCCATCAACCGATTTGTAGTCAGTCAGACAGACTCTCCATCAACCGATTTGTAGTCAGACAGACACACTCTCTCCATCAACCGATTTGTAGTCAGACAGACTCTCTCCATCAACCGATTTGTAGTCAGTCAGACAGACACACTCTCCATCAACCGATTTGTAGTCAGTCAGACAGACACACTCTCCATCAACCGATTTGTAGTCAGACAGACAGACAGACTCTCCATCAACCGATTTGTAGTCAGACAGACAGACACACTCCATCAACCGATTTGTAGACAGACAGACAGACACTCTCTCCATCAACCGATTTGTAGTCAGTCAGACAGACTCTCCATCAACCGATTTGTAGTCAGTCAGACAGACACTCTCCATCAACCGATTTGAAGTATTGACTCATTGAATGGGTGACTTACACGGAGTGGACAAAACATTAAGAACACCTTTATTGAGTTGCACCCCTTTTGCCTTGATAACAGCCTCCATTCGTCAGGACATGGACTCTACAAGGTTTGGAAAGCCTTCCACAGGGATGCTGGCCCATGTTGACTCCAACGCTTCCCACAGTTGTGTCAAGTTGGCAGGATGTCCTTTGGGTGGTGGACCATTCTTGATACACACGGGAAACTGTTGAGCTTGAAAAACCCAGCAGCGTTGCAGTTCTTAACACCAGCTGGTGCGCCTGGCACCTACTACCAGACCCTGTTCAAAAGCACTTTGTTCTCTTTGTATTTCCCATTCACCCTCTGAATGGCACACATACACAATCCATGTCTCAATTGTCTCAAAGGCTTAAAAATCCATCTTTAACCTGTCTCCTCCCCTTCATCTACACTGATTTGAAGTGGATTTAACAAGTGACATCAATAAGGGATCATAGCTTTCACCTGGATTCATCTGGTCAGCCTATGTCATGGAAAGAGCAGTTGTTCTTCATGTTTTGTACGCTCAGTGGTTTGATTGACGCATTGACTCATTGATCTCCCATTGGCTTCCAGGTAACCGTGGTGACGAGCCAGCCAGGGCGTGGCGTGGTGAGGCAGTTGGAGGCGGCCTTAAAGGACACTGACTTGGTGTCTCTACGACGCCTACTAGTGGTCCACGTCAGTACTGCAGGTAGGAGGGGTCTCACTGTCTTTCTAGTGGGTGGGATGGGGTGGACGGGACGGGACGGGACGGGATGGACTTCTGGGCCACGTTCAGTAGCTAAACGTTATTGAATGTTTCAGATAGATAAATACCACGAAGAGAGCCGACGTGATTCCTAATTCTACATGTCAGAGAAGTGTTTTTGTTCTGCTTAGCGTATTTCTATCTGAACGTAACACCACTGTTGTGTGCTGCTGAACATGCCTTGGGGTGGGGGAAGGGTTCAGCCGGTCCACAGTTAGTTGAACCAGTACCTTTCGCATCTTCAACAATACCTCTGTACCGTTGTGCTTGTGTGTATGTCTCTACCACCGATTGCTATTTCTTATTGGTATTCATATAAGTTAGTTAGTAGCATTACGCAAGCCAGAAGTACATAATAATAATAATAAATAAAACATATCATAACTACTGCAGGGAGAGGGGAGACAGACTGCTGGGGGCAGGACACACCCTCACCTGAGACTGCAGAGGAGACTGAAGGTAGGAATACACACACACACACACACACACACACACACACACACACACACACACACACACACACACACTAGATACACATTTATTCAGTGATGTACATGCACAAACACACGCCATAGAACTTAAAACAGAAACACTCTGCAGAACTCAATCTTTATGTTCTTTTCTCTGCTATGTTCAACACTCCCTCCTCTCTCCCTCCTCTCTCCCTACTCTCCCCCTCCTCTCCCCCTCCTCTCTCCCTCCTCTCTCCCTCATCCTCTCTCCCTCATCTTCCCCTCCTCTCTCCCTCCTCTCCCCTCATCTCTCCCTCATCTTCCCCTCATCTCTCCCTCATCTTCCCCTCCTCTCTCTCTCCTCTCACCCCTCATCTCTCCCTCATCTTCCCCTCATCTCTCCCTCCTCTCACCCCTCATCTCTCCCTCATCTTCCCCTCCTCTCTCCCTCCTCTCCCCCTCCTCTCACCCCTCATCTTCCCCTCCTCTCTCCCTCCTCTCTCCCCTCATCTCTCCCTCATCTTCCCCTCCTCTCTCCCCTCATCTCTCCCTCATCTTCCCCTCATCTCTCCCTCCTCTCACCCCTCATCTCTCCCTCATCTTCCCCTCCTCTCTCCCTCCTCTCCCCCTCCTCTCACCCCTCATCTTCCCCTCCTCTCTCCCTCCTCTCCCCCTCCTCTTCCCCTCCTCTCTCCCTACTCTTCCCCTCCTCTCTCCCTCCTCTCACCCCTCATCTCTCCCTCATCTTCCCCTCCTCTTCCCCTCCTCTCTCCCTACTCTTCCCCTCCTCTCTCCCTCCTCTCACCCCTCATCTCTCCCTCATCTTCCCCTCCTCTCTCCCTCCTCTCCCCCTCCTCTCACCCCTCATCTTCCCCTCCTCTCTCCCTCCTCTTCCCCTCCTCTCTCCCTACTCTTCCCCTCCTCTCTCCCTCCTCTCACCCCTCATCTCTCCCTCATCTTCCCCTCCTCTCTCCCTCATATTCCCCTCCTCTTCCCCTCTTCTTCCCCTCCTCTCTCCCTCTCCCTCCTCTTCCTCGCCTCTCTCCCTCCTCCCTTCCTCCTCTCTGCCCCGTCTTCCCCTCCTCTCTCCCTCCTCTCTCGCCCCACTTTCCCCCCTCTCCCTCTTCTTTGCCCCCTCTTCCCCTCCTCTCTTCATCCTCTCTCCCTCCTCTTCCTCTCCTCCTCCTCTCTGCCCCCTCTTTCCATCCTCCCTGCATCCTTTCTCCCTCCTCTCTCGCTCCGCATTCCCCCCTCTATCTCCTCGCTCCCTCCTCTCTGCCCTCTCTTTCCCTCCTCTGTCCCCCTCTCTCTCTCCCCTCTCTCCCTCCTCTCTGCCCTCTCTTTCCCTCCTTTCTACCTCCTCTCTGCCCTCTCTTTCCCTCCTCTCTGCCCTCTCTTTCCCTTCTCTCTCCCTCCTCTCTCTCCCCTCTCTCCCTCCTCTCTCTCCCCTCTCTCCCTCCTCTCTGCCCTCTCTTTCCCTCCTCTTTCTTGATTATACTCATGAGGGTGTTGTGGTGGTAACTCACTCTGGTGACCTATTTTCAAGTTGACACCATGGTTTCATCCCAAATGGTAGCCTATTCCCTATGTAGTGCACTACTTTTAACCAGGGCTCATAGGACTCTGGTCAAAAGAAGTGCACTACATAGGGAAAAGGGTGTCATTTGGGACTCAGAGCCATAGAGAAAACCATAATGTACATCCCTTTGAGAAAACCCATACATAAACTGTGCAATTTATGTTAACCCAAACACCATGAAATGCAGCATATGAACCAAACACAAGTAGATCTTGTAGACACTAATTTTGTAGTTACCGGAAAAGTCTAGGAGTGTGGAAGCCTTGAAGTTTAAGGGCCGTGTGTGTGTGTGTGTGTGTGTGTGTGTGTGTGTGTGTGTGTGTGTGTGTGTGTGTGTGTGTGTGTGTGTGTGTGTGTGTGTGTGTGTGTGTGTGTGTGTGTGTGTGTGTGTGTGTGTGTGTGTGTGTGTGTGTGTGTGTGTGTGTGTTTATGTAAGGATAAGTACAGTGTTGAGTATGGGAGAGTTGACAGAACCGATAAATTACTTGGCTGTTTAGGACCACACGAACACAACATGATGTCATCGTAGTGGCGCCAAACCCCGGTGTGTGTGTGTGTGTGTGTGTCTGTGTTCTCCAGTTCTACTGCTCTAAGTAAAGTATCCAGGCAGTATATCACTGAGGGAGGGATTCTTATGAAAATATTTACCCACGTAGATATATCCATATATTTTATACTTATGTATACTTATATATACTTATATATACTTATCCCATTCCTTTACTAGATTGTGTGTATTAGGTTGTTGTTGAATTGTTAGATATTACCTGTTAGATACTGCTGCACTGTCAGATCTAGAAGCATAAGCATTTCACTACACTCGCAATAACATCTGCTAACCATGTGTATGTAACCAATAACATCTGCTAACCATGTGTATGTAACCAATAACATCTGTTAACCATGTGTATGTGCCCAATAACATCTGCTAACCATGTGTATGTGCCCAATAACATCTGCTAACCATGTGTATGTGCCAATAACATCTGCTAACCATGTGTATATGACCAATAACATCTGCTAACCATGTGTATGTGCCCAATAACATCTGCTAACCATGTGTATGTGACCAATAACATCTGCTAACCATGTGTATGTGACCAATAACATCTGCTAACCATGTGTATGTGACCAATAACATCTGCTAACCATGTGTATGTGCCCAATAACATCTGCTAACCATGTGTATGTGCCCAATAACATCTGCTAACCATGTGTATGTGACCAATAACATCTGCTAACCATGTGTATGTGACCAATAACATCTGCTAACCATGTGTATGTGAGCAATAACATCTGCTAACCATGTGTATGTGCCCAATAACATCTGCTAACCATGTGTATGTGCCCAATAACATCTGCTAACCATGTGTATGTGACCAATAACATCTGCTAACCATGTGTATGTGACCAATAACATCTGCTAACCATGTGTATGTGACCAATAACATCTGCTAACCATGTGTATGTAATAAAATGTGATTTGATCTGAGATAAATAGTTAGGGGGGAAATTAAAACTGTATTAAATAGTAGACATGTGTCTTAACAGAAGTACACAGATTGATAATTAACCGTGTGAAGACTGAGTCAACTTAAATACTAGATTGTTACCTGTCTAAGCCCCATAGATAGAACTAAGTTAGCTTAGTATATTTTATTTCACATTTATTGTAACAGGGAGTCATATTGAGACCCAGGTGTATTTTAACAGTCGTGTAAACACAGTCATAGGCTGAGTGAACTTTGAGACAGTGTCTAATGTTACAGTATTGTACAGGGTGTTGGGATTTGGGTTCTGGAATAGATACAGTATCTAATGTTAGTCTGGTTAGATACAGCATCTAATGTTAGTCTGGAATAGATACAGTATCTAATGTTAGTCTGGAATAGATACAGTATCTAATGTTAGTCTGGAATAGATACAGCATATAATGTTAGTCTGGAATAGATACAGTATCTAATGTTAGTCTGGAATAGATACAGTATCTTATGTTAGTCTGGAATAGATACAGTAGCTAATGTTAGTCTGAAATAGATACAGTATCTAATGTTAGTCTGGAATAGATACAGTATCTAATGTTAGTCTGGAATAGAAACAGCATCTAATGTTAGTCTGAAATAGATACAGCATCTAATGTTAGTCTGGAATAGATACAGCATCTAATGTTAGTCTGGAATCGATACAGTATCTAATGTTAGTCTGGAATAGATACAGTATCTAATGTTAGTCTGGAATAGATACAGCATCTCATGTTAGTCTGGAATAGATACAGCATCTCATGTTAGTCTGGAATAGATACAGCATCTCATGTTAGTCTGGAATAGATACAGCATATAATGTTAGTCTGGAATAGATACAGCATCTAATGTTAGTCTGGAATAGATACAGCATCTCATGTTAGTCTGGAATAGATACAGTATCTAATGTTAGTCTGGAATAGATACAGTATCTAATGTTAATCTGGAATAGATACAGCATCTAATGTTAGTCTGGAGTAGATACAGCATCTAATATTAGTCTGGAATAGATACAGCATCTAATGTTAGTCTGGAATAGATACAGCATCTAATGTTAGTCTGGAATAGATACAGCATCTAATGTTAGTCTGGAATAGATACAGTATCTAATGTTAGTCTGGAATAGATACAGCATCTAATGTTAGTCTGGAATAGATACAGCATCTAATGTTAGTCTGGAATAGATACAGTATCTAATGTTAGTCTGGAATAGATACAGTATCTAATGTTAGTCTGGAATAGATACAGCATCTCATGTTAGTACGGAATGGTAGTGGGGAATGGTAGAGGGGAATGGTAGTGGGGAATGGTAGTGGGGAATGGTAGTGGGGAATGGTAGTGCTGAATGGTAGTGCAGAATGGTAGAGGGGAATGGTAGTGGGGAATGGTAGTGGGGAATGGTAGTGGGGAATGGTAGTGGGGAATGGTAGTGGGTAATGGTAGTGGGGAACGGTAGTGGGGAACGGTAGAGGGGAACGGTAGAGGGGAACGGTAGAGGGGAACGGTAGAGGGGAACGGTAGAGGGGAACGGTAGTGGGTAACGGTAGTGGGGAACGGTAGAGGGGAATGGAATGGTAGTGCGGAATGGTAGAGGGGAACGGTAGAGGGGAACGATAGAGGGGAACGGTAGAGGGGAACGGTAGAGGGGAACGTTAGTGGGTAACGTTAGTGGGTAACGGTAGTGGGGAACGGTAGTGGGGAACGGTAGTGGGGAATGGTAGAGGGGAATGGAATGGTAGTGCGGAACGGTAGTGCGGAACGGTAGTGCGGAACGGTAGTGGGGAACGGTAGTGGGGAACGGTAGAGGGGAACGGTAGAGGGGAACGGTAGAGGGGAACGGTAGAGGGGAACGGTAGAGGGGAACGGTAGTGCGGAACGGTAGAGGGGAACGGTAGAGGGGAACGGTAGAGGGGAACGGTAGAGGGGAACGGTAGAGGGGAACGGTAGAGGGGAACGGTAGAGGGGAACGGTAGAGGGGAACGGTAGTGCGGAACGGTAGTGGGGAACGGTAGTGGGGAACGGTAGTGGGGAACGGTAGAGGGGAACGGTAGAGGGGAACGGTAGAGGGGAACGGTAGAGGGTAACGGTAGTGCGGAACGGTAGTGCGGAACGGTAGTGGGGAACGGTAGTGGGGAACGGTAGTGGGGAACGGTAGTGGGGAACGGTAGTGGGGAACGGTAGTGGGTAACGGTAGAGGGGAACGGTAGTGGGGAACGGTAGAGGGGAACGGAATGGTAATTGTGTCGGTGGGTGAGGTGGTGGTTTAAGAGTGTTGGAATCTTGGAATTGGAATGTTTGTGTTTCTACAGATGTGTCTCTCTAGTTTCCCGGAGACCTGTCCTATTTACAGTTGAAGTCGGAAGTTTACATACACTTAGGTTGGAGTCATTAAAACTCGTTTTAGAACCACTCCACAAATGTCTTGTTAACAAACTATAGTTTTGGTAAGTAGGTTAAGGACATCTACTTTGTGCATGACACAAGTAATTTTTCCAACAATTGTTTACAGACAGATTATTTCACTTATAATTCACTGTGTCACAATTCCAGTGGGTCAGAAGTTTACATATACTAAGTTGACTGTGCCTTTAAACATTTTGGAAAATTCCCGAAAATTATGTCATGGCTTTAGAAGCTTCTGATAGGCTAATTGACATCATTTGAGTCAGTTGGAGGTGTACCTGTGGATGTATTTCAAGGCCTACCTTCAAACTCAGTGCCTCTTTGCTTGACATCATGGGAAAATCAAAAGAAATCAGCCAAGACCTCAGAACAAAAATTGTAGACCTCCACAAGTCTGATTCATCCTTGGGAGCAATTTCCAAACGCCTGAAGGTACCACGTTCATCTGTACAAACAATAGTACGCAAGTATAAACACCACGGGACCACGCATCCGTCAAATCAATCCCAGAACAACAGCAAAGGACCTTGTGAAGATGCTGGAGGACACAGGTACAAAAGTAACTATATCCACAGTCTAAAGAGTCCTATATCGACATAACCTGAAAGGCCGCTCAGCAAGGAAGAAGCCACTGCTCCAAAACCGCCATAAAAAATCCAGACTACGGTTTGCAACTGCACATGGGGACAAAGATCGTACTTTTTGGGGAAATGTCCTCTGGTCTTTTGAAACAAAAATAGAACTGTTTGGTCATAATGACCATTGTTATGTTTGGAGGAAGAAGGGGGACGCTTGCAAGCCGAAGAACACCATCCCAACTGTGAAGCACGGGGGTTGGTGGCATCATGTTGTGGGGGTGCTTTGCTGCAGGAGGGGCTGG
Organism: Salvelinus alpinus; assembly: GCF_045679555.1. Classification (NCBI taxonomy): domain Eukaryota; kingdom Metazoa; phylum Chordata; class Actinopteri; order Salmoniformes; family Salmonidae; genus Salvelinus; species Salvelinus alpinus. The sequence goes on from NC_092116.1 coordinate 28,434,945, forward strand.
TGCACTTCACAAAATAGATGGCATCATGAGGCAGGAAAATTATGTGGATATATTCAAGCAACATCTCAAGACATCAGTCAGGAAGTTAAAGCTTGGTCACAAATGGGTCTTCCAAATGGACAATGACCCCAAGCATACTTCCAAAGTTGTGGCAAAATGGCTTAAGGACAACAAAGTCAAGGTATTGGAGTGTCCATCTCAAAGCCCTGACCTCAATCCTATAGAAAATGTGAGGGCAGAACTGAAAAAGCGTGTGCGAGCAAGGAGGCCTACAAACCTGACTCAGTTACACCAGTTCTGGCAGGAGGAATGGGCCAAAATGCACCCAAATTATTGTGGGAAGCTTGTGGAAGGCTACCTGAAACGTTTGACCAAAGTTAAACAAGTTAAAGGCAATGCTACCAAATACTAATTGAGTGTATGTAAACTTCTGAGCCACTGGGAATGTGATGAAAGAAATATAAGCTGAAATAAATATCTCTACTATTATTCTGACATTTCACAGTCTTAAAATAAAGTGGTGATCCTAACTGACCTAAAACAGGGAATTTTTACTAGGATTAAATGTCAGGAATTGTGAAAAACTGAGTTTAAATGTATTTGGCTAAGGTGCATGTAAACTTACGACTTCAACTGTATGTATCTTAGTGTTTGTGTTAGTTAGGTAACATATTACAGTATAGTTGAACTGGGTGGAGTAGTGTACATTTTCCCTTTTCAAAGTTAATCTAGAACAATCTCTCTCTCTCTCTCTTTCCCTCTCTTTCCCTCTCTTTCCCTCTCCGTCTCTCTCCTCTCTTTCCCGTTCTCTCTCTTTCTCTCTCTTTCTGTCTCGCTTTCTCTCTGTTTCTCTCTGTTTCTCTATCTCCCTCTGCTTTCTCTCTCTCTCTCTCTCTCTCTCTCTCTTTCCCTCTATCTCCTCTCTTTCCCGCTCTCTCTCTTTCTGTCTCGCTTTCTCTCTGTTTCTCTCTCTTTCTCTCTCCCTCTGCTTTCTCCCTTTCTCTCTCTCTCTCTCTTTCTCCCTTTCTCCTTTTCTCATGAAAGGAGTTCTCAACCTTCTTGGCGAAGGAGTGGATGGAAATTGCATAGATCTGCATCCCAAATGGCATCTTGTCTCCTGTGTAGTGCACTACTTTTGACCAGGATTAGAGTGCCATTTGGTACTAATCCTAAGAAACAAAAAATCTCATCAGTGAATTTCTTTTGTTAGAATTTAACATTATACTCTATGTCTTAAATCACTGCCCTGAGTCTGACACCTCTCAACCACTAACATGGACAGATGACCTCTAACATGGACAGACGACCTCTAACATGGACAGACGACCTCTAACATGGACAGACGACCTCTAACATGGACAGACGACCTCTAACATGGACAGACGACCTCTAACATGGACAGACGACCTCTAACATGGACAGACGACCTCTAACATGGACAGACGACCTCTAACATGGACAGACGACCTCTAACATGGACAGACGACTTCTAACATGGACAGACGACCTCTAACATGGACAGACGACCTCTAACATGGACAGACGACCTCTAACATGGACAGACGACCTCTAACATGGACAGACGACCTCTAACATGGACAGACGACCTCTAACATGGACAGACGACCTCTAACATGGACAGACGACCTCTAACATGGACAGACGACTTCTAACATGGACAGACGACCTCTAACATGGACAGACGACCTCTAACATGGACAGACGACCTCTAACATGGACAGACGACCTCTAACATGGACAGACGACCTCTAACATGGACAGACGACTTCTAACATGGACAGACGACCTCTAACATGGACAGACGACCTCTAACATGGACAGACGACCTCTAACATGGACAGACGACCTCTAACATGGACAGACGACCTCAGGCCCACAGGTGTGCACTAATATCAGTGAGAGGTTTCACAAGCCTCCTATTGTTCATAAAAGAGTGTGTGTATGTGTGTGTATGTGTGTGTGTGCGTGCCAAGCTAACGCCTAGTTAAGCATCCTGTTTTTACTCCGACTCAAGTGCTGCAGAGAGAGAGAGAGAGAGAGAGAGAGAGAGAGAGAGAGAGAGAGAGAGAGAGAGAGAATGACCGTATTAGAGAGACATATTTCCCTCAGATTACACAGACCCACAAAGACTTCCAAAACAAATCCAATTTCGATAAACTCCCATATCTACTGGGTGAAATACCACAGTTTGCCATCACAGCAGAAAGATTTGTGACCTGTTGCCACAAGAAAAGGGCAAACAGTGAAGAACAAACACCATTGTAAATACAACCCATATTTATGTTTATTTATTTTCCATTTTGTACTTTAACTTTTTGAGAGAGAGAGAGAGAGAGAGAGAAAAAGAGAGAGAGAGAGAGCAGAGTTAACCACACAGACAGAGATGGGAACAGAGTTAACCAGACAGACTGAGGGGAACAGAGTTAACCACACAGACAGAGGGGAACAGAGTTAACCACACAGACAGAGGGGAACAGAGTTAACCACACAGACAGAGGGGAACAGAGTTAACCACACAGACAGAGGGGAACAGAGTTAACCACACAGACAGAGGGGAACAGAGTTAACCACACAGACAGAGGGGAACAGAGTTAACCACACAGACAGAGGGGAACCGAGTTAACCAGACAGACTGAGGGGAACCGAGTTAACCACACAGACAGAGGGGAACAGAGTTAACCACACAGACAGAGGGGAACAGAGTTAACCACACAGACAGAGGGGAACAGAGTTAACCACACAGACAGAGGGGAACAGAGTTAACCACACAGACAGAGGGGAACAGAGTTAACCACACAGACAGAGGGGAACAGTGTTAACCACACAGACAGAGGGGAACAGAGTTAACCACACAGACAGAGGGGAACAGAGTTAACCACACAGACAGAGGGGAACAGATTTAACCACACAGACAGAGGGGAACAGAGTTAACCACACAGACAGAGGGGAACAGAGTTAACCACACAGACAGAGGGGAACAGAGTTAACCACACAGACAGAGGGGGACAGAGTTAACCACACAGACAGAGGGGGACAGAGTTAACCACACAGACAGAGGGGAACAGACTTAACCACACAGACAGAGGGGAACAGACTTAACCACACAGACAGAGGGGAACAGAGTTAACCACACAGAGAGAGGGGGACAGAGTTAACCACACAGACAGAGGGGAACAGTGTGTGTGTGTCCCTGCATATGTGTGACATCTCATTACCCACAGTCCCTCCAGGTTGGTGGGATTGTAATCTAGGGGTTTAACCAGGTTAATTACATGTTGACCTCTTCAAAGATTACCCAGAAGTAGAGAGGGTAATCGATATGAATATGAATCCCTGTACCAGGGAGGGATTACCTGAAGGCCGGAGGAGATGAATCCATGACACAGGAAGGATTACCTGAAGGCCGTAGGAGATGAATCCCTGTACCAGAGAGGGATTACCTGAAGGCCGTAGGAGATGAATCCATGACACAGGGAGGGATTACCTGAAGGCCGTAGGAGATGAATCCCTGTACCAGGGAGGGATTACCTGAAGGCCGGAGGAGATGAATCCCTGTACCAGGGAGGGATTACCTGAAGGCCGTAGGAGATGAATCCCTGTACCAGGGAGAGATTACCTGAAGGCCGGAGGAGATGAATCCCTGTACCAGGGAGGGATTACCTGAAGGCCGTAGGAGATGAATCCCTGTACCAGGGAGAGATTACCTGAAGGCCGGAGGAGATGAATCCATGACACAGGGAGGGATTACCTGAAGGCCGTAGGATATGAATCCCTGTACCAGGGAGGGATTACCTGAAGGCCGTAGGAGATGAATCCCTGTACCAGGGAGAGATTACCTGAAGGCCGGAGGAGATTAATCCATGACACAGGGAGAGATTACCTGAAGGCCGGAGGATATGAATCCCTGTACCAGGGAGGGATTACCTGAAGGCCGGAGGAGATGAATCCATGACACAGGAAGGATTACCTGAAGGCCGTAGGAGATGAATCCATGACACAGGAAGGATTACTTGAAGGCCGGAGGAGATGAATCCCTGTACCAGGAAGGATTACCTGAAGGCCGTAGGAGATGAATCCATGACACAGGAAGGATTACCTGAAGGCCGGAGGAGATGAATCCCTGTACCAGGAAGGATTACCTGAAGGCCGGAGGAGATGAATCCCTGTACCAGGGAGGGATTACCTGAAGGCCGGAGGAGATGAATCCCTGTACCAGGGAGGGATTACCTGAAGGCCGGAGGAGATGAATCCCTGTACCAGGGAGGGATTACCTGAAGGCCGTAGGAGATGAATCTATGACACAGGGAGGGATTACCTGAAGGCCAGAGGATATGAATCCCTGTACCAGGGACAGATTACCTGAAGGCCGTAGGAGATGAATCCCTGACACAGGGAGAGATTACCTGAAGGCCGGAGGAGATGAATCCATGACACAGGGAGGGATTACCTGAAGGCCGGAGGAGATGAATCCCTGTACCAGGGAGGGATTACCTGAAGACCGGAGGAGATGAATCCATGAGACAGGGAGGGATTACCTGAAGACCGGAGGAGATGAATCTCTGTACCAGGGAGGGATTACCTGAAGGCCGGAGGATATGAATCCCTGTACCAGGGAGGGATTACCCCATAATGATGAAGCGAAAACAGGTGTTATGGAATTTTAGCAAATTTATTAAAAAAAATAAAAATAGAAATACTTTATTTACATAAGTTTTCAGACCCTTTGCGATGACACTTGAAATTGAGCTCAGGTGCATCCTGTTTCCATTGATCATCCTTGAGATGTTTCTACAACTTGATTGGAGTCCACCTGTGGTATATTCAATTGAGTGGACATGATTTGGAAAGGCACACACCTGTCTATATAAGGTCCCACAGTTGACAGTGCATCTCAGAGTAAAAACCAAGCCATGAGGTAAAAGGAATTGTCCATAGAGCTCTGAGACAGGATTGTGTCGAGGTACAGATCTGGGGAAGGGTACCAAAACATTTCTGCATCATTGAAGGTCCCCAAGAACACAGTGGCCTCCATCATTCTTAAATGGAAGAACTTAGGAACCACCAAGACTCTTCCTAGAGCTGGCCGCCCGGCCAAACTGAGCAATCTGGGGAGAAGGGCCTTGGTCAGGGAGGTGACCAACAACTCTAGAGCTCTGACAGAGTCTTGAGGAAAACTGGCACCGTCCCTATGGTGAAGCATGGTGGTGGCAGCATCATGCTGTGGGGATGTTTTTCAGCGGCAGGTACTGGGAGACTATTCAGGATTGAGAGAAAGATAAATGGAGCAAAATACAGAGAGATCCTTGATGAAAACATGCTCCAGAGCGCTCAGGACCTCAGACTGGGGCGAAGGTTCACCTTCCAACAGGACAACGACCCTCAGCACACAGCCAAGACAACGCAGGAGTGGCTTCGGGACAAATCTCTGAATGTCCTTGAGTGGCTCAGCCAGAGCCCAGACCTGAACCCGATCTAACATCTGTGGAGAGACCTGAAAATAGCTGTGCAGCGACGCTCCCCATCCAACCTGACAGAGCTTCAGAGGATCTGCAGATAAGAATGGGAGAAACTCCCCAAATACAGGTATGCCAAACTTGTAGCATCATACCCAAGAAGACTTGAGGCTGTAATCACGGCCAAAGGTGCATCAACAAAGTACTGAGTAAAGGGTCTGAATACTTATGTAAATGTGATATTTCTGGGGGGTTTTATGCCTAAAAACCTGTTTTTACTTTGTCATTATGGGGTAGTGTGTGTCGATTGATGAAGGGGGGGAAAAAACTATTTAATCGATTTTAAAATAAGGCTGTAACAAAATGTGGAAAAAGACAATGGGGTCCGAATTCTTTCCGAATTCACTGTACAACATTATGGAGCCACAGAATTCACTGTACAACATTATGGAGCCACAGAATTCACTGTACAACATTATGGAGCCACAGAATTCACTGTACAACATTATGGAGCCACAGAATTCACTGTACAACATTATGGAGCCACAGATGTAAAGATTGAGACGACATCAGGAAAAAATCAGAGCCGTTTTAGTCAGGTCTTCTTTTTGTAGGTAGATTCAGGGTGACTGGTGGGGACAGACTGGTAGGTAGTGGTGGGGACAGACTGGTAGGTAGGGGGGCAGACTGGTAGGTAGTGGTGGGGGTAGACTGGTAGGTAGTGGTGGGGACAGACTGGTAGGTAGAGGGCAGACTGGTAGGTAGGGGGGCAGACTGGTTGGTAGGGGGAAGACTGGTAAGTAGTGGTGGGGGCAGACTGGTAGGTAGGAGTGAAGACTGGTAGGTAGGGGGGCAGACTGGTTGGTAGGGGGAAGACTGGTAAGTAGTGGTGGGGGCAGACTGGTAGGTAGTGGTGGGGGCAGACTGGTAGGTAGGGGTGGGGACAGACTGGTAGGTAGGGGGGAAGACCTGTAAGTAGTGGTGGGGGCAGACTGGTAGGTAGTGGTGGGGACAGACTGGTAGGTAGGGGGAAGGCTGGTAAGTAGTGGTGGGGGCAGACTGGTAGGTAGGGGGAAGACCTGTAAGTAGTGGTGGGGGCAGACTGGTAGGTAGTGGTGGGGACAGACTGGTAGGTAGGGGGAAGGCTGGTAAGTAGTGGTGGGGGCAGACTGGTAGGTAGGGGGAAGACTGGTAAGTAGTGGTGGGGGCAGACTGGTAGGTAGGGGGAAGACTGGTAAGTAGTGGTGGGGTAGACTGGTAGGTAGGGGGGAAGACTGGTAAGTAGTGGTGGGGGCAGACTGGTAGGTAGTGGTGGGGGCAGACTGGTAGGTAGGGGGAAGACTGGTAAGTAGTGGTGGGGTAGACTGGTAGGTAGGGGGGAAGACTGGTAAGTAGTGGTGGGGGCAGACTGGTAGGTAGGGGGGAAGACTGGTAAGTAGTGGTGGGGACAGACTGGTAGGTAGGGGGGAAGACTGGTAAGTAGTGGTGGGGGCAGACTGGTAAGTAGTGGTGGGGCAGACTGGTAGGTAGGGGGGAAGACTGGTAAGTAGTGGTGGGGGTAGACTGGTAGGTAGGGGGGAAGGCTGGTAAGTAGTGGTGGGGGCAGACTGGTAAGTAGTGGTGGGGCAGACTGGTAGGTAGGGGGGAAGACTGGTAAGTAGTGGTGGGGTAGACTGGTAGGTAGGGGGGAAGACTGGTAAGTAGTGGTGGGGGCAGACTGGTAGGTAGGGGGGAAGACTGGTAAGTAGTGGTGGGGGCAGACTGGTAGGTAGGGGGGAAGACTGGTAAGTAGTGGTGGGGGCAGACTGGTAGGTAGGGGGGAAGACTGGTAAGTAGTGGTGGGGGTAGACTGGTAGGTAGGGGGGAAGACTGGTAAGTAGTGGTGGGGGTAGACTGGTAGGTAGTGGTGGGGGGAAGACTGGTAAGTAGTGGTGGGGGTAGACTGGTAGGTATGGGGGAAGACTGGTAAGTAGTGGTGGGGTAGACTGGTAGGTAGTGGTGGGGGGAAGACTGGTAAGTAGTGGTGGGGGTAGACTGGTAGGTATGGGGGAAGACTGGTAAGTAGTGGTGGGGTAGACTGGTAGGTAGGGGGGAAGACTGGTAAGTAGTGGTGGGGGTAGACTGGTTGGTAAGGGGAAGACTGGTAAGTAGTGGTGGGGGCAGACTGGTAGGTAGGGGGAAGACTGGTAAGTAGTGGTGGGGGCAGACTGGTAGGTAGGGGGAAGACTGGTAAGTAGTGGTGGGGGCAGACTGGTAGGTAGGGGGAAGACTGGTAAGTAGTGGTGGGGGCAGACTGGTAGGTAGTGGTGGGGGCAGACTGGTAGGTAGGGGGAAGACTGGTAAGTAGTGGTGGGGGCAGACTGGTAGGTAGGGGGGAAGACTGGTAAGTAGTGGTGGGGGCAGACTGGTAGGTAGGGGGGAAGACTGGTAAGTAGTGGTAGGGGTAGACTGGTAGGTAGGGGGGAAGACTGGTAAGTAGTGGTGGGGGTAGACTGGTAGGTAGGGGGGAAGACTGGTAAGTAGTGGTGGGGGTAGACTGGTAGGTAGGGGGAAGACTGGTAAGTAGTGGTGGGGGTAGACTGGTAGGTAGGGGGAAGACTGGTAAGTAGTGGTGGGGGTAGACTGGTAAGTAGTGGTGGGGGCAGACTGGTAGGTAGGGGGGAAGACTGGTAAGTAGTGGTGGGGGCAGATTGGTAGGTAGTGGTGGGGGCAGACTGGTTGGTAAGGGGGAAGACTGGTAAGTAGTGGTGGGGACAGACTGGTTGGTAAGGGGGAAGACTGGTAAGTAGTGGTGGGGACAGACTGGTTGGTAAGGGGGAAGACTGGTAAGTAGTGGTGGGGGCAGACTGGTAGGTAGTGGTGGGGGCAGACTGGTAGGTAGTGGTGGGGGCAGACTGGTAGGTAGTGGTGGGGACAGACTGGTTGGTAAGGGGGAAGACTGGTAAGTAGTGGTGGGGACAGACTGGTTGGTAAGGGGGAAGACTGGTAAGTAGTGGTGGGGACAGACTGGTTGGTAAGGGGGAAGACTGGTAAGTAGTGGTGGGGGAAGACTGGTAAGTAGTGGTGAGGGCAGACTGGTAGGTAGTGGTGGGGGGAAGACTGGTAAGTAGTGGTGTCTCTCTCTTGTCTCTCTCTCTGTCTCTCTCTCACTTGTCTCTCTCGTCTCTCTCTCACTTGTCTCTCTCTCTCTCAATTCAATTCAATTCAATTCAAGGGGCTTTATTGGCATGGGAAACGTGTTAACATTGCCAAAGCAAGTGAGGTAGATATTATACAAAAGTGAAATAAACAATACAAATTAAGAGTAAACATTACACATACAGAAGTTTCAAAACAATAAAGACATTACAAATGTTATATTATATATATACAGTGTTGTAACAATGTACAAATGGTTAAAGCACACAAGTTAAAATAAATAAGCATAAATATGGGTTGTATTTACAATGGTGTTTGTTCTTCACTGGTTGCCCTTTTCTTGTGGCAACAGGTCACAAATCTTGCTGCTGTGATGGCACACTGTGGAATTTCTCCCAGTAGATATGGGAGTTTATCAAAATTGGATTTGTTTTCAAATTCTTTGTGGATCTGTGTAATCTGAGGGAAATATGTCTCTCTAATATGGTCATACATTGGGCAGGAGGTTAGGAAGTGCAGCTCAGTTTCCACCTCATTTTGTGGGCAGTGTGCACATAGCCTGTCTTCTCTTGAGAGCCATGTCTGCCTACGGCGGCCTTTCTCAATAGCAAGGCTATGCTCACTGAGTCTGTACATAGTCAAAGCTTTCCTTAAGTTTGGGTCAGTCACAGTGGTCAGGTATTCTGCCACTGTGTACTCTCTGTTTAGGGCCAAATAGCATTCTAGTTTGCTCTGTTTTTTTGTTAATTCTTTCCAATGTGTCAAGTAATTATCTTTTTGTTTTCTCATGATTTGGTTGGGTCTAATTGTGCTGTTGTCCTGGGGCTCTGTGGGGTGTGTTTGTGTTTGTGAACAGAGCCCTAGGACCAGCTTGCTTAGGGGACTCTTCTCCAGGTTCATCTCTCTGTAGGTGATGGCTTTGTTATGGAAGGTTTGGGAATCGCTTCCTTTTAGGTGGTTGTAGAATTTAACGGCTCTTTTCTGGATTTTGATAATTAGTGGGTATCGGCCTAATTCTGCTCTGCATGCATTATTTGGTGTTCTACGTTGTACACGGGGGATATTTTTGCAGAATTCTGCATGCAGAGTCTCAATTTGGTGTTTGTCCCATTTTGTGAAATCTTGGTTGCTGAGCGGACCCCAGACCTCACAACCATAAAGGGCAATGGGTTCTATAACTGATTCAAGTATTTTTAGCCAGATCCTAATTGGTATGTTGAAATTTATGTTCCTTTTGATGGCATAGAAGGCCCTTCTTGCCTTGTCTCTCAGATCGTTCACAGCTTTGTGGAAGTTACCTGTGGTGCTGATGTTTAGGCCGAGGTATGTATAGTTTTTTGTGTGCTCTAGGGCAACGGTGTCTAGATGGAATTTGTGGTCCTGGTGACTGGAACTTTTTTGGAACACCATTATTTTGGTCTTACTGAGATTTACTGTCAGGGCCCAGGTCTGACAGAATCTGTGCAGAAGATCTAGGTGCTGCTGTAGGCCCTCCTTGGTTGGTGACAGAATCTCTCTCTCTCTCTCTCTCTCTCTCTCTCTCTCTTGTCTCTCTCACGTGTCTCTCTCTTGTCTCTCTCTCGCTCTCTTTGTCTCTCTCTCTCTCTCACTTGTCTCTCTCATCTTTCTCTCTCTCACTTGTCTCTCTCTTGTCTCTCTTTCTCTCTCACTTGTCTCTCTTTTGTCTCTCTCTCACTTGTCTCTCTCTTGTCTCTCTCTCTCTCTCTCTCATCTCTCTCTCTCTCACTTGTCTCTCTCTTGTCAATCTCTTGTCTCTCTCTCGTCTCACTAGTCTCTCTTGTCTCTCACTTGTCTCTCTCTTGTCTCTCTCTCGTCTCACTTGTCTCTCTCGTCTCTCTCTTGTCTCTCTCGTCTCTCTCTTGTCTCTCTCTTGTCTCTCTCTCTCTCTCTTGTCTCTCTTTCTCTCTCACTTGTCTCTCTCTTGTCTCTCTCTCTCTCGTCTCTCTCTCTCACTTGTCTCTCTTTCTCTCTCACTTGTCTCTCTCTCACTTTTCTCTCTCTTGTCTCTCTCACTTGTCTCTCTCTTGTCTCTCTCTCACTTGTCTCTCTCTCTCTCTCTCTCTCGTCTCTGTCTCTCTCACTTGTGTCTCTCTTGTCTCTCTTTCATCTCACTTGTCTCTCTTGTCTCTCTCTTGTCTCTCTCTTGTCTCTCTCTTGTCTCTCTCTTGTCTCTCTCTTGTCTCTCTCTTGTCTCTCTCTCATCTCTCTTGTCTCTCTCTTGTCTCTCTCTTTCCTGTCTCTCACTTGTCTCTCTCCCTCTCCCTCTCTCTCTCTCTCTCTCTCCCTCCCCTTGTTGATCAGTAGAAACACATATAACCCGTCTCCATTCTTCTCCAGTATCTCACGGCAGGAGGTGATGGTAATAGCCGTTTTCTTTTATGTTATTTTTAGGTAGATTTAGGGCAGAGTGGCTGGTAGGGGGTTGAGTAGACTGACGCCTGTGGCTTTTCTCTCGGCCCTCTCTCCTCTATCGCCTGAGTGGGGTTGTCAAGGAGACCGGCTGCTTGGAGGTAGTTGCCGGGGGTAACATGGGGATGTGAAAAGGACGGATGACTGGTAATATTTCATTGGGTGGCAAGGGGAGAGTTGAGTGACACACACACACACACACTGCAACACATGCACACGCACACATACCAGCAATCAGAGGCCCGGCAGGCGTACAACAAGCTGGCAGCCAATCTGCTCTTCAAATTAGTAAAACCCTAAATTCTCAGTTGTGCTAATGGCTGGTGTGTGTCTGCATGTCTGTGTCGGAAATGTGTGTGTGTGTGTGTGTGTGTGTGTGTGTGTGTGTGTGTGTGTGTGTGTGTGTGTGTGTGTGTGTGTGTGTGTGTGTGTGTGTGTGTGTGTGTGTGTGTGTGTGTGTGTGTGTGTGTGTGTTTCCAGCCAAACTCCATCAATAAATCTTACTAACTCCCTACCGTAAATTTGCACACACTCATACACATCACTAAGGATTCCAGACAAGCTAGACAGACACTACAGGATACATATAGATTCCTCTGACAGAGGTTTCTAAACACAAGTCTTTTCAGTTTGTTTAATAACTGAGAGTCCGAGAGAGAGTAGTCTGAGAGTAGTTCTTTGGCGACGAGAGGACACTCACACACACACACAGAGTGATGGATAGCTCCTGTCTGACTGTCTCCCTACGAGCTACGGGAACACCTGGCACTCTCTCTGTTTGTCTCTCTCTCTCTCTCTCTCTCTCTCTCTCTCTACTCTCTCTCTCTCTTTCCCTCTCTCTACTCTCTCTCTCTCTCTTTCCCTCTCTCTCTCCCCCTTTCCGTCTGTGCTTAATTTATTAGGTCATCCAAGGTGTGCCAGAGATTTTTCTCAACAAATGATCTCAGTTCAGCTGTCCCTAGCTGACCTGTGCTAAACCAATATGAACCCCATGACCAAAACTGTCCTTAGATCAGCTGTAAGAAGTGATTTATAGATTTCCTTATACCTTTAAGGTATACCGGTATGGATCCACATACCGTTATGGATTTTTACAATACCGTCTATAATGATATTTTGATACAGTGCTAAATAAATTAAAAGTTATACAAGTTGCACTCCTCCACTGCCTCCTCCACTGTCTCCTCCACTGTCTCCTCTACGGTCTCCTCTACGGTCTCCTCCACTGTCTCCTCCACTGTCTCCTTCACTGTCTCCTCCACGGTCTCCTCCACTGTCTCCTCCACTGTCTCATCCACTGTCTCCTCCACTGTCTCCTCCACTGTCTCCTCTACGGTCTCCTCCACGGTCTCCTCCACTGTCTCCTTCACTGTCTCCTCCACTGTCTCCTTCACTGTCTCCTTCACTGTCTCCTCCACGGTCTCCTCCACTGTCTCATCCACTGTCTCCTTACACGGTCTCCCTCACGGTCTCCTCCACGGTCTCCTCCACTGTCTCCTCCACTGTCTCCTCCACTGTCTCCTCCACTGTCTCCTCCACTGTCTCCTCCCCCGTCTGTTTGGTTGAGTAGAAAACCATCAGAATGGAGAAAGCCCATTGATACCTAAAGGGTTATTTGGCTGTCCCCATAGGAGAGCCCTTTTTGTTTTCCAGGTAGAACCCTTTAGGGTACCATGTAGAACTCTCTGTGGAAAGGGTTTTCCATGGAACCAAAAAGGGTTCTTCAACCTGGAACCAAAAAGGGTTCTTCAACCTGGAACCAAAAAGGGTTCTTCTACCTGGAACCAAAAAGGGTTCTTCTACCTGGAACCAAAAAGGGTTCTTCAACCTGGAACCAAAAAGGGTTCTTCAACCTGGAACCAAAAAGGGTTCTTCTACCTGGAACCAAAAAAGGGTTTTTCAACCTGGAACCAAAAAAGGGTTCTTCTACCTGGAACCAAAAAAGGTTATTCTACCTGGAACCAAAAAGGGTTCTTCTACCTGGAACCAAAAAGGGTTCTTCTACCTGGAACCAAAAAGGGTTATTCTACCTGGAACCAAAAAGGGTTATTCTACCTGGAACCAAAAAGGGTTCTTCAACCTGGAACCAAAAAGGGTTCTTCAACCTGGAACCAAAAAGGGTTCTTCTACCTGGAACCAAAAAGGGTTCTTCAACCTGGAACCAAAAAGGGTTATTCTACCTGGAACCAAAAAGGGTTCTTCAACCTGGAACCAAAAAGGGTTCTTCAACCTGGAACCAAAAAGGGTTCTTCTACCTGGAACCAAAAAGGGTTCTTCTACCTGGAACCAAAAAGGGTTATTCTACCTGGAACCAAAAAGGGTTCTTCAACCTGGAACCAAAAAGGGTTCTTCAACCTGGAACCAAAAAAGGTTCTTCAACCTGGAACCAAAAAAGGGTTCTTCTACCTGGAACCAAAAAGGCTTCTTCAACCTGGAACCAAAAAGGGTTATTCTACCTGGAACCAAAAAGGGTTCTTCAAAGGGTTACTCCTTTAGGTTCTAGATGGCTCCTTTTTTTCTAAGAGCGTAGGGCCATGCAGTACTCATAAACATATTTATAACAGTCAGACTCTGCGTCTGTCCATTGACGTAGAGAGGTTAGAGGTCAAGGATCAGGGGTCGAATGACAAATCAGAGGCCCAGACAGCGTCTCCATAGGACTTCCTCATCACCACACACACACACACACACACACACACACACACACACACACACACACACACACACACACACACACACACACACACACACACACACACACACACAAAACAACCAAATTAAATTTTGCAGTGAAATAAATCAAAGCTAAGTGACTTTATTATCCTCGGAGACAAAGACAAGTCTTATCTGACTTGGGAGAAGTTATCAGTCTCATAAATATGTTTCTTATCACTAGTTTGGAACTCTGAGGTAAAGAGGTAAAGTGCTTTTGGTTGTCAGCAAAAACTAAGTTCATAGTGAGTGTTTAACAGTGTCTCAAAAGAGTGGGTACTCAATGTTCGATTTACGATATTAGATGGATAGACAGTGTTATGGCAACAAGAAAGTGGGATGTGAAGAGAGAGTGGAAGAGAGAAAGAGAAAGGATTAAAAGAGATGAATGGTGGTAGAGAAGTTCCTAAATAAAGTTTTACAGGGAGGGACGAGAGAGAGAGAGAGACTAAAAGACACCTGGTTCCAAAATGCAACAAGATCACACAGGATGTGCTATAGAGAGGTGTAAACAACACCATCTCTGTCTCTATAGAGAGGAGTAAACAACACCATCTCTGTCTCTATAGAGAGGTGTAAACAACACCATCTCTGTCTCTATAGAGAGGAGTAAACAACACCATCTCTGTCTCTCTATAGAGAGGTGTAAACAACACCATCTCTGTCTCTCTATAGAGAGGAGTAAACAACACCATCTCTGTCTCTATAGAGAGGAGTAAACAACACCATCTCTGTCTCTATAGAGAGGAGTAAACAACACCATCTCTGTCTATATAGAGAGGAGTAAACAACACCATCTCTGTCTCTATAGAGAGGAGTAAACAACACCATCTCTGTCTCTCTATAGAGAGGAGTAAACAACACCATCTCTGTCTCTATAGAGAGGAGTAAACAACACCATCTCTGTCTCTATAGAGAGGAGTAAACAACACCATCTCTGTCTCTATAGAGAGGAGTAAACAACACCATCTCTGTCTCTATAGAGAGGAGTAAACAACACCATCTCTGTCTCTATAGAGAGGAGTAAACAACACCATCTCTGTCTATATAGAGAGGAGTAAACAACACCATCTCTGTCTCTCTATAGAGAGGAGTAAACAACACCATCTCTGTCTCTATAGAGAGGAGTAAACAACACCATCTCTGTCTCTATAGAGAGGAGTAAACAACACCATCTCTGTCTCTCTATAGAGAGGAGTAAACAACACCATCTCTGTCTCTATAGAGAGGAGTAAACAACACCATCTCTGTCTCTATAGAGAGGAGTAAACAACACCATCTCTGTCTATATAGAGAGGAGTAAACAACACCATCTCTGTCTCTATAGAGAGGAGTAAACAACACCATCTCTGTCTCTATAGAGAGGAGTAAACAACACCATCTCTGTCTCTCTATAGAGAGGAGTAAACAACACCATCTCTGTCTCTCTATAGAGAGGAGTAAACAACACCATCTCTGTCTCTATAGAGAGGAGTAAACAACACCATCTCTGTCTCTATAGAGAGGAGTAAACAACACCATCTCTGTCTCTATAGAGAGGAGTAAACAACACCATCGCTGTCTCTATAGAGAGGAGTAAACAACCCCATCTCTGTCTCTATAGAGAGGAGTAAACAACACCATCTCTGTCTCTCTATAGAGAGGAGTAAACAACACCATCTCTGTCTCTATAGAGAGGAGTAAACAACACCATCTCTGTCTCTATAGAGAGGTGTAAACAACACCATCTCTGTCTCTATAGAGAGGAGTAAACAACACCATCTCTGTCTCTATAGAGAGGAGTAAACAACACCATCTCTGTCTCTATAGAGAGGAGTAAACAACACCATCTCTGTCTCTATAGAGAGGAGTAAACAACCCCATCTCTGTCTCTATAGAGAGGAGTAAACAACACCATCTCTGTCTCTCTATAGAGAGGTGTAAACAACACCATCTCTGTCTCTATAGAGAGGAGTAAACAACACCATCTCTGTCTCTATAGAGAGGAGTAAACAACACCATCTCTGTCTCTATAGAGAGGAGTAAACAACTCCATCTCTGTCTCTATAGAGAGGTGTAAACAACACCATCTCTGTCTCTCTATAGAGAGGAGTAAACAACACCATCTCTGTCTCTATAGAGAGGAGTAAACAACACCATCTCTGTCTCTCTATAGAGAGGAGTAAACAACACCATCTCTGTCTCTATAGAGAGGAGTAAACAACACCATCTCTGTCTCTATAGAGAGGAGTAAACAACACCATCTCTGTCTCTATAGAGAGGAGTAAACAACACCATCTCTGTCTCTATAGAGAGGAGTAAACAACACCATCTCTGTCTCTCCATAGAGAGGAGTAAACAACACCATCTCTGTCTATATAGAGAGGAGTAAACAACACCATCTCTGTCTCTATAGAGAGGAGTAAACAACACCATCTCTGTCTCTATAGAGAGGAGTAAACAACACCATCTCTGTCTCTATAGAGAGGTGTAAACAACTCCATCTCTGTCTATATAGAGAGGAGTAAACAACACCATCTCTGTCTCTATAGAGAGGAGTAAACAACACCATCTCTGTCTCTATAGAGAGGTGTAAACAACACCATCTCTGTCTCTATAGAGAGGAGTAAACAACACCATCTCTGTCTCTATAGAGAGGAGTAAACAACACCATCTCTGTCTCTATAGAGAGGAGTAAACAACACCATCTCTGTCTCTCTATAGAGAGGAGTAAACAACACCATCTCTGTCTCTATAGAGAGGAGTAAACAACTCCATCTCTGTCTCTATAGAGAGGTGTAAACAACACCATCTCTGTCTCTCTATAGAGAGGAGTAAACAACACCATCTCTGTCTCTCTATAGAGAGGAGTAAACAACACCATCTCTGTCTCTATAGAGAGGAGTAAACAACTCCATCTCTGTCTCTATAGAGAGGAGTAAACAACACCATCTCTGTCTCTCTATAGAGAGGAGTAAACAACACCATCTCTGTCTCTATAGAGAGGAGTAAACAACACCATCTCTGTCTCTATAGAGAGGAGTAAACAACACCATCTCTGTCTCTATAGAGAGGAGTAAACAACACCATCTCTGTCTCTCTATAGAGAGGAGTAAACAACACCATCTCTGTCTCTATAGAGAGGAGTAAACAACACCATCTCTGTCTCTATAGAGAGGAGTAAACAACACCATCTCTGTCTCTATAGAGAGGAGTAAACAACACCATCTCTGTCTCTATAGAGAGGAGTAAACAACACCATCTCTGTCTCTATAGAGAGGAGTAAACAACACCATCTCTGTCTCTATAGAGAGGAGTAAACAACACCATCTCTGTCTCTATAGAGAGGAGTAAACAACACCATCTCTGTCTCTCGATAGAGAGGTGTAAACAACACCATCTCTGTCTCTATAGAGAGGAGTAAACAACACCATCTCTGTCTCTCGATAGAGAGGAGTAAACAACACCATCTCTGTCTCTATAGAGAGGTGTAAACAACACCATCTCTGTCTCTATAGAGAGGAGTAAACAACACCATCTCTGTCTCTATAGAGAGGAGTAAACAACACCATCTCTGTCTCTATAGAGAGGAGTAAACAACACCATCTCTGTCTCTATAGAGAGGAGTAAACAACACCATCTCTGTCTCTATAGAGAGGAGTAAACAACACCATCTCTGTCTCTATAGAGAGGAGTAAACAACACCATCTCTGTCTCTATAGAGAGGAGTAAACAACACCATCTCTGTCTCTATAGAGAGGAGTAAACAACACCATCTCTGTCTCTCTATAGAGAGGAGTAAACAACACCATCTCTGTCTCTATAGAGAGGAGTAAACAACCCCATCTCTGTCTCTATAGAGAGGAGTAAACAACACCATCTCTGTCTCTATAGAGAGGAGTAAACAACACCATCTCTGTCTCTATAGAGAGGAGTAAACAACACCATCTCTGTCTCTATAGAGAGGAGTAAACAACACCATCTCTGTCTCTATAGAGAGGAGTAAACAACACCATCTCTGTCTCTCTATAGAGAGGAGTAAACAACACCATCTCTGTCTCTATAGAGAGGAGTAAACAACACCATCTCTGTCTCTATAGAGAGGAGTAAACAACACCATCTCTGTCTCTATAGAGAGGAGTAAACAACACCATCTCTGTCTCTATAGAGAGGAGTAAACAACACCATCTCTGTCTCTATAGAGAGGAGTAAACAACACCATCTCTGTCTCTCTATAGAGAGGAGTAAACAACACCATCTCTGTCTCTATAGAGAGGAGTAAACAACACCATCTCTGTCTCTATAGAGAGGAGTAAACAACACCATCTCTGTCTCTATAGAGAGGAGTAAACAACACCATCTCTGTCTCTATAGAGAGGAGTAAACAACACCATCTCTGTCTCTCTATAGAGAGGAGTAAACAACTCCATCTCTGTCTCTATAGAGAGGAGTAAACAACACCATCTCTGTCTATATAGAGAGGAGTAAACAACACCATCTCTGTCTCTCTATAGAGAGGAGTAAACAACACCATCTCTGTCTCTATAGAGAGGAGTAAACAACACCATCTCTGTCTCTCTATAGAGAGGAGTAAACAACACCATCTCTGTCTCTCTATAGAGAGGAGTAAACAACCCCATCTCTGTCTCTCTATAGAGAGGAGTAAACAACACCATCTCTGTCTCTCTATAGAGAGGAGTAAACAACACCATCTCTGTCTCTATAGAGAGGAGTAAACAACACCATCTCTGTCTCTCTATAGAGAGGAGTAAACAACACCATCTCTGTCTCTATAGAGAGGTGTAAACAACACCATCTCTGTCTCTATAGAGAGGAGTAAACAACACCATCTCTGTCTCTCTATAGAGAGGAGTAAACAACACCATCTCTGTCTCTATAGAGAGGAGTAAACAACACCATCTCTGTCTCTATAGAGAGGAGTAAACAACACCATCTCTGTCTCTATAGAGAGGTGTAAACAACACCATCTCTGTCTCTATAGAGAGGAGTAAACAACACCATCTCTGTCTCTATAGAGAGGAGTAAACAACACCATCTCTGTCTCTATAGAGAGGAGTAAACAACACCATCTCTGTCTCTCTACAGAGAGGAGTAAACAACACCATCTCTGTCTCGATAGAGAGGAGTAAACAACCCCATCTCTGTCTCTCTATAGAGAGGTGTAAACAACACCATCTCTGTCTCTATAGAGAGGAGTAAACAACACCATCTATGTCTCTATAGAGAGGAGTAAACAACACCATCTCTGTCTCTATAGAGAGGAGTAAACAACACCATCTCTGTCTCTATAGAGAGGAGTAAACAACACCATCTATGTCTCTATAGAGAGGAGTAAACAACACCATCTCTGTCTATATAGAGAGGAGTAAACAACACCATCTCTGTCTCTATAGAGATGAGTAAACAACACCATCTCTGTCTCTATAGAGAGGAGTAAACAACACCATCTCTGTCTCTATAGAGAGGAGTAAACAACACCATCTCTGTCTCTATAGAGAGGTGTAAACAACACCATCTCTGTCTCTCTATAGAGAGGAGTAAACAACACCATCTCTGTCTCTCTATAGAGAGGAGTAAACAACACCATCTCTGTCTCTATAGAGAGGAGTAAACAACACCATCTCTGTCTCTCTATAGAGAGGAGTAAACAACACCATCTCTGTCTCTATAGAGAGGAGTAAACAACACCATCTCTGTCTCTCTATAGAGAGGAGTAAACAACCCCATCTCTGTCTCTCGATAGAGAGGTGTAAACAACACCATCTCTGTCTCTCTATAGAGAGGTGTAAACAACACCATCTCTGTCTCTATAGAGAGGAGTAAACAACACCATCTCTGTCTCTATAGAGAGGAGTAAACAACACCATCTCTGTCTCTAGAGAGGTGTAAACAACACCATCTCTGTCTCTATAGAGAGGAGTAAACAACACCATCTCTGTCTCTATAGAGAGGAGTAAACAACACCATCTCTGTCTCTATAGAGAGGAGTAAACAACACCATCTCTGTCTCTCTATAGAGAGGTGTAAACAACACCATCTCTGTCTCTATAGAGAGGAGTAAACAACACCATCTCTGTCTCTATAGAGAGGAGTAAACAACACCATCTCTGTCTCTATAGAGAGGTGTAAACAACACCATCTCTGTCTCTATAGAGAGGAGTAAACAACACCATCTCTGTCTCTATAGAGAGGAGTAAACAACACCATCTCTGTCTCTATAGAGAGGAGTAAACAACACCATCTCTGTCTCTATAGAGAGGTGTAAACAACACCATCTCTGTCTCTATAGAGAGGAGTAAACAACACCATCTCTGTCTCTCTATAGAGAGGAGTAAACAACACCATCTCTGTCTCTATAGAGAGGAGTAAACAACACCATCTCTGTCTCTATAGAGAGGAGTAAACAACACCATCTCTGTCTCTATAGAGAGGAGTAAACAACACCATCTCTGTCTCTATAGAGAGGTGTAAACAACACCATCTCTGTCTCTCTATAGAGAGGAGTAAACAACACCATCTCTGTCTCTATAGAGAGGAGTAAACAACACCATCTCTGTCTCTATAGAGAGGAGTAAACAACACCATCTCTGTCTCTCTATAGAGAGGTGTAAACAACACCATCTCTGTCTCTATAGAGAGGAGTAAACAACCCCATCTCTGTCTCTATAGAGAGGAGTAAACAACACCATCTCTGTCTCTATAGAGAGGTGTAAACAACACCATCTCTGTCTCTATAGAGAGGAGTAAACAACACCATCTCTGTCTCTATAGAGAGGAGTAAACAACACCATCTCTGTCTCTATAGAGAGGAGTAAACAACACCATCTCTGTCTCTCTATAGAGAGGAGTAAACAACACCATCTCTGTCTCTATAGAGAGGAGTAAACAACACCATCTCTGTCTCTATAGAGAGGAGTAAACAACACCATCTCTGTCTCTATAGAGAGGAGTAAACAACACCATCTCTGTCTCTGTAGAGAGGAGTAAACAACACCATCTCTGTCTCTCTATAGAGAGGAGTAAACAACTCCATCTCTGTCTCTATAGAGAGGAGTAAACAACACCATCTCTGTCTATATAGAGAGGAGTAAACAACACCATCTCTGTCTCTCTATAGAGAGGAGTAAACAACACCATCTCTGTCTCTATAGAGAGGAGTAAACAACACCATCTCTGTCTCTCTATAGAGAGGAGTAAACAACACCATCTCTGTCTCTCTATAGAGAGGAGTAAACAACCCCATCTCTGTCTCTCTATAGAGAGGAGTAAACAACACCATCTCTGTCTCTCTATAGAGAGGAGTAAACAACACCATCTCTGTCTCTATAGAGAGGAGTAAACAACACCATCTCTGTCTCTATAGAGAGGAGTAAACAACACCATCTCTGTCTCTCTATAGAGAGGAGTAAACAACACCATCTCTGTCTCTATAGAGAGGAGTAAACAACACCATCTCTGTCTCTATAGAGAGGAGTAAACAACACCATCTCTGTCTCTATAGAGAGGTGTAAACAACACCATCTCTGTCTCTATAGAGAGGAGTAAACAACACCATCTCTGTCTCTATAGAGAGGAGTAAACAACACCATCTCTGTCTCTATAGAGAGGAGTAAACAACACCATCTCTGTCTCTCTACAGAGAGGAGTAAACAACACCATCTCTGTCTCGATAGAGAGGAGTAAACAACCCCATCTCTGTCTCTCTATAGAGAGGTGTAAACAACACCATCTCTGTCTCTATAGAGAGGAGTAAACAACACCATCTCTGTCTCTATAGAGAGGAGTAAACAACACCATCTCTGTCTCTATAGAGAGGAGTAAACAACACCATCTCTGTCTCTATAGAGAGGAGTAAACAACACCATCTATGTCTCTATAGAGAGGAGTAAACAACACCATCTCTGTCTATATAGAGAGGAGTAAACAACACCATCTCTGTCTCTATAGAGAGGAGTAAACAACACCATCTCTGTCTCTATAGAGAGGAGTAAACAACACCATCTCTGTCTCTATAGAGAGGAGTAAACAACACCATCTCTGTCTCTATAGAGAGGGGTAAACAACACCATCTCTGTCTCTCTATAGAGAGGAGTAAACAACACCATCTCTGTCTCTCTATAGAGAGGAGTAAACAACACCATCTCTGTCTCTATAGAGAGGAGTAAACAACACCATCTCTGTCTCTCTATAGAGAGGAGTAAACAACACCATCTCTGTCTCTATAGAGAGGAGTAAACAACACCATCTCTGTCTCTCTATAGAGAGGAGTAAACAACCCCATCTCTGTCTCTCGATAGAGAGGTGTAAACAACACCATCTCTGTCTCTCTATAGAGAGGTGTAAACAACACCATCTCTGTCTCTATAGAGAGGAGTAAACAACACCATCTCTGTCTCTATAGAGAGGAGTAAACAACACCATCTCTGTCTCTATAGAGAGGTGTAAACAACACCATCTCTGTCTCTATAGAGAGGAGTAAACAACACCATCTCTGTCTCTATAGAGAGGAGTAAACAACACCATCTCTGTCTCTATAGAGAGGAGTAAACAACACCATCTCTGTCTCTCTATAGAGAGGTGTAAACAACACCATCTCTGTCTCTATAGAGAGGAGTAAACAACACCATCTCTGTCTCTATAGAGAGGAGTAAACAACACCATCTCTGTCTCTATAGAGAGGTGTAAACAACACCATCTCTGTCTCTATAGAGAGGAGTAAACAACACCATCTCTGTCTCTATAGAGAGGAGTAAACAACACCATCTCTGTCTCTATAGAGAGGAGTAAACAACACCATCTCTGTCTCTATAGAGAGGTGTAAACAACACCATCTCTGTCTCTATAGAGAGGAGTAAACAACACCATCTCTGTCTCTCTATAGAGAGGAGTAAACAACACCATCTCTGTCTCTATAGAGAGGAGTAAACAACACCATCTCTGTCTCTATAGAGAGGAGTAAACAACACCATCTCTGTCTCTATAGAGAGGAGTAAACAACACCATCTCTGTCTCTATAGAGAGGTGTAAACAACACCATCTCTGTCTCTCTATAGAGAGGAGTAAACAACACCATCTCTGTCTCTATAGAGAGGAGTAAACAACACCATCTCTGTCTCTATAGAGAGGAGTAAACAACACCATCTCTGTCTCTCTATAGAGAGGTGTAAACAACACCATCTCTGTCTCTATAGAGAGGAGTAAACAACCCCATCTCTGTCTCTATAGAGAGGAGTAAACAACACCATCTCTGTCTCTATAGAGAGGTGTAAACAACACCATCTCTGTCTCTATAGAGAGGAGTAAACAACACCATCTCTGTCTCTATAGAGAGGAGTAAACAACACCATCTCTGTCTCTATAGAGAGGAGTAAACAACACCATCTCTGTCTCTCTATAGAGAGGAGTAAACAACACCATCTCTGTCTCTATAGAGAGGAGTAAACAACACCATCTCTGTCTCTCTATAGAGAGGAGTAAACAACACCATCTCTGTCTCTATAGAGAGGAGTAAACAACACCATCTCTGTCTCTATAGAGAGGAGTAAACAACACCATCTCTGTCTCTATAGAGAGGAGTAAACAACCCCATCTCTGTCTCTATAGAGAGGAGTAAACAACACCATCTCTGTCTATATAGAGAGGAGTAAACAACACCATCTCTGTCTCTATAGAGAGGAGTAAACAACACCATCTCTGTCTATATAGAGAGGAGTAAACAACACCATCTCTGTCTCTATAGAGAGGAGTAAACAACACCATCTCTGTCTCTATAGAGAGGAGTAAACAACACCATCTCTGTCTATATAGAGAGGAGTAAACAACACCATCTCTGTCTCTCTATAGAGAGGAGTAAACAACACCATCTCTGTCTCTATAGAGAGGAGTAAACAACACCATCTCTGTCTCTATAGAGAGGAGTAAACAACACCATCTCTGTCTCTATAGAGAGAGGAGTAAACAACACCATCTCTGTCTCTATAGAGAGGAGTAAACAACACCATCTCTGTCTCTCTATAGAGAGGAGTAAACAACACCATCTCTGTCTCTATAGAGAGGAGTAAACAACACCATCTCTGTCTCTATAGAGAGGAGTAAACAACACCATCTCTGTCTCTATAGAGAGGAGTAAACAACACCATCTATGTCTCTATAGAGAGGAGTAAACAACACCATCTCTGTCTATATAGAGAGGAGTAAACAACACCATATCTGTCTCTCTATAGAGAGGAGTAAACAACACCATCTCTGTCTCTCTATAGAGAGGAGTAAACAACACCATCTCTGTCTCTATAGAGAGGAGTAAACAACACCATCTCTGTCTATATAGAGAGGAGTAAACAACACCATCTCTGTCTCTCTATAGAGAGGAGTAAACAACACCATCTCTGTCTCTATAGAGAGGAGTAAACAACACCATCTCTGTCTCTATAGAGAGGAGTAAACAACACCATCTATGTCTCTATAGAGAGGAGTAAACAACACCATCTCTGTCTATATAGAGAGGAGTAAACAACACCATCTCTGTCTCTCTATAGAGAGGAGTAAACAACACCATCTCTGTCTCTATAGAGAGGTGTAAACAACACCATCTCTGTCTCTATAGAGAGGGGTAAACAACACCAGCTCTGTCTCTATAGAGAGGAGTAAACAACTCCATCTCTGTCTCTATAGAGAGGAGTAAACAACACCATCTCTGTCTCTCTATAGAGAGGAGTAAACAACACCATCTCTGTCTCTCTATAGAGAGGAGTAAACAACACCATCTCTGTCTCTATAGAGAGGAGTAAACAACACCATCTCTGTCTCTATAGAGAGGAGTAAACAACACCATCTCTGTCTCTCTATAGAGAGGAGTAAACAACACCATCTCTGTCTCTATAGAGAGGAGTAAACAACACCATCTATGTCTCTATAGAGAGGAGTAAACAACACCATCTCTGTCTCTCTATAGAGAGGAGTAAACAACACCATCTCTGTCTCTATAGAGAGGAGTAAACAACACCATCTCTGTCTCTATAGAGAGGAGTAAACAACACCATCTCTGTCTCTCTATAGAGAGGAGTAAACAACACCATCTCTGTCTCTCTATAGAGAGGAGTAAACAACACCATCTCTGTCTCTATAGAGAGGAGTAAACAACACCATCTCTGTCTCTATAGAGAGGAGTAAACAACACCATCTCTGTCTCTCTATAGAGAGGAGTAAACAACACCATCTCTGTCTCTATAGAGAGGAGTAAACAACACCATCTCTGTCTCTATAGAGAGGAGTAAACAACACCATCTCTGTCTCTCTATAGAGAGGTGTAAACAACACCATCTCTGTCTCTATAGAGAGGAGTAAACAACACCATCTCTGTCTCTATAGAGAGGAGTAAACAACACCATCTCTGTCTCTATAGAGAGGAGTAAACAACACCATCTCTGTCTCTATAGAGAGGAGTAAACAACACCATCTCTGTCTCTCTATAGAGAGGAGTAAACAACACCATCTCTGTCTCTATAGAGAGGAGTAAACAACACCATCTCTGTCTCTATAGAGAGGAGTAAACAACACCATCTCTGTCTCTATAGAGAGGAGTAAACAACACCATCTCTGTCTCTATAGAGAGGAGTAAACAACACCATCTCTGTCTCTCTATAGAGAGGAGTAAACAACACCATCTCTGTCTCTATAGAGAGGAGTAAACAACACCATCTCTGTCTATATAGAGAGGAGTAAACAACACCATCTCTGTCTCTCTATAGAGAGGAGTAAACAACACCATCTCTGTCTCTATAGAGAGGAGTAAACAACACCATCTCTGTCTCTATAGAGAGGAGTAAACAACACCATCTCTGTCTCTATAGAGAGGAGTAAACAACACCATCTCTGTCTCTATAGAGAGGAGTAAACAACACCATCTCTGTCTCTATAGAGAGGAGTAAACAACACCATCTCTGTCTCTATATAGAGAGGAGTAAACAACACCATCTCTGTCTCTCTATAGAGAGGAGTAAACAACACCATCTCTGTCTCTATAGAGAGGAGTAAACAACACCATCTCTGTCTCTATAGAGAGGAGTAAACAACACCATCTCTGTCTCTATATAGAGAGGAGTAAACAACACCATCTCTGTCTCTCTATAGAGAGGAGTAAACAACACCATCTCTGTCTCTCTATAGAGAGGAGTAAACAACACCATCTCTGTCTCTATAGAGAGGAGTAAACAACACCATCTCTGTCTATATAGAGAGGAGTAAACAACACCATCTCTGTCTCTCTATAGAGAGGAGTAAACAACACCATCTCTGTCTCTATAGAGAGGAGTAAACAACACCATCTCTGTCTCTATAGAGAGGAGTAAACAACACCATCTCTGTCTCTATAGAGAGGAGTAAACAACACCATCTCTGTCTCTATAGAGAGGAGTAAACAACACCATCTCTGTCTCTATAGAGAGGAGTAAACAACACCATCTCTGTCTCTATATAGAGAGGAGTAAACAACACCATCTCTGTCTCTCTATAGAGAGGAGTAAACAACACCATCTCTGTCTCTCTATAGAGAGGAGTAAACAACACCATCTCTGTCTATATAGAGAGGAGTAAACAACACCATCTCTGTCTCTCTATAGAGAGGAGTAAACAACCCCATCTCTGTCTCTATAGAGAGGAGTAAACAACACCATCTCTGTCTCTATAGAGAGGAGTAAACAACACCATCTCTGTCTCTATAGAGAGGAGTAAACAACACCATCTCTGTCTCTATAGAGAGGAGTAAACAACACCATCTCTGTCTCTATAGAGAGGAGTAAACAACACCATCTCTGTCTCTCTATAGAGAGGAGTAAACAACACCATCTCTGTCTCTATAGAGAGGAGTAAACAACACCATCTCTGTCTCTATAGAGAGGAGTAAACAACACCATCTCTGTCTCTATAGAGAGGAGTAAACAACACCATCTCTGTCTCTCTATAGAGAGGAGTAAACAACACCATCTCTGTCTCTCTATAGAGAGGAGTAAACAACACCATCTCTGTCTCTCTATAGAGAGGAGTAAACAACACCATCTCTGTCTCTCTATAGAGAGGAGTAAACAACACCATCTCTGTCTCTATAGAGAGGAGTAAACAACACCATCTCTGTCTCTATAGAGAGGAGTAAACAACACCATCTCTGTCTCTATAGAGAGGAGTAAACAACACCATCTCTGTCTCTATAGAGAGGAGTAAACAACACCATCTCTGTCTCTCTATAGAGAGGAGTAAACAACACCATCTCTGTCTCTATAGAGAGGAGTAAACAACACCATCTCTGTCTCTATAGAGAGGAGTAAACAACACCATCTCTGTCTCTATAGAGAGGAGTAAACAACACCATCTCTGTCTCTATAGAGAGGAGTAAACAACACCATCTCTGTCTCTCTATAGAGAGGAGTAAACAACACCATCTCTGTCTCTATAGAGAGGAGTAAACAACACCATCTCTGTCTCTATAGAGAGGAGTAAACAACACCATCTCTGTCTCTATAGAGAGGAGTAAACAACACCATCTCTGTCTCTATAGAGAGGAGTAAACAACACCATCTCTGTCTCTATAGAGAGGAGTAAACAACACCATCTCTGTCTCTATAGAGAGGAGTAAACAACACCATCTCTGTCTATATAGAGAGGAGTAAACAACACCATCTATGTCTCTATAGAGAGGAGTAAACAACACCATCTCTGTCTATATAGAGAGGAGTAAACAACACCATCTCTGTCTCTATAGAGAGGAGTAAACAACACCATCTCTGTCTCTATAGAGAGGAGTAAACAACACCATCTCTGTCTCTATAGAGAGGAGTAAACAACACCATCTCTGTCTCTCTATAGAGAGGAGTAAACAACACCATCTCTGTCTCTCTATAGAGAGGAGTAAACAACACCATCTCTGTCTCTATAGAGAGGAGTAAACAACACCATCTCTGTCTCTATAGAGAGGAGTAAACAACACCATCTCTGTCTCTCTATAGAGAGGAGTAAACAACACCATCTCTGTCTCTCTATAGAGAGGAGTAAACAACACCATCTCTGTCTCTATAGAGAGGAGTAAACAACACCATCTCTGTCTCTATAGAGAGGAGTAAACAACACCATCTCTGTCTCTATAGAGAGGAGTAAACAACACCATCTCTGTCTCTATAGAGAGGAGTAAACAACCCCATCTCTGTCTCTATAGAGAGGAGTAAACAACACCATCTCTGTCTCTATAGAGAGGAGTAAACAACACCATCTCTGTCTCTATAGAGAGGAGTAAACAACACCATCTCTGTCTCTATAGAGAGGAGTAAACAACACCATCTCTGTCTCTATAGAGAGGAGTAAACAACACCATCTCTGTCTCTATAGAGAGGAGTAAACAACACCATCTCTGTCTCTATAGAGAGGAGTAAACAACACCATCTCTGTCTCTCTATAGAGAGGAGTAAACAACACCATCTCTGTCTCTATAGAGAGGAGTAAACAACACCATCTCTGTCTCTATAGAGAGGAGTAAACAACACCATCTCTGTCTCTATAGAGAGGAGTAAACAACACCATCTCTGTCTCTATAGAGAGGAGTAAACAACACCATCTCTGTCTATATAGAGAGGAGTAAACAACACCATCTCTGTCTCTCTATAGAGAGGAGTAAACAACACCATCTCTGTCTCTATAGAGAGGAGTAAACAACACCATCTCTGTCTCTATAGAGAGGAGTAAACAACACCATCTCTGTCTCTCTATAGAGAGGAGTAAACAACACCATCTCTGTCTCTATATAGAGAGGAGTAAACAACACCATCTCTGTCTCTCTATAGAGAGGAGTAAACAACACCATCTATGTCTCTATAGAGAGGAGTAAACAACACCATCTCTGTCTCTATAGAGAGGAGTAAACAACACCATCTCTGTCTCTCTATAGAGAGGAGTAAACAACACCATCTCTGTCTCTATATAGAGAGGAGTAAACAACACCATCTCTGTCTCTCTATAGAGAGGAGTAAACAACACCATCTCTGTCTCTATAGAGAGGAGTAAACAACACCATCTCTGTCTCTCTCTCTCATAACCTCTCCCCCTCGTGTCTCGATCTCTCGCTCCCACTGCTCCTACCATAACTAATTCACACTCTTGGAACTGTTGGAGAGACTTTGATGAAACGGTTCCCGAAATACACTGGAAAAGTTTCAGGCCTTTTCTTCCTCCCACTGCCTAAAATCAAGACAAGCAAACAAGAAGTGTCAACTTTGAATTTATTGTCCAGCTTGAAATGCTAAATCTCGGTGATGCAAGTTGCATGAAATTTAGGGCAGCTATGTCAGTTTTTTTCGCCACCAATGCATGACACCCACTCTTCAAAGTTCAAACGTTCTCTAAATATAATAAACATTAAGTTAAAGTGATTTTTATTTTATTTTTTCATTTAGAATTTGACTGATATATGGAACAATCATAATAATGAAAGTATAAATGTAATACACCCTCTTGTTTTTTATTTATTTGTTTTTAAATGTTTTTTTTTTTATAGATCTTCAAACCATCTGTAAATCCTTTTTTTTTTAACATGAAATCCGTCTCCTGTCTCCTTGACAGGCAGAAAGTGCATCCCTTCCCTGAGCCCCGTTTACTGCAGTACCGTCGAAAATTATATTCAGCTCAGCATTTCTCAGTACAATTTCTCAGCGCTGTCAGAAATCGTCAGTGTACCAAAGGGCCCTATTCCCTACACAGTCCACTACTATATACCAGGGCCCTATTCCCTACACAGTCCACTACTATATACCAGGGCCCTATTCCCTACATAGTCCACTACTATATACCAGGGCCCTATTCCCTACACAGTCCACTACTATATACCAGGGCCCTATTCCCTACACAGTCCACTACTATAGACCAGGGCCCGATTCCCTACACAGTCCACTACTATATACCAGGGCCCTATTCCCTACAGAGTCCACTACTATATACCAGGGCCCTATTCCCTACACAGTCCACTACTATATACCAGGGCCCTATTCCCTACATAGTCCACTACTATATACCAGGGCCCTATTCCCTACACAGTCCACTACTATATACCAGGGCCCTATTCCCTACACAGTCCACTACTATATACCAGGGCCCTATTCCCTACACAGTCCACTACTATATACCAGGGCCCTATTTCCCTACACAGTCCACTACTATATACCAGGCCCCTATTCCCTACACAGTCCACTACTATAGACCAGGGCCCTAATCCCTACTATAGACGAGGCCCCTATTCCCTACTCAGTCCACTACTATATACCAGGGCCCTATTCCCTACACAGTCCACTACTATATACCAGGGCCCTATTCCCTACATAGTCCACTACTATATACCAGGGCCCTATTTCCCTACACAGTCCACTACTATATACCAGGGCACTATTCCCTACACAGTGCACTACTATATACCAGGGCCCTATTTCCCTACACAGTCCACTACTATATACCAGGGCCCTATTCCCTACACAGTCCACTACTATATACCAGGGCCCTATTCCCTACACAGTCCACTACTATATACCAGGGCCCTATTCCCTACACAGTCCACTACTATATACCAGGGCCCTATTCCCTACACAGTCCACTACTATATACCAGGGCCCTATTCCCTACACAGTCCACTACTATATACCAGGGCCCTATTCCCTACACAGTCCACTACTATATACCAGAGCCCTATTCCCTACTATATACCAGGGCCCTATTCCCTACACAGTCCACTACTATATACCAGGGCCCTATTCCCTACACAGTCCACTACTATATACCAGGGCCCTATTCCCTACCGAGTGCACTACTATATACCAGGGCCCTATTCCCTACACAGTCCACTACTATATACCAGGGCCCTATTCCCTACAGAGTGCACTACTATATACCAGGGCCCTATACCCTACACAGTCCACTACTATATACCAGGGCCCTATTCCCTACAGAGTGCACTACTTTTGGCCCTATGGTGTCGTTTGGGACACATTGACAGAGTTGGTAGTCAGATATTCATTCAACAATGACACGCACATGCTAGTAATCCCTTCTGTTTTCATCCTGGCTTTTCTTTAATCCTCCTGGGACACACACACACACACACACACACACACACACACACACACACACACACACACACACACACACACACCAACCCCTTTCTGTCAGCTTCTAGTTTAGATAAACACTCCTCTCCTCTTCTCCATATTTCTTATTCTCTGTCCCTCCCTCAGACCAGCCTGTCAACAGAAGATCCCTTTCATTCTTTCTGGGAGGTGGGGTCCCTCCCGAGAGCGTTGGGCCAGTAACCGAAAGGTTGCTAGTTCGAATCCCCGAGCCGACAAGGTGAAAGATCGACCGATATGCCCTTGAGCAAGGCACTTATAATTGCTCTGTTGTTAATGGCAGACTCTCAGAGGGAGTCTCGGGGAGAGTTGGGATATGCAACAACAAATATACACATTTCTAAATCACGCGTGTTAATACAAACACCCACCAAATTATTATTATTATTTTTATTTCCTTCCATCTCTCTCCTGTCTCTCTCTACTTCTCTCTCTCTCTCTCTCTCTACATCTCCCTCTCTCTCTCTCTCTCTCTCTCTCTCTCTCTCTCTCTCTCTCTCTCTCTCTCTCTCTCTATCTCTCCCTCTCTCTACCTCTCTCCCTCTCTCTACCTCTCCCTCTCTCTACCTCTACCTCTCTCTCTCTCTACCTCTACCTCTCTCTCTCTCTACCTCTACCTCTCTCTCTCTCTACCTCTCCCTCTCTCTACCTCTCCCTCTCTCTACCTCTCTCTCTCTACCTCCCTCTCTCTCTACCTCTCTCTCTCTCTACCTCTCTCTCTACCTCTCTACCTCTCTCTCTCTCTACCTCTCCCTCTCTCTACCTCTCCCTCTCTCTACCTCTCTCTCTCTACCTCTCCCTCTCTCTCTCTCTACCTCTCCCTCTCTCTCTCTACCTCTCCCCCTCTCTCTCTCTCTCTCTCTCTACCTCTCTCTCTACCTCTCTCTCTCTCTCTACCTCTCCCTCTCTCTCTACCTCTCCCTCTCTCTACCTCTCCCTCTCTCTCTCTACCTCTCCCCCTCTCTCTACCTCCCTCTCTCTACCTCTCCCTCTCTCTACCTCTCCCTCTCTCTACCTCTCCCTCTCTCTACCTCTCCCTCTCTCTACCTCTCCCTCTCTCTACCTCTCCCTCTCTACCTCTCTACCTCTCTACCTCTCCCTCTCTCTACCTCTCCCCCTCTCTACCTCTCTACCTCTCCCTCTCTCTACCTCTCCCTCTCTCTACCTCTCCCTCTCTCTACCTCTCTCTCTCTCTACCTCTACCTCTCTCTCTCTCTCTCCCTCTCTCTCTCTACCTCTCTCCCTCTCTCTCTCTCTCTACCTCTCCCTCTCCCTCTACCTCTCCCTCTCTCTACCTCTCCCTCTCTACCTCTCTACCTCTCTACCTCTCCCTCTCTCTACCTCTCCCTCTCTCTACCTCTCCCCCTCTCTACCTCTCTACCTCTCCCTCTCTCTACCTCTCCCTCTCTCTACCTCTCTCTCTCTCTACCTCTCTCTCTCTCTACCTCTCTCTCTCTCTCTCTACCTCTCTCTCAATTTCAATTCAATTCAATTCAAGGGGCTTTATTGGCATGGGAAACATGTGTTAACATTGCCAAAGCAAGTGAGGTAGGTAATATACAAAAGTCAAATAAACAATAAAAATGAACAGTAAACATTACACATACAGAAGTTTCAAAACAATAAAGACATTACAAATGTCATATTATATATATGCAGTGTTGTAACAATGTACAAATGGTTAAAGCACACAAGTTAAAATAAATAAACATAAATATGGGTTGTATTTACAGTGGTGTTTGTTCTTCACTGGTTGCCCTTTTCTTGTGGCAACAGGTCACAAATCTTGCTGCTGTGATGGCACACTGTGGAATTTCACCCAGTAGATATGGGAGTTTATCAAAATTGGATTTGTTTTCGAATTCTTTGTGGATCTGTGTAATCTGAGGGAAATATGTCTCTCTAATATGGTCATACATTGGGCAGGAGGTTAGGAAGTGCAGCTCAGTTTCCACCTCATTTTGTGGGCAGTGTGCACATAGCCTGTCTTCTCTTGAGAGCCATGTCTGCCTACGGCGGCCTTTCTCAATAGCAAGGCTATGCTCACTGAGTCTGTACATAGTCAAAGCTTTCCTTAAGTTTGGGTCAGTCACAGTGGTCAGGTATTCTGCCACTGTGTACTCTCTGTTTAGGGCCAAATAGCATTCTAGTTTGCTCTGTTTTTTTGTTAATTCTTTCCAATGTGTCAAGTAATTATCTTTTTGTTTTCTCATGATTTGGTTGGGTCTAATTGTGCTGTTGTCCTGGGGCTCTGTGGGGTGTGTTTGTGTTTGTGAACAGAGCCCTAGGACCAGCTTGCTTAGGGGACTCTTCTCCAGGTTCATCTCTCTGTAGGTGATGGCTTTGTTATGGAAGGTTTGGGAATCGCTTCCTTTTAGGTGGTTGTAGAATTTAACGGCTCTTTTCTGGATTTTGATAATTAGTGGGTATCGGCCTAATTCTGCTCTGCATGCATTATTTGGTGTTCTACGTTGTACACGGAGGATATTTTTGCAGAATTCTGCATGCAGAGTCTCAATTTGGTGTTTGTCCCATTTTGTGAAATCTTGGTTGGTGAGCGGACCCCAGACCTCACAACCATAAAGGGCAATGGGCTCTATGACTGATTCAAGTATTTTTAGCCAGATCCTAATTGGTATGTTGAAATTTATGTTCCTTTTGATGGCATAGAAGGCCCTTCTTGCCTTGTCTCTCAGATCGTTCACAGCTTTGTGGAAGTTACCTGTGGTGCTGATGTTTAGGCCGAGGTATGTATAGTTTTTTGTGTGCTCTAGGGCAACGGTGTCTAGATGGAATTTGTGGTCCTGGTGACTGGACCTTTTTTGGAACACCATTATTTTGGTCTTACTGAGATTTACTGTCAGGGCCCAGGTCTGACAGAATCTGTGCAGAAGATCTAGGTGCTGCTGTAGGCCTTCCTTGGTTGGTGACAGAAGCACCAGATCATCAGCAAACAGTAGACATTTGACTTCGGATTCTAGTAGGGTGAGACCGGGTGCTGCAGACTGTTCTAGTGCCCGCGCCAATTCGTTGATATATATGTTGAAGAGGGTGGGGCTTAAGCTGCATCCCTGTCTCACCCCACGACCCTGTGTGAAGAAATGTGTGTGTTTTTTGCCAATTTTAACCGCACACTTGTTGTTTGTGTACATGGATTTTATAATGTCGTATGTTTTACCCCCAACACCACTTTCCATCAATTTGTATAGCAGACCCTCATGCCAAATTGAGTCGAAGGCTTTTTTGAAATCAACAAAGCATGAGAAGACTTTGCCTTTGTTTTGGTTTGTTTGGTTGTCAATTAGGGTGTGTAGGGTGAATACATGGTCTGTTGTACGGTAATTTGGTAAAAAGCCAATTTGACATTTGCTCAGTACATTGTTTTCATTGAGGAAATGTACGAGTCTGCTGTTAATGATAATGCAGAGTATTTTCCCAAGGTTACTGTTGACGCATATTCCACGGTAGTTATTGGGGTCAAATTTGTCTCCACTTTTGTGGATTGGGGTGATCAGTCCTTGGTTCCAAATATTGGGGAAGATGCCAGAGCTAAGGACGATGTTAAAGAGTTTTAGTATAGCCAATTGGAATTTGTTGTCTGTATATTTGATCATTTCATTAAGGATACCATCAACACCACAGGCCTTTTTGGGTTTGAGGGTTTTTATTTTGTCCTGTAACTCATTCAAGGTAATTGGAGAATCCAATGGGTTCTGGTAGTCTTTAATAGTTGATTCTAGGATTTGTATTTGATCATGTATATGTTTTTGTTCTTTATTCTTTGTTATAGAGCCAAAAAGATTGGAGAAGTGGTTTACCCATACATCTCCATTTTGGATAGATAATTCTTCGTGTTGTTGTTTGTTTAGTGTTTTCCAATTTTCCCAGAATTGGTTAGAGTCTATGGAGTCTTCAATTACATTGAGCTGATTTCTGACGTGCTGTTCCTTCTTTTTCCGTAGTGTATTTCTGTATTGTTTTAGTGATTCACCATAGTGAAGGCGTAGACTCAGGTTTTCCGGGTCTCTATGTTTTTGGTTGGACAGGTTCCTCAATTTATTTCTTAGATTTTTGCATTCTTTATCAAACCATTTGTCATTGTTGTTCATTTTCTTCGGTTTTCTATTTGAGATTTTTAGATTTGATAGGGAAGCTGAGAGGTCAAATATACTGTTAAGATTTTCTACTGCCAAGTTTACACCTTCACTATTGCAGTGGAACATTTTACCCAGGAAGTTGTCTAAAAGGGATTGAATTTGCTGTTGCCTAATTGTTTTTTGGTAGGTTTCCAAACTGCATTCCTTCCATCTATAGCATTTCTTAATGTTACTCAGTTCCTTTGGCTTTGATGCCTCATGATTGAGTATTGCTCTGTTCAAGTAGACTGTGATTTTGCTGTGGTCTGATAGGGGTGTCAGTGGGCTGACTGTGAACGCTCTGAGAGACTCTGGGTTGAGGTCAGTGATAAAGTAGTCTACAGTGCTACTGCCAAGAGATGAGCTATAGGTGAACCTACCATAGGAGTCCCCTCGAAGCCTACCATTGACTATGTACATACCCAGCGTGCGACAGAGCTGCAGGAGTTGTGACCCGTTTTTGTTGGTTATGTTGTCATAGTTGTGCCTAGGGGGGCATATGGGGGAGGGAATGCTGTCACCTGCAGGCAGGTGTTTGTCCCCCTGTGTGCTGAGGGTGTCAGGTTCTTGTCCAGTTCTGGCATTTAGGTCGCCACAGACTAATACATGTCCCTGGGCCTGGAAATGATTGATTTCCCCCTCCAGGATGGAGAAGCTGTCTTTATTAAAGTATGGGGATTCTAGTGGGGGGATATAGGTAGCACACAGGAGGACATTTTTCTCTGTTAAGATAATTTCCTTTTGAATTTCTAGCCAAATGTAAAATGTTCCTGTTTTGATTAATTTAATGGAGTGAGTTAGGTCTGCTCTATACCAAATTAGCATTCCCCCTGAGTCCCTTCCCTGTTTCACACCTGGTAGTTTGGTGGATGGGACTACCAGCTCTCTGTAACCTAGAGGGCAACCAGTGGGTCCGTCTCCGCTATACCATGTTTCTTGCAGGATGACAATGTCTGCATTACCGATTTCTTTGGTGAAGTCCGTGTTCCTGCTCTTTAGGCCAAAGGCAGATGACCTCAGGCCTTGGATATTCCAGGATGATATAGTGAAGGCTTTTTGTTCCATAAAGTGTCCAATGTTGTTGGCCGTGTGGTTT
>NC_092116.1:28471180-28543680 GCF_045679555.1 Salvelinus alpinus
TGGCCTCAGGCCAAACCACAAACACCTCTCTCTCTACCTCTCTCTCTCTCTACCTCTCTCTCTCTCTCTCTCTACCTCTCTCTCTCTCTCTCTCTCTACCTCTCTCCTCTCTCTCTCTCTCTCTCTCTCTCTCTCTACCTCCCTCTCTCCCTCTCTCTCTCTCTACCTCTCTCTACCTCTCTCTCTCTCTCTCCCTCTCTCTCCCTCTCTCCCTCTCTACCTTTATTGTCATGGGAAACAGATATGAGAGAGGAGGGAGAGGTGTGGAACCAGACTCTCTCTTCCTCTCCTTCTTTTTTGATCATTTTCCACCAGGCTCAGTGTGTGTAGAATAATAGGAAACACCACCCACACACACACACACACACACACACACACACACACACACACACACACACACACACACACACACACACACACACACACACACACACACACACACACACACACACACACACACACACACACACAGGCCTCTCACAGTGTATGACGTACGGCAACAGATGTGGAACCAGATGGAACCAGACAGACAGGGCAGGTGACTGTCACACACACACACAGGTCAGGTGACTATCACTCCACACAGTGTGATATGGAAACTGTATTAACATTTCACAGTACTGACAGACAAAGCACTGTTCATTTGTTCCTACCGCACCTCTCTTTCTCTCTCTTTCTCCCTCTCTCTCTCTCTTTCTCTCCCTCTCTCTCCTGTCTCTTTCTCTCCTGTCTCTCTCTCTATCTTTCTCTCCCTCCTGTCTCTCTTCTCTCTCTTTCTCTCCCTCTCTCTCTCCTGTCTCTCTCTCTATCTTTCTCTCCCTCCTGTGTCTCTCTCTCTTTTTCTCCCTCTCTCTTCTTTCTCTCCCTCTCTCTCCTGTCTCTTTCTCTCCTGTCTCTCTCTCCTGTCTCTCTCTATCTTTCTCTCCCTCTCCTGTCTCTCTTCTCTCTCTCTTTCTCTCCCTCTCTCCTGTCTCTCTTTCTCTCCTGTCTCTCTTTCTCCCCTGTCTCTCTTTCTCCCCTGTCTCTCTCCCCATCTTTCTCTCCCTCTCTCCTGTATCAACTGTATCCTCTCTTCTCTCTTTCTCTTTCTCTCCCTCTCTCCTGTATCTATCTCTTTCTCTCCCTCCTCTCTCTATCTTTCTCTCCCTCCTGTCTCTCTTCTATCTCTCTTGCTCCTGTCTCTCTATCTTTCTCTCCCTCTCTCCTGTATCTCTCTCTTTCTCGCCCTCCTTTCTCTCTCTCTCTTTCTCTCCCTCTCTCCTGTCTCTCTCTTTCTCTCCTTCTTGTTCCTGTCTCTCTCTATCTTTCTCTCCCGTCTCTCTCTTCTCTCTCTTTCTCTCCCTCTCTCCTGTCTCTATCTTTCTCTCCCTCTCTCCTGTCTCTCTCGCTCTCTCTCATTTTCTCCCTCCTCTCTCTTTTTCTCTCTTGTTCCATCCATTTATCTCACTCTGTTCCCCCTTTCTCCTCTCTTTTTTGTCTGTCCATTTAACTCACTCCTTTAGGCCGAGGTATGTATAGTTTTTTGTGTGCTCTAGGGCAACGGTGTCTAGATTAAATTAGTATTTGTGGTCCTGGCAACTGGACCTTTTTTGGAACACCATTATTTTTGTCTTACTGAGATTTACTGTCAGGGCCCAGGTCTGGCAGAATCTGTGTAGAAGATCTAGGTGCTGCTGTAGGCCCTCCTTGGTTGGGGACAGAAGCACCAGATCATCAGCAAACAGACATTTAACTTCAGATTCTAGTAGGGTGAGGCCGGGTGCTGCAGACTGTTCTAGTGCCCGCGCCAATTCGTTGATATATATGTTGAAGAGGGTGGGGCTTACGCAGCATCCCTGTATCACCCCATGGCCCTGTGGGAAGAAATTGGTGTGTTTTTGCCAATTTTAACCGCACACTTGTTGTTTGTGTATTTTATTATGTTTTATGTTTTCCCCCCAACATCACTTTCCATCAATTTGTATAGCAGACCCTCATGCCAAATTGAGTAAAAATCTTTTTTGAAATCAACAAAGCATGAGAAGACTTTGCCTTTGTTTTGGTTTGTTTGTTTGTCAATTAGGGTGTGCAAGGTGAATATGTGGTCTGTTGTACGGTAATTTCGAAGAAAGCCATTTTGACATTTGCTCAGTACATTGTTTTCACTGAGGAAATGTCTGCTGTTAATGCAGAGGATTTCCAAAGGTTACTGTTGACGCATATTCCACGGTAGTTATTGGGGTCAAATGTGTCTCCACTTTTGTGGATTGGGGTGATCAGTCCTTGGTTCCAAATATTGGGGAAGATGCCAGAGCTAAGGATGATGTTAAAGAGTTTATGTGTAGCCAATTGGAATTTTTTGGGAATGTATTTCTCCCTCCCTCCCTCCCTCCCTCCCTCCCTCCCTCCCTGTAATATCATGGTATCAAAACGTCATAATACTATAGCGTTTTAGAGTACTGTAGCACCATTTCATATGATACTACCGACTTTTTCAGCTCTACCGATCTAAAGAACCTGCTGGCGCCCTTTTATCAAGTGTTTATAAAGTCCATTTTTTATTATATATTCAGTTGAATTTAAACAACAGCCACTAGTCTGTTGTATGAGCCACTTCACATTCATATCATGTGTGGCAGCTGTAATCAGGCAGCCGCATCCCCTAGCAGCCCTCACTCCCCTGCTTCTCTCAGCATCCCCTAGCAGCCCTCACTCCCCTGCTTCTCTCAGCATCCCCTAGCAGCCCTCACTCCCCTGCTTCTCTCAGCATCCCCTAGCAGCCCTCACTCCCCTGCTTCTCTCAGCATCCCCTAGCAGCCCTCACTCCCCTGCTTCTCTTCGCATCTCCTAGCAGCCCTCACTCCCCTGCTTCTCTCAGCATCTCCTAGCAGCCCTCACTCCCCTGCTTCTCTCAGCATCCCCTAGCAGCCCTCACTCCCCTGCTTCTCTTCGCATCCCCTAGCAGCCCTCACTCCCCTGCTTCTCTCAGCATCCCTAGCAGCCCTCACTCACTTGCTTCTCTCAGCATCTCCTAGCAGCCCTCACTCCCCTGCTTCTCTCAGCATCTCCTAGCAGCCCTCACTCCCCTGCTTCTCTCAGCATCTCATAGCAGCCCTCACTCCCCTGCTTCTCTCAGCATCCCTAGCAGCCCTCACTCACTTGCTTCTCTCAGCATCTCCTAGCAGCCCTCACTCCCCTGCTTCTCTCAGCATCTCCTAGCAGCCCTCACTCCCCTGCTTCTCTTCGCATCCCCTACCAGCCCTCACTCCCCTGCTTCTCTCAGCATCTCCTAGCAGCCCTCACTCCCCTGCTTCTCTTCGCATCCCCTACCAGCCCTCACTCCCCTGCTTCTCCCAGCATCCCCTAGCAGCCCTCACTCCCCTGCTTCTCTTCGCATCTCCTAGCAGCCCTCACTCCCCTGCTTCTCTCAGCATCTCATAGCAGCCCTCACTCCCCTGCTTCTCTCAGCATCCCTAGCAGCCCTCACTCACTTGCTTCTCTCAGCATCTCCTAGCAGCCCTCACTCCCCTGCTTCTGTCAGCATCTCCTAGCAGCCCTCACTCACTTGCTTCTCTCAGTATCCCCTAGCAGCCCTCACTCCCCTGCTTCTCTCAGCATCACCTAGCAGCTCTCACTCCCCTGCTTCTCTCAGCATCCCTAGCAGCCCTCACTCACCTGCTTCTCTCAGCATCCCCTAGCAGCCCTCACTCCCCTGCTTCTCTCAGCATCTCATAGCAGCCCTCACTCCCCTGCTTCTCTCAGCATCTCCTAGCAGCCCTCACTCACTTGCTTCTCTCAGTATCCCCTAGCAGCCCTCACTCCCCTGCTTCTCTCAGCATCCCCTAGCAGCCCTCACTCCCCTGCTTCTCTCAGCATCTCATAGCAGCCCTCACTCCCCTGCTTCTCTCAGCATCCTTAGCAGCCCTCACTCCCCTGCTTCTCTTAGCATCTCCTAGCAGCCCTCACTCACTTGCTTCTCTCAGCATCCCCTAGCAGCCCTCACTCCCCTGCTTCTCTTAGCATCTCCTAGCAGCCCTCACTCACTTGCTTCTCTCAGCATCCCCTAGCAGCCCTCACTCCCCTGCTTCTCTTAGCATCTCCTAGCAGCCCTCACTCCCCTGCTTCTCTCAGCATCCCCAAGCAGCCCTCACTCCCCTGCTTCTCTCAGCATCCCCTAGCAGCCCTCACTCCCCTGCTTCTCTCAGCATCTCCTAGCAGCCCTCACTCCCCTGCTTCTCTCAGCATCTCCTAGCAGCCCTCACTCCCCTGCTTCTCTCAGCATCTCCTAGCAGCCCTCACTCCCCTGCTTCTCTCAGCATCCCCTAGCAGCCCTCACTCCCCTGCTTCTCTTCGCATCTCCTAGCAGCCCTCACTCCCCTGCTTCTCTTCGCATCCCCTAGCAGCCCTCACTCCCCTGCTTCTCTCAGCATCCCCTAGCAGCCCTCACTCCCCTGCTTCTCTCAGCATCCCCTAGCAGCCCTCATTCACCTGCTTCTCTCAGCATCCCCTAG
Organism: Salvelinus alpinus; assembly: GCF_045679555.1. Lineage (NCBI taxonomy): Eukaryota > Metazoa > Chordata > Actinopteri > Salmoniformes > Salmonidae > Salvelinus > Salvelinus alpinus. Next base: position 28,475,671 of record NC_092116.1, read on the forward strand.
CAGCCCTCACTCCCCTGCTTCTCTCAGCATCCCCTAGCAGCCCTCACTCCCCTGCTTCTCTCAGCATCACCTAGCAGCCCTCACTCACCTGCTTCCCTCAGCAGCCCCTACCAGCCCTCACTCACCTGCTTCTCTCAGCATCTCCTTCCAGCTCTCACTCACCTGCTTCTCTCAGCATCCCCTACCAGCCCTCGTTCACCAGCTTCTCTCAGCATCCCCTACCAGCCCTCGTTCATCAGCTTCTCTCAGCATCCCCTACCAGCCCTCGTTCACCAGCTTCTCTCAGCATCCCCTAGCAGCCCTCGTTCACCAGCTTCTCTCAGCATCCCCTACCAGCCCTCGTTCACCAGCTTCTCTCAGCATCCCCTACCAGCCCTCGTTCACCAGCTTCTCTCAGCATCCCCTAGCAGCCCTCTTTCACCAGCTTCTCTCAGCATCCCCTACCAGCCCTCGTTCACCTGCTTCTCTCAGCATCCCCTACCAGCCCTCGCTCACCTGCTTCTCTCAGCATCCCCTACCAGCCCTCGTTCACCTGCTTCTCTCAGCATCCCCTAGCAGCCCTCATTCACCTGCTTCTCTCAGCATCCCCTACCAGCCCTCGCTCACCAGCTTCATACAGATCATTATGTTTATTCCTTCCTCCCATTCCTCCAGTCAAAGTAGACCTTTTCAAATATTAGCGATATAAGCTATTTTATTCAGTATTCTATTCTATTATACTATACTGTATTCTATTATACTGTACACTGAACAATGTGAAGTTAAATTCAATGTGTTGTATTGAGTAGAAGTTTGAATTTCAGTGACAGGTTTTTGGAAAACGTGAACCAGCGTCCGGGGCGAACAGGATGCTAGGCCACCGATTTTTTTTTTTTATCCCACCGTGGTATTGCGATACTACTTGGTATCATGATATTGTATGATACTGGTATTCTATCGTTTGTAAAATGTTGGTATCATGATAGTGTACAATACTGGTATTCTATTGTTTGTAAAATGTTGGTATCGTGATATTGTATGATACCGGTATTCTATCGTTTGTAAAATGTTGGTATCGCGATATTGTATGATACCGTTATTCTATCGTTTGTAAAATGTTGGTATCGTGATATTGTAAGATACTGGTATTCTATCGTTTGCAAATTGTTGGTATCGTGATATTGTATGATACCGGTATTCTATCGTTTGTAAAATGTTGGTATCGTGATATTGTATGATACCGGTATTCTATCGTTTGTAAAATGTTGGTATCGTGATATTGTATGATACCGGTATTCTATCGTTTGTAAAATGTTGGTATCGTGATATTGTATGATACCGGTATTCTATCGTTTGTAAAATGTTGGTATCGTGATGTTGTATGATACTGGTATTCTATCGTTTGTAAAATGTTGGTATCGTGATATTGTATGATACTGGTATTCTATCGTTTGTAAAATGTTGGTATCGTGATATTGTATGATACCGGTATTCTATCGTTTGTAAAATGTTGGTATCGTGATTTTGTAAGATACTGGTATTCTATCGTTTGTAAAATGTTGGTATGTTGGTATCGTGATATTGTAAGATACTGGTATTCTATCGTTTGTAAAATGTTGGTATCGTGATATTGTATGATACTGGTATTCTATCGTTTGTAAAATGTTGGTATCGCAGTGGTGGGCCGTCAGGGCCAGCAAGGCCTTCTCTGCTGGCCTAAACATCATCAGAATATAATTTTTTTTTTTAAATATATTTTCCCACAAATATGTATTAAATTATTCCCCAGAGTAAGAGTTATACTCTTCATTTCATAGCTTTCCTCTTGGTTGCACTGCTTCCAGTCCCAGGTTGAGATTTGGAGGGCTGGTCTTTATGTTAGATCTTTTATCCAATCATATTCAGCCATCATGTGTTGCCAGGGGTCTAAAATCTGCCCTCAGGCCTTCAGAATCAACAGTGCGGGCGCTTGTAGCTTATAGTGAATGGAAATGAAAATTTAGTGTCAACCAATCAGCTTTAGAGTTGGCTATTGTACGCCTGCTGGCTGGCTCCAGTGTTACACAGGAGCCAGCTAGCAGGCGTAGTGCGTGCACGTCTTTTGATTGGATTACCAATATTGAGAGACAGGTCTTATGGGCAGGTCTATGCAGATCTAGGAAACTGAATTTGATAAACGAATTAATTCGCGTACTACTAAGCTGTTTTTTCAACCCACAATGGCGGAAGGAGGAGAAGATATCGATTTGGTCGAGGATATAATTATAACGCCATTCTCAAGACGAACTTTTCAAGAAAAGTTAGACATTGTAAGGAGAGGTCGCCCGACGCCGACGCTACAAAGCCTGTCACAGGCGGGAAAGGGGTTCCAACTACGAGCGCTATCAATGGCTCACAGGCTCCGAGAAGCACTGCAAACTGTACTCCTGGGAATGCCTATTATTTGCAAGTGATCGATTTGGTGTTTGGAGCCACACTGGCTTTGCAAACTTGAGTTGTCTAACCAAGGCAGCAACGAGACACCAAAGTACGGCTGGGCACTTACAAGCAATGGTGCTTTTGAAAACTTTTGGGGACACCGGAGTGGATCTACAGCTCAACGAACAAGCGCGCAGGGCAACGGAGCTGCACAATGAAAAGGTGAAGGGAAATATTGAAAAGACTCATTGATTGTGTCATGTTTTTGGGTAAACACTGTTTACGCAAAAATGTCAATTTGTCAATTTCAAGGTGACGCAACGCCTGGTTATACTGCGTTTCTGTCTAAATGTATAGTGTCTAGAGCCATGGCATCATAATGATGGTAATAAGAGGTGGATTAATTCGGGTGGGACTGTGTAGTACCTCACTGAAGGCCCAGGCCCCAGGCACGCCACTGTGGTATTGTGATATTGTAAGATACCGGTATTCTATCGTTTGTAAAATGTTGGTATCGTGATATTGTATGATACCGGTATTCTATCGTTTGTAAAATGTTGGTATCGTGATATTGTATGATACCGGTATTCTATCGTTTGTAAAATGTTGGTATCGTGATATTGTATGATACCGGTATTCTATCGTTTGTAAAATGTTGGTATCGTGATATTGTATGATACCGGTATTCTATCGTTTGTAAAATGTTGGTATCGTGATATTGTATGATACCGGTATTCTATCGTTTGTAAAATGTTGGTATCGTGATATTGTATGATACCGGTATTCTATCGTTTGTAAAATGTTGGTATCGTGATATTGTATGATACCGGTATTCTATTGTTTGTAAAATGTTGGTATCGTGATGTTGTATGATACTGGTATTCTATCTTTTGTAAAATGTTGGTATCGTGATATTGTATGATACCGGTATTCTATCGTTTGTAAAATGTTTACATTTTTTAAAACATTTTAGTCATTTAGCAGACGCTCTTATCCAGAGCGACTTACAGTAGAGTGCATACATTTTATTACATTTTTTACATACTGAGACAAGGATATCCCTACCGGCCAAACCCTCCCTACCGGCCAAACCCTCCCTACCGGCCAAACCCTCCCTAACCCGGACGACGCTATGCCAATTGTGCGTCGCCCCACGGATCTCCCGGTTGCGGCCGGCTGCGACAGAGCCTGGGCGCGAACCCAGCCCAGCCTGGGCGCAAACCCAGAGACTCTGGTGGCGCAGCTAGCACTGCGATGCAGTGCCCTAGACCACTGCGCCACCCGTTGGTATCGTGATATTGTATGATACCGGTATTCTATCGTTTGTAAAATGTTGGTATCGTGATATTGTATGATACTGGTATTCTATCGTTTGTAAAATGTTGGTATCGTGATATTGTATGATACCGGTATTCTATCGTTTGTAAAATGTTGGTATCGTGATATTGTATGATACCGGTATTCTATCGTTTGTAAAATGTTGGTATCGTGATATTGTATGATACCGGTATTCTATCGTTTGTAAAATGTTGGTATCGTGATATTGTATGATACCGGTATTCTATCATTTGTAAAATGTTGGTATCGTGATATTGTATGATACTGGTATTCTATCGTTTTTAAAATGTTGGTATCGTGATATTGTATGATACTGGTATTCTATCGTTTGTAAAATGTTGGTATCGTGCCAACACTACTCTCTTTGCTCCACCCCTCCCCTCCTCTCTCTGTCTCCAACAGAATTAACTAAATAACTCTTCATGTTGACCCTTTGTTAAACGGCAGCCATTTTCCAGTTAAGTGTTATTATCCAGTCACACTCTCTTCATGAGTCTTTGTGCTATCAGCCCCGAGGCACAATTCACTCTGATGACTGGGAGGTTCTCTTCCCTGACTCATGTGGTGAATCTCTCAGTGAGACGACTCAAAGGTTTCTTCTTACAAACGATCAATGATCTATTCATCTTTCAGAGAAGATTACCCCCTCCCTGCTTTTATGACATGCATGGACACACGCTCACACACACACACACACACACACACACACACACACACACACACACACACACACACACACACACACACACACACACACACACACACACACACACACCTCTCAGTCTTGTTGAGCAACTTCAACCGGACCAGTGTTGAGTGCTGTTCATCGATCACATTTTCAAAAGGTTGAAAAGTCTACAGTTTTTAGTATGTGTTGTTTTAGCGTGCTTGCTGTTAGACAGTTGAGTCTACACACACACACACACACACACACACACACACACACACACACACACACACACACACACACACACACACACAACACACACACACACACACACACACACACACACACACACACACACACACACACACACACACACACACACACACACACACACACACACACACACACACACACACACACACACACACACACACACACAACACACACACACACACACACACACACAACACACACATTCTGTTTGGTAGAGGAAGCTTTTGCATGTCATAAAAGCAGGCTGAGAGTTGTTCTTCCTCCTATCCGGACGGAGATGGGAGGATGTTGTGGTGGACGAGCACTTAAAGTTCTCTAACGCAAAATAGAGAGGAAAGGACTGAGAGGGAGGGAGGGAGGGAGGGAGGGAGGGAGAGAGAGAGAGAGGGAGAGAGAGAGAGAGGGAGAGAGAGAGAGAGAGAGAGAGAGAGAGAGAGATACTTTGACAATGTAAGTAATAATAACTTGCCATGTCAATAAAGTCAATTGAATTGAATTGAATTGAATTGAGAGAGAGAGAGAGAGAGAGAGAGAGAGAGAGAGAGAGGGAGGGAGGGAGGGATGCTATTTAGAAAGGCCACCGAAGACAGACCTGGCTCTCAAGAGAAGACAGGCTATGTGCACACTGCCCACAAAATGAGGTGGAAACTGAGCTGCACTTCCTAACCTCCTGCCAAATGTACGACCATATTAGAGACACATATTTCCCTCAGATTACACAGACCCACAAACAATTTGAAAACAAATCCAATTTTGATCAACTCCCATATCTATTGGGTGAAATACCAGTGTGCCATTACAGCAGCAAGATTTGTGACCTGTTGCCACAAGAAAAGGGCAAACAGTGAAAAACAAACACCATTGTAAATACAACCTATATGTACAGTACCAGTCAAAAGTTTGGACACACCTACTCATTCAAGGGTTTTTCTTTATTTTTACTATTTTCTACATAGAATAGAATAATAATACTTTTTTGGTTACTACATGATTCCATATATGTTATTTCATAGTTTTGTTGTCTTCACTCTTCTCTACATCCTCTCTTCATCCTCTCTACATCCTCTCTACATCCTCTCTACATCCTCTTCATCCTCTCTACATCCTCTCTTCATCCTCTCTTCATCCTCTCTACATCCTCTCTACATCCTCTCTACATCCTCTCTTCATCCTCTACATCCTCTCTACATCCTCTCTTCATCCTCTCTTCATCCTCTCTACATCCTCTCTACATCCTCTCTTCATTACATTTACATTTACATTTAAGTCATTTAGCAGACGCTCTTATCCAGAGCGACTTACAAATCTTCATCCTCTACATCCTCTCTACATCCTCTTCATCCTCTCTACATCCTCTCTTCATCCTCTCTACATCCTCTCTATCCTCTCTTCATCCTCTACATCCTCTCTACATCCTCTCTTCATCCTCTACATCCTCTCTTCATCCTCTACATCCTCTCTACATCCTCTCTACATCCTCTACATCCTCTCTTCATCCTCTCTTCATCTTCTCTTCATCTTCTCTTCATCCTCTCTTCATCCTCTACATCCTCTCTACATCCTCTCTACATCCTCTACATCCTCTCTACATCCTCTCTTCATCCTCTCTACATCCTCTCTACATCCTCTCTTCATCCTCTACATCCTCTCTTCATCCTCTACATCCTCTCTTCATCCTCTACATCCTCTCTACATCCTCTCTACATCCTCTCTTCATCCTCTCTACATCCTCTCTTCATCCTCTCTTCATCCTCTCTTCATTTACATTTACATTTAAGTCATTTAGCAGAGCGACTTACAAATCCTCTACATCCTCTCTTCATCCTCTACATCCTCTCTTCATCCTCTACATCCTCTCTTCATCCTCTCTACATCCTCTACATCCTCTCTACATCCTCTACACTTGCCATCACACACACACACACACACACACACACACACACACACACACACACACACACACACACACAGGTGTACTAATTCTAGATCATGCATATTGATCTTTAACTGTATTGATTAGGCCTAGTACATAAACAGAAGTGATGACAGGCAGTATTGGGAACCTCCTGTTGTTATTGCTTCGTTGTGGTTCAATAAAGATGTTGCTTATCAATCATCAATCAATCAGTTGTCGATACATTTATGCAGCCCTTTTCACAGATATGTATTTGTTTGCGGTAGTGCTTATTCAGCAATCTGGGCACAACCCCTTTAACCCCTAACGAGCAAACAGAGACAAATCAGATTCCTGTCATGCATCCCAGCTGGCGCACATCCCTTCTATATAGGACACTTATTTTGACCACAGCCCTATAGACCCTGCTAGTGCAGGAATCGGCGTGTATGTACATATAATATAGTATGTGTGTCCTCCAGTCAGCACCTCTGTCACAGTCGATCCTGACGAGAGGAGCACTAGATGGGATATCCGACATGTGTGAATCGGTAGGGAGGGTCAACGACATAGGCTTGCATCTCAAATGGCACCTTGCTTGTGTCCCAAATCTGGCACCATGTTCCCTATTTATGGCACCTTGCTTGTGTCCCAAATCTGGCACCCTGTTCCCTATTTATGGCACCTTGCTTGTGTCCCAGATCTGGCACCCTGTTCCCTATTTATGGCACCTTGCTTGTGTCCCAGATCTGGCACCCTGTTCCCTATTTATGGCACCTTGCTTGTGTCCCAAATCTGGCACCCTGTTCCCTATTTATGGCACCTTGCTTGTGTCCCAAATCTGGCACCCTGTTCCCTATTTATGGCACCCTGCTTGTGTCCCAAATCTGGCACCCTGTTCCCTATTTTTGGCGCCCTATTCCCTTTAGGGCCCCCGGTCAAAAGTAGTGCACTACTATAGGGTGCCATTTAAGATTCCACCAGTATACCCTATTCAATACATTAGGGCTCTCACAGGGCTCTTGCAGACTAACATTAGAAGAGACACACACAGACGTTTCAGAAGGCTATTAGACTTGTCGATCGGGTAGGGAGAGTCACATTAGTCAATGACACAGTGCACTTCTTTTGGGCCAGAAACACGCATAGAGATTTCTCGTCTGATTCCCATCTCTAGCCCATACTTTCCTGTTGCCCTGAGTAAGGAGCTGTGTGTGTGTGTGTGTGTGTGTGTGTGTGTGTGTGTGTGTGTGTGTGTGTGTGTGTGTGTGTGTGTGTGTGTGTGTGTGTGTGTGTGTGTGTGTGTGTGTGTGTGTGTGTGTGTGTGTGTGTGTGTGTGTGTGTGTGTGTGTGTGTGTGTGTGTGGGGAGAGCACTGAGTGCAGATACATTATGGAAGCCCATCAATCAGTGTCGTAACAGGCTAAGTCCCTAACACACACACACCTAAATATTGAATGCCTCTCTGTAGAGAATACATGGAAGAGAGAGAGAGAGAGAGAGAGAAGGGGGGGATAAACCAGAATGGAGAACTGAATGAGAGAAAAGGGAAATTGGACGGGAGAACTTACTCTGGGTATTTGCTCTCTACAGAGTATCAGTCTCAAACTGCACCTTTTGTCCTATGTAGTGCACTGCTTTCAGCCAGAGGAGTACAGCACTATGTAGGGAATAGAGTGCTGTTTGAGAGGATGGAAGACACTGCCTAGTACTAAATGGCTATTATAAACTGTGTGGTTCGAGCCCTCAATGCTGATTGGCTGACAGCCGTGTTATATCAGACCGTATACCACGGGTATGACAAAACATGTATTTTTACTGCTCTAATTACGTTGGTAACCAGTTTATAATAGCAATAAGGCACCTCGGGAGGTTTGCAGTATATGGCCAATATACCCCGGCTAAGAGCTGTATCCAGGCACTCCGCGTTGTGTCGTGCTTAAGTATATTGGCCGTAATGTAAGTCAGTCTTTTGGAGACTCTTCATTCTACGTCTGTTGGCCATTCTCTATAGTACACTATATCCTGTATGATCATCTCCATGATGATCTCTGAACCCTCTGTTGGTTAACTCAACTCATGCTCTGTTGGTTAACTCAACTCATACTCTGTTGGTTAACTCAACTCATGCTCTGTTGGTTAACTCAACTCATGCTCTGTTGGCTAACTCAACTCATGCTCTGTTGGCTAACTCAACTCATGCTCTGTTGGTTAACTCAACTCATGCTCTGTTGGTTAACTCAACTCATGCTCTGTTGGTTAACTCAACTCATGCTCTGTTGGCTAACTCAACTCATGCTCTGTTGGTTAACTCAACTCATGCTCTGTTGGTTAACTCAACTCATGCTCTGTTGGTTAACTCAACTCATGCTCTGTTGGCTAACTCAACTCATGCTCTGTTGGTTAACTCAACTCATGCTCTGTTGGTTAACTCAACTCATGCTCTGTTGGTTAACTCAACTCATGCTCTGTTGGCTAACTCAATTCATGCTCTGTTGGTTAACTCAACTCATGCTCTGTTGGTTAACTCAATCATGCTCTGTTGGTTAACTCAACTCATGCTCTGTTGGTCAACTCAACTCATGCTCTGTTGGCTAACTCAACTCATGCTCTGTTGGCTAACTCAACTCATGCTCTGTTGGTTAACTCAACTCATGTTCTGTTGGCTAACTCAACTCATGCTCTGTTGGCTAACTCAACTCATGCTCTGTTGGCTAACTCATCTCATGCTCTGTTGGTTAACTCAACTCATGTGATCCGGCTCGGGTTGCGAAATTCCTGGAACTTTCAATAAATTCCCTGGTTTTCTCAAAATCCCTGTGTGGGCTGCAAAAGCTGGGCTTTACTGCCCTCTAGTTGTTAGGTGATGCAAGTGCTAAATCTGCTTTAAACAGAGCCCTGAAAACGACCTGCAGGAGATAGATACTGTTCTCTATCTATTGCTCTATTCATCCCTCCCTCTCTCCCTCTTTCTCTCACCCCCGTCTCCATATTTCTCCCTCCCTCCCTCCCTCCCTCCCTCCCTCCCTCCCTCCCTCCCTCCCTCCCTCCCTCCCTCCCTCCCTCCCTCCCTCCCTCCCTCCCTCCCTCCCTCCCTCCCTCCCTCTCCCAGCCAATCTGATGTTAGGTACAGAGATTGACCTGCAGCATGTAGAGAACAGCGTGGTTGCCATGGAGACGGTGTTGAAGGCGTGGCTTCATGACCAGGGCGGGAAGAAGGAACAACTCCAGCTGTTGTTACCACCTGGACTACAGGGAGGGACTACTACACCTAGTCATGGACAGAGAGCTAGTCCAGGTAGTAGTCTGTCTGTCTGTCTGTCTGTCTGTCTCAAATCCACCTGTTGTTACCACCTGGACTACAGGGAGGGACTACCACACCTAGTCATGGACAGAGAGCTAGTCCAGGTAGTAGTCTGTCTGTCTGTCTGTCTCAACTCCACCTGTTGTTACCACCTGGACTACAAGGAGGGACTACTACACCTAGTCATGGACAGAGAGCTAGTCCAGGTAGTAGTCTGTCTGTCTGTCTGTCTGTCTGTCTGTCTCAAATCCACCTGTTGTTACCACCTGGACTACAGGGAGGGACTACTACACCTAGTCATGGACAGAGAGCTAGTCCAGGTAGTAGTCTGTCTGTCTGTCTGTCTGTCTGTCTGTCTCAAATCCACCTGTTGTTACCACCTGGACTACAAGGAGGGACTACTACACCTAGTCATGGACAGAGAGCTAGTCCAGGTAGTAGTCTGTCTGTCTGTCTGTCTGTCTGTCTGTCTCAAATCCACCTGTTGTTACCACCTGGACTACAAGGAGGGACTACTACACCTAGTCATGGACAGAGAGCTAGTCCAGGTAGTAGTCTGTCTGTCTGTCTGTCTGTCTCAACTCCACCTGTTGTTACCACCTGGACTACAGGGAGGGACTACTACACCTAGTCATGGACAGAGAGCTAGTCCAGGTAGTAGTCTGTCTGTCTGTCTGTCTGTCTGTCTCAAATCCACCTGTTGTTACCACCTGGACTACAGGGAGGGACTACTACACCTAGTCATGGACAGAGAGCTAGTCCAGGTAGTAGTCTGTCTGTCTGTCTGTCTCAACTCCACCTGTTGTTACCACCTGGACTACAGGGAGGGACTACTACACCTAGTCATGGACAGAGAGCTAGTCCAGGTAGTAGTCTGTCTGTCTGTCTGTCTGTCTGTCTCAACTCCACCTGTTGTTACCACCTGGACTACAGGGAGGGACTACTACACCTAGTCATGGACAGAGAGCTAGTCCAGGTAGTAGTCTGTCTGTCTGTCTGTCTGTCTGTCTCAACTCCACCTGTTGTTACCACCTGGACTACAGGGAGGGACTACCACACCTAGTCATGGACAGAGAGCTAGTCCAGGTAGTAGTCTGTCTGTCTGTCTGTCTCAACTCCACCTGTTGTTACCACCTGGACTACAGGGAGGGACTACTACACCTAGTCATGGACAGAGAGCTAGTCCAGGTAGTAGTCTGTCTGTCTGTCTGTCTGTCTGTCTGTCTCAACTCCACCTGTTGTTACCACCTGGACTACAGGGAGGGACTACTACACCTAGTCATGGACAGAGAGCTAGTCCAGGTGGTCTACCCATATCTTATTCTGTCTCTATCCCCTCTTTTTCTCCACTTTCTCCCCATCACTCATACCTCTCTCTCTCTTTCTCCCCCTCTCTCCCATTCTCTCCCCCTCTCTCTTTCACCCCCCTCTCTATCTCTTTCTCACCCCTTCTCTCTCTCTTTCTCACCCCCTCTCTCTCTCCCCCCTTTTATATCACTTTCTCCCTGCTCTCTCTTTCGCTTTCTTGCCCTCTCTCTCTTTCTCTCACTCTCTCTGTCCCTGTCTGCAGTGTGTGTGAAGTGTGACATGCAGGAGCGTCTCCTAAGCCCCGCCCTCTTACCTCTGACCCCTGACCTTGGGGTCAAGACGGAGAGCACCAAGGACTTCCTGGTGTCAGGCAAGGGCTTAGCCAATCAGAGCCCTCCGCCTCAGAGACTCAGAGTTATCAAGTAAGAGTGAGAGAGAGAGAGTGAGAGAGAGAGAGAGAGAGAGAGAGAGAGAGAGAGAGAGAGAGAGGGCGAGACGGACAGAGAGAGACAGAGAGAGAGAGAAAGAGAGAGACTGACAGAGAGACAGAGAGAAAGAGAGAGAGAGAGAGAAAGAGAGAGACGGACAGAGCGAGAGGAAGAGACAGAGAGAGGGAGAGAGACAGAGCGAGAGGGAAAGAGAGAGACAGAGAGAGAGCGTTGTAGCCTAAAATCATGACACACACAGACATGTTAAAGTGTCCATTTCTGCCCCATTAAAACATAGCGATGAACACATCTCACTGTGTCTTCAGAACAAAGCAGACTTTGATGTGATTGGTCGGCCTGGGCATTCCAGAACTACAAAGAATGGACTCATTCATAACCAGACATGGATACATGGTCTAGGGCTGTGGGACACACACACACTCACACAGCGAACACACTCACACAGCGAACACACTCATGCACACACACACTTTTGCGCATTTTGAAACGTAATGCTTATAGCTATGCGAATGTAATTAAATAATTTAAATTTAGCCTCAATTGTAGAGTGGCTTTGAAATGTTTGGATCTATAAGGAACGATGCTCATTGCTCACATAGAACACACACACACACACACACACACACACACACACACACACACACACACACACACACACACACGTCTATAACACACACTGACACACACACACACGTCTGTAACACACACTGACACACACACACACACATACACATCTGTAACACACACACACACACACACACACACGTCTATAACACACACTGACACACACACACACGTCTGTAACACAAACTGACACACACACACACATTTCAATAACACACACTGACACACACATGTCTGTGACACACACTGACACACACACATGTCTGTAACACAAACTGACACACACACACACACACACACATGTCTGTAACACAAACTGACACACACACACACACACACACACACACACACACACACACACACACACACACACACACACACGTAACACAAACTGACACACACACACACACGTCTGTAACACAAACTGACACACACACACACACATTTCTATAACACACACTGACACACACACACACACATGTCTGTAACACACACACACACACACACACACACACACACACACACACACACACACACACACACACACACACACACACACACACACACATACACACACACACACACACGTCTAACACAAACTGACACACACACACACATTTATTTTTATTTTTATTTTTTTTGTCCCCTTTTTGTCCCCAATTTTCGTGGTATCCAATCGCTAGTAATTACTATCTTGTCTCATCGCTACAACTCCCGTACGGGTTCAGGAGAGACGAAGGTCGAAAGCCATGCGTCCTCCGAAGCACAACCCAACCAAGCCGCACTGCTTCTTAACACAGCGCGCCTCCAACCCGGAAGCCAGCCGCACCAATGTGTCGGAGGAAACACCGTGCACCTGGCCCCCTCGGTTAGCGCACACTGCGCCCGGCCCGCCACAGGAGTCGCTGGAGCGCGATGAGACAAGGATATCCCTCCCGGCCAAACCCTCCCTAACCCGGACGACGCTATGCCAATTGTGCGTCGCCCCACGGACCTCCCGTTCGCGGCCGGCTGCGACAGAGCCTGGGCGCGAACCCAGAGACTCTGGTGGCGCAGCTAGCACTGCGATGCAGTGCCCTAGACCACTGCGCCACACGGGAGGCCCCACACACACACATTTCAATAACACACACTGACACACACATTTCTATAACACACACTGAACCACATACACACACATTGACACATAAACAGTTGGACTATTGTGAACAGAACCTGAATGCATCACAGGTGGTTTCATGAAAGGTTGTTGTTGAAACACACAGAGACCTGTTTACCTAAATGCCTGACGTAATTATTTTACAAAGTCTCACACACACACACACACACACACACAGTCACACACTGTGTGTTGCAGGACGTGGCGTGCAGATGGTGTGTCTACTGTATTAATGTGTGTGTGTTGCAGGATGTGGCGTGCAGACGGTGTCTACTGTATTGATGTGTGTGTGTTGCAGACGGTGTGTCTACTGTAGTAATGTGTGTGTGTTGCAGGACGCTGCGTTCAGACGGTGTGTGTGAGAGTGTGTTGTACGGCCTGCCCCTCATCATCAGGTGAGATGGACAGACACCACTGAGTTTGTATGATTTATAATAAAATGATTTATTTGTGTTTAATCTTCTTTTACTTATTATCGGCGTCTTTTCATTTTATTGTTTTACAGTAATTGAAATGCACTTAAATAAAGTTTAATATGATCCTCAGGCCTACCACCTGTTGGCAAATGGACTGGGATGAGATGGAGAGAAACCATCACCTCTTCCATGCTCTCTGTCACACACTCCGGGTCAGTAGGGGGAGGGAGGGAGGGAGGGAGGGAGGGAGGGAGGGAGGGAGAGAAAGTTAACGAGGGATGATGAGAGACAGAGAGAGAGATATATATATATATAGAGAGAGAGACAGAGAGAGAGAGAGACAGAGAGAGTGTGTGTATGTGTTTGTGTGTTTTCAGGCTCCTGACTGGTTCCTGTTGGTGCCAATCAGAATTCTATTGGTTCTGGTGTTGTTGCCACTACAGCTGTCAGCCTCCCTCTCCCTCCTCCTCAAACATTACACTAACAAAAGTTCATATTATGTGTAAATAGTTAAAGTACTAAAGGGAAAATAAATCAACATAAATATGGGTTGTATTTATAATGGTGTTTGTTCTTCACTGGTTGCCCTTTTCTTGTGGTAACAAGTCACAAATCTTGCTGCTGTAATGGCACACTGTGGTATTTCACACAGTAGATAGGGGACTTTATCAAAATTGGATTTGTTTTCGAATTCTTTGTGGGTCTGTGTAATCTGAGGGAAATATGTGTCTCTAATATGGTCATACATTTGGCAGGAGGTTAGGAAGTGCAGCTCAGTTTCCACCTCATTTTGTGGGCAGTGTGCACATAGCCTGTCTTTTCTTGAGAGCCAAGTCTGCCTACGGCGACCTTTCTCAATAGCAAGGCTATGCCCGCTGAGTCTATACATAGTCAATTTTGTGTTTGTCCCATTTAGTGAATTCTTGGTTGGTGACCGGACGCCAGACCTCACAACCATAAAGGGCAATGGTTTCTATAACTGATTCAAGTATTTTTAGCCAGAAACTAATTGCTATGTCAAATGTAATGTTCTTTTTGATGACGTAGAAGGCCCTTCTTGCCTTGTCTCTCAGATTGTTCACAGCTTTGTGGAAGTTACAGTACCAGTCGAAAGTTTGGACACCTACTCATTCCAGGGCTTTTCTTTATTTTTACTTTTTTCTACATTGTAGAATAATAGTGAAAACATTACAACTATGAAATAACACATATGGAATCATGTAGTAACCAAGCAAGTGTTAAACGAATTAAAATATATTTTATATTATTCAAAGTAGCCATCCTTTGCCTTGGTGACAGCTTTGCACACTCTTGGCATTCTCTCAATGTTGTCACCTCCAGGTAGGTGTTTGTCCCCTGTGTGCTGAGGGTGTCAGGGGGTTCAGAGGGTTCTTGTCCGGTTCTGGCATTTAGGTCGCCACAGACTAGTACATGTCCCTGGGCCTGGAAATGATCGATTTCCCCCTCCAGGATGGAGAAGCTGTCTTCATTAACGTATGGGGATTCTACTGAGGGATATAGGTAGCACACAGGAGGACATTTGCTCCTGTGTGAGGTGTTGGGTCTGTGGTTGAGGGCAATGTCCTTCAGGGTCCGGGTGAAGGTGGGCACTGCTGCCTTGTAGAGGTGGACCTGGTCGTAAAGGCTGTTCAAGTCCAGGGTGGAATGGTGGGTCAGGTAAACATTTGGTTTTGAGGCACAGTCACTGGAAATACTTGCGTTTACCCGCTGTATGGTAGCAGCATGGAAGTATTTTCCTGGTAGCAGGGTGGAGATAACCACTTGTGCGTTGGGGAAAGTGGAAGAACTTTTTTCAATCACTCCCTTGAGTGCTGTGTCCACCCTTTCCTGCTGGTCCCTCAGGTGGTTTGTGCCTGTGTGTATTATTATGTGGCTGGGTGACCCTAGTTGGTCCTCAGACAGAAGGTCTAGGGCGCGCTGGGTGTTTGGACACCAGAGTTTAGACACTGTGTGTTTGGGAAAAAGTTTATTGTCTTGTATATATTTCCCATTTGAGTCCATATGGAGTACAATCTCTGTTGTCAGGAGGGCTATCGGGGGGGGGTGTCAGGAGGGCTGACAGGTGGGGTTGTCTGGAGGGCTATCAGGGTGGCTGACAGGGGGGGGTTGTCAGGAGGCTATCAGGGTGGCTGACAGGGGGGGGTTGTCAGGAGGCTATCAGGGTGGCTGACAGGGGGGGTTGTCAGGGGGGCTATCAGGGTGGCTGACAGGGGGGTTTGTCAGGAGGCTATCAGGGTGGCTGACAGGGGGGGGTTGTCAGGAGGCTATCAGGGTGGCTGACAGGGGGGGTTGTCAGGGGGGCTATCAGGGTGGCTGACAGGGGGGTTTGTCAGGAGGCTATCAGGATGGCTGACGGTGGGGTGGGGGGGGGGGGGTTGTCAGGAGGGCTATCAGGGGGGGTTGTCTGGAGGGCTATCAGGGGGGGTTGTCAGGAGGGCTATCAGGGGGGCTATCAGGGGGGGTTGTCAGGAGGGCTATCAGGGGGGGTTGTCTGGAGGGCTATCAGGGGGGGTTGTCTGGAGGGCTATCAGGGGGGGTTGTCAGGAGGGCTATCAGGGGGGGTTGTCTGGAGGGCTATCAGGGGGGGTTGTCAGGAGGGCTATCAGGGTGGGTTGTCAGGAGGGCTATCAGGGGGGGTTGTCAGGAGGGCTATCAGGGTGAGTTGTCAGGATGGCTATCAGGGGGGGTTGTCAGGAGGGCTATCAGGGGGGGTTGTCAGGAGGGCTATCAGGGTGAGTTGTCAGGATGGCTATCAGGAGGGGTTGTCAGGAGGGCTATCAGGGGGGGGGTTGTCAGGGTGAGGTTGCCCGGGTGAGGTTGTCAGGGTGAGGTTGCCCGGGTGAGGTTGTCAGGGTGAGGTTGCCCGGGTGAGGTTGCCCGGGTAGCTATCAGGGTGAGGTGTCAGGGTGAGGTTGTCAGGGTGAGGTTGTCAGGGGGGCTATCAGGGTGGGGTTGTCAGGAGGGCTGACAGGGGGGGGTGCTCAGAGAGGTTGGGATCCCCTGGGCTTGGGGTTCTTCATTTGTCTGTCCTGCTGTGATGTCGAGGCTATGGTCATGGTCTGGGGTGGTCTGTTCTGCTCTCTCTCTCTCTCTCCCTCCTCAATGCTCCCTCTCTCTTTCCAGGCTCGTGACTGGTTCCTACTGGTGCGTTCAGAGCCTATTGGTTCCAGTTCTATTGGTTCTGGTGTGTGTTGCCACTACCTCCTTCAGCCCTCTGCCGCTCTCTCCCTCCTCCTCAAACCTGTGGCAAACAGAGAGCTGCTGCTGCCCTGCCAACTGCCTGTCTCAAATCAGGACCCCCCACCTGATGCACTCACCACCATACAGGTACAGACTGTAGATAAATCACCTGATTTACTATGACTAAATATACATACACACTCTCTCTCGCTCTCTCTGTATGTCTCTCCTCTCTTTCTCTCTCTCAAATTCAATTCAATTGAAGGTCTTTATTGTCATGGGAAACATACAGTGGGGCAAAAAAGTATTTAGTCAGCCACCAATTGTGCAAGTTCTCCCACTTAAAAAGATGAGAGAGGCCTGTAATTTTCATCATAGGTACACTTCAACTATGACAGACAAAATGAGGGAAAAAAATCCAGAAAATCACATTGTAGGATTTTTAATGAATTTATTTGCAAATTATGGTGGAAAATAAGTATTTGGTCACCTACAAACAAGCAAGATTTCTGGCTCTCACAGACCTGTAACTTCTTCTTTAAGAGGCTCCTCTGTCCTCCACTCGTTACCTGTATTAATGGCACCTGTTTGAACTTGTTATCAGTATAAAAGACACCTGTCCACAACCTCAAACAGTCACACTCCAAACTCCACTATGGCCAAGTTGTCAAAGGACACCAGAAACAAGATTGTAGACCTGCACCAGGCTGGGAAGACTGAATCTGCAATAGGTAAGCAGCTTGGTTTGAAGAAATCAACTGTGGGAGCAATTATTAGGAAATGGAAGACATACAAGACCACTGATAATCTCCCTCGATCTGGGGCTCCACGCAAGATCTCACCCCGTGGGGTCAAAATGATCACAAGAACGGTGAGCAAAAATCCCAGAACCACACGGGGGGACCTAGTGAATGACCTGCAGAGAGCTGGGACCAAAGTAACAAAGCCTACCATCAGTAACACACTACGCCGCCAGGGACTCAAATCCTGCAGTGCCAGACGTGTCCCCCTGCTTAAGCCAGTACATGTCCAGGCCCGTCTGAAGTTTGCTAGAGAGCATTTGGATGATCCAGAAGAAGATTGGGAGAATGTCATATGGTCAGATGAAACCAAAATATAACTTTTTGGTAAAAACTCAACTCGTCATGTTTGGAGGACAAAGAATGCTGAGTTGCATCCAAAGAACACCATACCTACTGTGAAGCATGGGGGTGGAAACATCATGCTTTGGGGCTGTTTTTCTGCGAAGGGACCAGGACGACTGATCCGTGTAAAGGAAAGAATGAATGGGGCCATGTATCGTGAGATTTTGAGTGAAAACCTCCTTCCATCAGCAAGGGCATTGAAGATGAAACGTGGCTGGGTCTTTCAGCATGACAATGATCCCAAACACACCACCCGGGCAACGACGGAGTGGCTTCGTAAGAAGCATTTCAAGGTCCTGGAGTGGCCTAGCCAGTCTCCAGATCTCAACCCCATAGAAAATCTTTGGAGGGAGTTGAAAGTCCGTGTTGCCCAGCAACAGCCCCAAAACATCACTGCTCTAGAGGAGATCTTCATGGAGAAATGGGCCAAAATACCAGCAACAGTGTGTGAAAACCTTGTGAAGACTTACAGAAAACGTTTGACCTCTGTCATTGCCAACAAAGGGTATATAACAAAGTTTTGAGAAAAAACTTTTGTTATTGACCAAATACTTATTTTCCACCATAATTTGCAAATAAATTCATTAAAAATCCTACAATGTGATTTTCTGGATTTTTCCCCCTCATTTTGTCTGTCATAGTTGAAGTGTACCTATGATGAAAATTACAGGCCTCTCTCATCTTTTTAAGTGGGAGAACTTGCACAATTGGTGGCTGACTAAATACTTTTTTGCCCCACTGTACATTGCCAAAGCAAGTGAAATAGATAATAAACAAAAGTGAAATAAACATTAAAATTAACAGTAAACATTAGACTCACAGAAGTTCCAAAAGAATAAAGACATTACAAATCTCTCTTCCCCCCCCCCCTTCAGAGTTGTGTGGGTCAGCTAGAAGAAGAGTCTCTCTTCAATCCTCTCTCTCTGAGGAGTAACCTCTACCAGCACCTGAGGAGCAGGGGACTGCTGTCACCACCCTCATATCCATACAGGTACCTACTGTCACCACCCTCATATCCATACAGTTGCCTACTGTCACCACCCTCATATCCATACAGGTGACTGCTGTCACCACCCTCATATCCATACAGGTGACTGCTGTCACCACCCTCATATCCATACAGGTACCTACTGTCACCACCCTCATATCCATACAGGTGCCTACTGTCACCACCCTCATATCCATACAGGTGACTGCTGTCACCACCCTCATATCCATACAGGTGACTGCTGTCACCACCCTCATATCCATACAGGTGACTGCTGTCACCACCCTCATATCCATACAGGTGACTGCTGTCACCACCCTCATATCCATACAGGTGACTGCTGTCACCACCCTCATATCCATACAGGTGACTGCTGTCACCACCCATGATGGTTGTACCTGATAGTTGAGGATGAGGAGAAGGATGATGGTTGTACCTGATAGATGAGGATGAGGAGGAGGATGATGGTTGTACCTGATAGATGAGGAGAAGGATGATGGTTGTACCTGATAGATGAGGATGAGGAGAAGGATGATGGTTGTACCTGATAGATGAGGATGAGCAGGAGGAAGATGGTTGTACCTGACAGATGAGGATGAGGCAAAGGATGATGGTTGTACCTGATAGATGAGGATGAGGCGAAGGATGATGGTTGTACCTGATAGATGAGGATGAGGAGAAGGATGATGGTTGTACCTGATAGATGAGGATGAGGAGAAGGATGATGGTTGTACCTGATAGATGAGGATGAGGAGAAGGATGATGGTTGTACCTGATAGATGAGGATGAGGAGAAGGATGATGGTTGTACCTGATAGATGAGGATGAGGTGAAGGATGATGGTTGTACCTGATAGATGAGGATGAGGAGAAGGATGATGGTTGTACCTGATAGATGAGGATGAGGAGAAGGATGAAGTTTGTCCTTGATAGATGAGAATGAGGAGAAGGATGATGGTTGTACCTGATAGATGAGGATGAGGCGAAGGATGATGGTTGTACCTGATAGATGAGAATGAGGAGAAGGATGATGGTTGTACCTGATAGATGAGGATGAGGAGAAGGATGATGGTTGTACCTGATAGATGAGGATGAGGAGAATGATGATGGTTGTACCTGATAGATGAGGATGAGGAGAAGGATGATGGTTGTACCTGATAGATGAGGATGAGGCGAAAGATGATGGTTGTACCTGATAGATGAGGATGAGGAGAAGGATGATGGTTGTACCTGATAGTTGAGGATGAGGAGAAGGATGATGGTTGTACCTGATAGATGAGGATGAGGAGAAGGATGATGGTTGTACCTGATAGATGAGGATGAGGAGAAGGATGATGGTTGTACCTGATAGATGAGGATGAGGAGAAGGATGATGGTTGTACCTGATAGTTGAGGAGAAGGATGATGGTTGTACCTGATAGATGAGGAGAAGGATGATGGTTGTACCTGATAGATGAGGATGAGGAGAAGGATGATGGTTGTACCTGATAGATGAGGATGAGGAGAATGATGATGGTTGTACCTGATAGATGAGGATGAGGAGAATGATGATGGTTGTACCTGATAGATGAGGATGAGGAGAAGGATGATGGTTGTACCTGATAGATGAGGATGAGGCGAAAGATGATGGTTGTACCTGATAGATGAGGATGAGGAGAAGGATGATGGTTGTACCTGATAGTTGAGGATGAGGAGAAGGATGATGGTTGTACCTGATAGATGAGGATGAGGAGAAGGATGATGGTTGTACCTGATAGATGAGGATGAGGAGGAGGAAGATGGTTGTACCTGATAGATGAGGATGAGGAGAAGGATGATGGTTGTACCTGATAGATGAGGATGAGGAGAATGATGATGGTTGTACCTGATAGATGAGGAGAATGATGATGGTTGTACCTGATAGATGAGGATGAGGAGAAGGATGATGGTTGTACCTGATAGATGAGGATGAGGCGAAAGATGATGGTTGTACCTGATAGATGAGGATGAGGAGAAGGATGATGGTTGTACCTGATAGTTGAGGATGAGGAGAAGGATGATGGTTGTACCTGATAGATGAGGATGAGGAGAAGGATGATGGTTGTACCTGATAGATGAGGATGAGGAGAAGGATGATGGTTGTACCTGATAGATGAGGATGAGGAGAAGGATGATGGTTGTACCTGATAGATGAGGAGAAGGATGATGGTTGTACCTGATAGATGAGGATGAGGAGAAGGATGATGGTTGTACCTGATAGATGAGGATGAGAAGGATGATGGTTGTACCTGATAGATGAGGATGAGGCGAAGGATGATGGTTGTACCTGATAGATGAGGATGAGGAGGATGATGGTTGTACCTGATAGATGAGGAGAAGGATGATGGTTGTACCTGATAGATGAGGATGAGGCGAAGGATGATGGTTGTACCTGATAGATGAGGATGAGGAGAAGGATGATGGTTGTACCTGATGAATGACACATGACTTTACCGTGGTCATGGTACTTACTACAATACAACAGTTGATCTGTCATTTCCCCTACAGACCCCAACAGACTCCACGCAGGGACCAACCACGACCAACAGTGGGCCCGTCAACTACACCCGCTCGACAGCCAAGACAGGTTTGTTTGTCCCTGTTCAGTCTACTGCTAACAATCCTTAACTCTGTTTCTCCGTTTCTATGACGACAGAACCACAGAACCGTATATTTCTCTGTTTATGATGTGTTCCTGGTGAATGATTAGTTTAACCTATGGACATTTATGACTGGGGTCAAAGTTCATGCTCATACTTGAGCTGTTTGTTCTGTTTCAACTTGATTGTAGTGTACTAACATTCACACAAGATATACTCAACAACAAAAAATATAAACTAAACATGTAACGATTTTTCTAAGATTTTACTGTGTTACAGTTCATATAAGGAAATATAGATGTTGTATTATGATATAGATTATATAAATGATATAGATTATATAGATGTTGTATTATGATATAGATTATATAGATGTTGTATTATGATATAGATTATATAAATGATATAGATTATATAGATGTTGTATTATGATATAGATTATATAGATGTTGTATTATGATATAGATTATATAGATGTTGAATTGTGATATAGATTATATAGATGTTGTATTATGATATAGATTATATAAATTATATAGGATATATAGATGATGTATTATGATATAGATTATATAAATGATATAGATTATATAGATGTATTATGATATAAATGATATAGATTATATAGATGTTGTATTATGATATAGATTATATAGATGTTGTATTACGATATAGATGATAATTCTACTTATGAAAGTCTGCACTAGATGGCAGTATTGTACTTCTTGACTTCAGAGCCATATTTAATCAAAAGTGTCTCACACGTGCACACGCACGCACGCACTCAAACATACAGTCACTCATACACGTGCGCACGCACGCACTCAAACATACAGTCACTCATACACAGTCACACACACACACACACACACACTCTGTCTCCAGGGTGATTTCATTGTATTAGAGGAGTGATTGGGCGAATCGAATCGCCTTGTCTCAATCTGAGTCAGAGAGACGAGAGAGAGCGGAACTGGAACTGTCACCCGGCCTGTTACCGTGGAGACTTCTCTGTGTCTTCCAATGATTACCTCACAACTAATAGACTTCTTCTTTTTAGTCAATTCTTGGGTATTCTTTTAGCCTGAGTGCCAGTCTGTTGGTGCTATGGACTCCTAGTCACTCATTATCATGCCATACATGTCGCTATCAGCTATTACTACAGCCCATAGTATTTCCTGATCAGGTCATTTGGGTGTGTGTGTGTGTGTGTGTGTGTGTGTGTGTGTGTGTGTGTGTGTGTGTGTGTGTGTGTGTGTGTGTGTGTGTGTGTGTGTGTGTGTGTGTGTGTGTGTGTTAGCTTTATGGGTCATCTCTGATAAGGTCTCCTGCAATGCAAATAGATCATGAAATGTAACAGTGATTCTCTCTCTCCCCCTGACCTCTCTCAATTCAAAGGGCTTCATTGGCATGGGAAACATAAAGCAAGTGAAATAGATGATTAACAAAAGTGAAATAAACAAGAAAAAGTTAACAGTAAATATTACACTCACAAAAGTTCTAAAAGAATAAAGACATTTCAAATGTCATATTATGTCTATATACAGTGTTGTAACGATGTGCAAATAGTTAAAGTGCAAAAGGGAAAATAAACATTAATATGGGTCGTGTTTACATTGGTGTTCTTCACTGGTTCCCCTTTTCTTGTGGCAACAGGTCACACATCCTGCTGCTGTGGTGGCACACTGTGGTGTTTCACCCAGTAGATATCGGAGTTTATCAAAATTGAATTTGTTTTCAAATTCTTTGTGGATCTGTGTAATCTGAGGGAAATATGTGTCTCTAATATGGTCATACATTGGGCAGGAGGTTAGGAAGTGCAGCTCAGTTTCCAACTCATTTTGTGGGCAGTGTGCACATAGCCTGTCTTCTCTTGAGAGACAGTTCTGCCTCTCTCTCTCTCTCCTCCCCCTTAACTGTATCTCACCTCTCTCATCTATTTCTGTCTTTCTCTTTGTCGCTTTCTCTTTCCACTCCCTTTCTAGCAAAATAACTAAACGCTTTGTAATGTGAAATACACAGTGACTTTGTCTTTGTCCCTTCATCTCCCTCTCTTTGGCTTTATTGGCATGGGAAACACATGTTAACATTGCCAAAGAAAGTGAACTAAACTCAGCAAAAAAATACACGTCCTCTCACTGTCAACTGCGTTTATTTTCAGCAAACTTAACATGTGTAAATATTTGTATGAACATAATAAGATTCAACTACTGAGACATAAACTGAACAAGTTCCACAAAGAATTTGAAAACTAATTCAATGTGACTAACAGAAATGGAATGGAGTGGCCACCAGCTGCATTAAGTACTCCAGTCAGTATCTGGTGTGGCCACCAGCTGCATTAAGTACTGCAGTGCATCTCCTCCTCATGGACTGCACCAGATTTGCCAGTTCTTGCTGTGAGATGTTACCCCACTCATCCACCAAGGCACCTGCAAATTCCTGGACATTTTTGGGGGGAGTGGCCCTAGCCCTCACCCTCCGATCCAACAGGTCCCAGGCGTGCTCAATGGGATTGAGATCCGGGCTCTTCGCTGGCGATGGCAGAACACTGACATTCCTGTCTTGCAGGAAATCACGCAGAAAACGAGCAGTGTGGTTCGTGGCATTGTCATGCTGGAGGGTCATGTCAGGATGAGCCTGCAGGAAGGGTACCACATGAAGTAGGAGGATGTCTTCCCTGTAACGCACAGCGTTGAGATTGCCTGCAATGACAACAACCTCAGTCCGATGATGCTGTGACACACCGCCCCAGATCATGACGGACCCTCCACCTCCAAATCGATCCCGCTCCAGAGTACAGGCCTCGGTGTAACACTCATTCCTTCGGCGATAAACGCGAATCCGACCATCACCCCTGGTGAGACAAAACCGCAACTCGTCAGTGAAGAGCACTTTTTGCCAGTCCTGTCTGGTCCAGCGTCGGTGGGTTTGTGCCCATAGGCGACGTTGTTGCCGGTGATGTCTGGTGAGGACCTGCCTTACAACAGGCTACAAGCCTCAGTCCAGCCTCTCTCAGACTATTGCGGACAGTCTGAGCACTGATGGAGTGATTGTGCGTTCCTGGTGTAACTCGGGCAGTTGTTGTTGCCATCCTGTACCTGTCCCGCAGGTGTGATGTTCGGATGTACCGATCCAGTGCAGGTGTTGTTACACTGCGAGGACGATCAGCTGTCTGTCCTGTCACCCTGTAGCGCTGTCTTAGGCGTCTCACACTACGGACATTGCAATTTATTGCCCTGGCCACATCTGCAGTCCTCATGCCTCCTTGCAGCATGCCTAAAGCACGTTCACCCAGATGAGCATCTTTCTTTTTGTGTTTTTCAGAGTCAGTAGAAAGGCCTCTTTAGTGTCCTAAGTTTTCATAACTGTGACCTTAATTGCCTACCGTCTGTAAGTTGTTAATGTCTTAACGACCGTTCCACAGGCGCATGTTCATTAATTGTTTATGGTTCATTGAACAGGCATGGGAAACAGTGTTTAAACCCTTTACAATGAAGATCTGTGAAGTTACTTGGATTTTTTACGAATTATCTTAGAAAGACAGGGTCCTGAAAAAGGGACGTTTCTTTTTTTGCTAAGTTTAGATAATATACAAAAGTGAAATAAACAATAAAAATGTACATCCAAAGAATAAAGACATTACAAATGTCATATTATGTGCAAATAGTTAAGGTACAAAAGGGAAAATAAACATAAATATGGGTTGTATTTACAACGGTATTTATTCTCTCTGCCACACAATACACAGGAACTTACTCCTCCCTCTCTGTCTCCTCCCTCCATCCCCCTCAGCAGCAGCAGCAGGCTCGTCAGTTCCAGGGGGGTAACAGTAGAGTCAGGGCCACCGTGGCGCCCCTCCCCTCTGCCCCTCCTCCCTCTAAGATGTCTCGCCCAACCCTCACCATGACCCCGGACCCCCGGGCCACCGCCACACCCCTCTGTTCCTACGGCGACGATCTACTGATGATGCTGTGACACTATTATTGCACCTCGCCCCAGAGTGAAGTTTCCCCTGGGTACTGATAGATTAATTTTGTTATTTTTTACTTGACTTTTTATTTATTCACGGGATCCCACTTGAGACCAGGGTCTCATTTACAATGGAGCCCTGAGAACATCTCAAAAGATCATAGTTCAATGAATCAATTAAACAGGAAAAAATAACACACCACAGCTCCACAACACTAATAAACGCTCCACAACACTAATAACAGCTCCACAACACTAATAACAGCTCAACAACACTAATAACAGCTCCACAACACTAATAACAGCTCCACAACACTAATAACAGCTCCACAACACTAATAACAGCTCCACAACACTAATAACAGCTCCACAACACTAATAACAGCTCCACAACACTAATAACAGCTCCACAACACTAATAAACGCTCCACAACACTAATAACAGCTCCACAACACTAATAACAGCTCCACAACACTAATAACAGCTCCACAACACTAATAACAGCTCCACAACACTAATAACAGCTCCACAACACTAATAACAGCTCCACAACACTAATAACAGCTCAACAACACTAATAACAGCTCAACAACACTAATAACAGCTCCACAACACTAATAACAGCTCCACAACACTAATAACAGCTCCACAACACTAATAACAGCTCCACAACACTAATAACAGCTCAACAACACTAATAACAGCTCCACAACACTAATAACAGCTCCACAACACTAATAACAGCTCCACAACACTAATAACAGCTCCACAACACTAATAACAGCTCCACAACACTAATAACAGCTCAACAACACTAATAACAGCTCAACAACACTAATAACAGCTCCACAATACTAATAACAGCTCCACAACACTAATAACAGCTCCACAACACTAATAACAGCTCAACAACACTAATAACAGCTCAACAACACTAATAACAGCTCAACAACACTAATAACAGCTCAACAACACTAATAACAGCTCAACAACACTAATAACCCACCACAACACTAATAACCCACCACAACACTAATAACCCACCACAACACTAATAACCCACCACAACACGGTTAACCCACCACAACACGGTTAACCCACCACAACACTAATAACCCACCACAACACGGTTAACCCACCACAACACGGTTAACCCACCACTATCAACCAAAGCACTTCAATGAATTCATCCCTCTTCGGCGTTCTAAACTGACCATCTACTGACGATCCTGTGAGACTGTTATTCCACCTCGCTCCAGGGTGAAGTTTCCCCTAGACACAGACCGATCCTGTGAGACTGTTATTCCACCTCGCTCCAGGGTGAAGTTTCCCCTAGACACAGACCGATGCTGTGAGACTGTTATTCCACCTCGCTCCAGGGTGAAGTTTCCCCTAGGTACAGACCGATGCTGTGGGACTGTTATTCCACCTCGCTCCAGGTTGACGTTTCCCCTAGACACAGACCGATCCTGTGAGACTGTTATTCCACCTCGCTCCAGGGTGACGTTTCCCCAAGACACAGACCGATGCTGTGAGACTGTTATTCCACCTCGCTCCAGGGTGACGTTTCCCCTAGACACAGACCGATCCTGTGAGACTGTTATTCCACCTCGCTCCAGGGTGACGTTTCCCCAAGACACAGACCGATGCTGTGAGACTGTTATTCCACCTCGCTCCAGGGTGAAGTTTCCCTAGACACAGACCGATGCTGTGAGACTGTTATTCCACCTCGCTCCAGGGTGACGTTTCCCCTAGACACAGACCGATGCTGTGGGACTGTTATTCCACCTCGCTCCAGAGTGAAGTTTCCCCTAGACACAGACCGATGCTGTGGGACTGTTATTCCACCTCGCTCCAGAGTGAAGTTTCCCCTAGGTACAGATCGATGAACATCTACTGACGATGCTGTGAGAAACTGAACTCAACCAATAAGCTCAACATGCAAGTAGGCCCCCCAATGTTATACTCAAGGCACTTTAACATACGACTGAAGCAAGTACAGATCTAGGATCATCTTCGCCTGCGCCAATCCTAACCATAACCATTAGTGGGGAAAATGTAACATTGACCCAAGATCAGCATCTAGGGGCAACTTCACCCTACTCCCTCGAGCTCCAAGCAACTTCTACTTACCTCTTAAGGAAGAGACATGGCAAACACGCAAGTTGCCACAATCACGCAAGTTGCCGCAAACACGCAAGTTGCTACAAACACGCAAGTTGCTACAAACACGCAAGTTGCTGCAAACACGCAAGTTGCTGCAAACACGCAAGTTGCTGCAAACATGCAAGTTGCTGCAAACACGCAAGTTGCTACAAACACGCAAGTTGCTACAAACACGCAAGTTGCTACAAACACGCAAGTTGCTGCAAACACGCAAGTTGCTGCAAACACGCAAGTTGCTGTACTCGAGGAACAAGTCAGTTCAACCCTTACCCTGAGGAACAAGTCAGTTCAACCCTTACCCTGAGGGACTGCCCTGAGGAACAAGTCAGTTCAACCCTTACCCTGAGGGACTACCCTGAGGAGCAAGTCAGTTCAACCCTTACCCTGAGGGACTACCCTGAGGAACAAGTCAGTTCAACCCTTACCCTGAGGGACTGCCCTGAGGGACAAGTCAGTTCAACCCTTACCCTGAGGGACAAGTCAGTTCAACCCTTACCCTGAGGGACTACCCTGAGGAACAAGTCAGTTCCAGCCTTACCCTGAGGGACTGCCCTGAAGGACAAGTCAGTTCAACCCTTACCCTGAGGGACTACCCTGAGGAACAAGTCAGTTCAACCCTTACCCTGAGGGACTGCCCCGAAGAACAAGTCAGTTCAACCCTTACTCTGAGGGACTGCCCTGAGGGACAAGTCAGTTCAACCCTTACCCTGAGGGACAAGTCAGTTCAACCCTTACCCTGAGGGACTACCCTGAGGAACAAGTCAGTTCCAGCCTTACCCTGAGGGACTGCCCTGAAGGACAAGTCAGTTCAACCCTTACCCTGAGGGACTACCCTGAGGAACAAGTCAGTTCAACCCTTACCCTGAGGGACTGCCCCGAGGAACAAATCAGTTCAACCCTTACCCTGATGGACTACCCTGAGGAACAAGTCAGTTCAACCCTTACCCTGAGGGACTACCCTGAGGAACAAGTCAGTTCAACCCTTACCCTGAGGGACAAGTCAGTTCAACCCTTACCCTGAGGGACTGCCCTGAAGGACAAGTCAGTTCAACCCTTACCCTGAGGGACTACCCTGAGGAACAAGTCAGTTCAACCCTTACCCTGAGGGACTGCCCCGAGGAACAAGTCAGTTCAACCCTTACCCTGAGGGACTGCCCTGAGGGACAAGTCAGTTCAACCCTTACCCTGAGGGACAAGTCAGTTCAACCCTTACCCTGAGGGACTACCCTGAGGAACAAGTCAGTTCCAGCCTTACCCTGAGGGACTGCCCTGAAGGACAAGTCAGTTCAACCCTTACCCTGAGGGACTGCCCCGAGGAACAAACAGTTCAACCCTTACCTTGAGGGACTACCCTGAGGAACAAGTCAGTTCAACCCTTACCCTGAGGGACTACCCTGAGAAACAAGTCAGTTCAACCCTTACCCTGAGGGACTGCCCTGAGGAACAAGTCAGTTCAACCCTTACCCTGAGGGACTACCCTGAGGAACAAGTCAGTTCAAGCCTTACCCTGAGGGACTACCCTGAGGAACAAGTCAGTTCAACCCTTACCCTGAGGGACTACCCTGAGGAACAAGTCAGTTCAACCCTTACCCTGAGGGACTGCCCTGAGGAACAAGTCAGTTCAAACCTTACCCTGAGGGACTACCCTGAGGAACAAGTCAGTTCAACTCTTACCCTGAGGAACAAGTCAGTTCAACCCTTACCCTGAGGAACAAGTCAGTTCAACCCCTACCCTGAGGGACTACCCTGAGGGACAAGTCAGTTCAACCCTTACCCTGAGGAACAAGTCAGTTCAACCCTTACCCTGAGGGACTGCCCCGAGGAACAAATCAGTTCAACCCTTACCCTGAGGGACTACCCTGAGGAACAAGTCAGTTCAACCCTTACCCTGAGGGACTACCCTGAGGAACAAGTCAGTTCAACCCTTACCCTGAGGGACTGCCCCGAGGAACAAGTCAGTTCAACCCTTACCCTGAGGGACTACCCTGAGGAACAAGTCAGTTCAATCCTTACCCTGAGGGACTGCCCTGAGGAACAAGTCAGTTCAACCCTTACCCTGAGGGACTACCCTGAGGAACAAGTCAGTTCAACCCTTACCCTGAGGGACTGCCCTGAGGAACAAGTCAGTTCAACCCTTACCCGGAGGGACTACCCTGAGGAACAAGTCAGTTCAACCCTTACCCTGAGGGACTACCCTGAGGAACAAGTCAGTTCAACCCTTACCCTGAGGGACTACCCTGAGGAACAAGTCAGTTCAACCCTTACCCTGAGGGACTGCCCTGAGGAACAAGTCAGTTCAACCCTTACCCTGAGGGACTACCCTGATGAACAAGTCAGTTCAACCCTTACCCTGAGGGACTACCCTGAGGAACAAGTCAGTTCAACCCTTACCCTGAGGGACTACCCTGAGGAACAAGTCAGTTCAACCCTTACCCTGAGGGACTACCCTGAGGAACAAGTCAGTTCAACCCTTACCCTGAGGGACTACCCTGAGGAACAAGTCAGTTCAACCCTTGCCCTGAGGGACTGCCCTGAGGAACAAGTCAGTTCAACCCTTACCCTGAGGGACTGCCCTGAGGAACAAGTCAGTTCAACTCTTACCCTGAGGGACTGCCCTGAGGAACAAGTCAGTTCAACCCTTGCCCTGAGGGACTGCCCTGAGGAACAAGTCAGTTCAACTCTTACCCTGAGGGACTGCCCTGAGGAACAAGTCAGTTCAACCCTTACCCTGAGGGACTGCAATTCTAAGCCACATCGAAAGTTTGCAAACAAGATGGACAAGCTTCCAACTGTTCATATGGTAAAGTCATTCGAACAGTGAGTCAGTGAGGCTTCAAAAGAAGCTCAGTCAGCATTAAAAAGAGAAACACCGTAAAACAAACCCTGCAACCACACACACACACACACACACACACACACACACACACACACACAAACACACTTCCTACAGTAACCCTGCAACCACACACACTTCCTACAGTAACCCTGCAACCACACACACACACACACACACACACACACACACACACACACACACATACACACACACACACTTCCTACAGTAACCCTGCAAACACACACACACACACACACACACACACACACACACTCTTCCTACAGTAACCCTGCAACCACACACACACACACACACACACACACTTCCTACAGTAACCCTGCAACCACACACACACACACACACACACACACACACACACACACACACACAAACACTCTTCCTACAGTAACCCTGCAACCACACACACACACACTCTTCCTACAGTAACCCTGCAACCACACACACTCTTCCTACAGTAACCCTGCAACCACACACACACACACACACACACACACACACTCTTCCTACAGTAACCCTGCAACCACACACACACACACACACTCTTCCTACAGTAACCCTGCAACCACACACACACACACACACTCTTCCTACAGTAACCCTGCAACCACACACACACACACACTCTTCCTACAGTAACCCTGCAACACACACACACACACACACACTCTTCCTACAGTAACCCTGCAACCACACACACACACACTCTTCCTACAGTAACCCTGCAACCACACACACACACACACACACACTCTTCCTACAGTAACCCTGCAACCACACACACACACTCTTCCTACAGTAACCCTGCAACCACACACACACACTCTTCCTACAGTAACCCTGCAACCACACACACACACTCTTCCTACAGTAACCCTGCAACCACACACACACACACACTCTTCCTACAGTAACCCTGCAACCACACACACACACACACACTCTTCCTACAGTAACCCTGCAACCACACACACACACACACTCTTCCTACAGTAACCCTGCAACCACACACACACACACAGAAACACACATTCTTCCAACAGTATGGTTAGAGCTATAGTTGTTTCATGGATTTAACACCCCTATTAAAAATCTTCTCACAATACTTAATTAGTTAGATTTCGTTTCCCTCGCTGCCGTGTCCAGAGTGCTGAGGCGGCGTAAAAAGCAACCAATTAAAGACCAGAAAAAAATAAAGACTGATTAAAACAGTTTCGATGTGTAAACGCAGGCACTGTCTGTTTAGACACACACACACACTCTTCTCACTCAGTCCTACCCCAGTAGTCAAACGCCTGCTGTGTACTGTAAGAAACAGAGGGGGTCTCTCTCTCTTCAGTCTCAGAAGGTCTGCGTTCCAAAGGGCACCCTATTCTCTGCTTAGTGTACCACATCTGACCAGAGCCCTATGGGCCAGCCCTGTCAGTCACAAGTACTGCACTATATAGGGAATAGGGTGCAGTTTGAGACGCAGCCAATGGCTGTAATCTAGGGGAAAAGGAAGCTGGATCAGGGGGGTGACGGAGGGGGTAAAGGAAGCTGGATCGGGGTGGGGGGAAGTGATGGAGGGGGTACTGGGGGAACAGGTCAGAGCGGAGTTGAGGCTAGAACTGAGGTTGTGTGACGATGTCATTCAATAATATGCCCATTCAAGGAGTTCGGTCACACACTCATAATTACACACAGTCACATACACACACACACACTTGAGTGGTTAAACAGTCTCCCGCCATTCCGCCCACCCACTGAACTCTACAACCCTGAAGAGCATGACACTGTGGCATCACGGCGTTGTGATGTCACACAAGACTTGGAACAAGACTTGAAACTGTCAGCCAATCGTTAAACAGGCTCCCGCCATTCCACCCACTCACAGTGTCCGGGTGATGTCACGCAAGACAGCCAATCGTTTAAAAGGCTTCCACCATTCCACCCACTCACAGTGTCCGGGCGAGGTCATGGCATTGTGATGTCACAGAACAGAATCCCTCCGCCCACTGAGAGATGAATTTCAGTCACTGACCAAGTTCAGGTGTTTTTTTGTGTGTTCTTGCCTGACTTGTATATTTTATTGTTTATCTTTGTCAAAAAAAAAGATCAATTTCACCCACTTGTGACATCACAGAGCTTTGGTTTGGAAACCTGTCTCTCATTTCAACTACTCTGATATAAAAACCACAACTCCCCATATTGAAACTTTGATAGAAGTTCTGTTTGACTGGCTGTGAATGTAGTTGAATGTAATCAGTGTTGTTTTTTAAATGTTCACAAAATGTTCATTTTGTGTTGTGGTCCTCTGTTGTGTTAGTTGGCACTTAACCCTCATTTGCTCCATGGGGCGCCGTACTACTATGACTGACCCTGTAAAGCAACACATTTCACTGAACCTATCCACTGTACTGTATGTGATAATACTTTAACTGTACAGATCAAAATATATTCAAATGAAACAAGTTCCTGCATGTTGAATTTCTATTTTTGTTCAGTATATATCCTGTGGAACCTGCTAGTTTCAGTTGTGATCAGCAGTTATCACTGGTTAGAAGTCCCTGTAGCCAAATAGTGACACACCCAAAACATACGCATCACACACACAAACTAAAACACAAGGGGGAAGATCTCAATTCCATACTTCTGGCGTCATCTCTCCTCATCGCCTACTCAAAACCTACTGTATGAGAAAGCCAGAGGTCCCTCACCTTCTCCTCCAATGTGTTTCGAGAAGGACGCGGGTTAATGTTAGTTCAGAGGGCTGGTGTGCCCTTCATACTGGACTTCCTCTTTTCATAACCGTTTCAGTTGTGTGAGTCAGAGAGAGGACAATCGAAGGAAAAAGCTGAGCATGGGGCATATTTTTTCTGCTGCGGTGCAGAGTTAAGAGGAGAGGACAAGGAAATGAAACGCACAGACACAGGAAGTCAACGTGATGCTACTACCCTGAGTCAACCACAGAGATAGAAGTAGTTTAACAATGTACCGAATTACAAAATCTATGAATATGCTTCTGGGAGGGGGATGTCAAGCTAAGTGTAACTGAAGTCTACACAGGCGAGGAGGTCAAAGTAAATCTTCCAATAAAGAGAGATGAAGGAAAATAAAGAGACAAACTAAAATGTCTTCAAACGAGGGTGTGTTTCCAAATGGCACCCTTAAGTTCCTCTTCTTCTTCCTCAAATCAAGTTCTATTGGTCACATACTTATGTTTAACACATGTTATACGTACACATGTTTAACAGATGTTATTGTGTAGCGAAACGCTTGTGTTTCTTGCTCCAACAGGGCAGTAATATCTAACAAGTAATATGTAACAATGTCACAACAATACACACAAATCTAAAGTAAAGGAATGTAATTAAGAATATATAAATATTTGGACGAGCAATGTCGGAGCGGCATAGACTAAAATACAGTAGAATATAATACAGTATAAACATGAGATGAGTAATGCAAAATATGTAAACATTATTAGAGTGACTAGTGTTCCATTATTAAAGTGGCCAGTGATTTCAAGTCTATGTATATAGTGCAGCAGCCTCTAAGGTGCTAGTGATGGCTATTTAACAGTCTGATGGCCTTGAGATAGAAGCTGTTTTTCAGTCTCTCGGTCCCAGCTTTGATGCACCTGTACTGACCTCGCCTTCTGGATGATAGCGGGGTGAACAGGCAGTGGCTCGGGTGGTTGTCGTCCTTAATGATCTTTTTGGCCTTCCTGTGACATCGTGTGCTGTATGTGTCCTGGAGGGCAGGTAGTTTGCTCCCGGTGATGCGTTGGGCAGGCCGCACCACCCTCTGGAGAGCCCTGCGGTTACGGGCGGTGCAGTTGCCGTACCAGGCGGTGATACAGCTCGACAGGATGCTCTCAATTGTGCCTCTGTAAAAGTTTGTGAGGGTTTTAGGTGCCAAGCCAAATTTCTTCAGTCTCCTGAGGTTGAAGAGGCACTGTTGCGCCTTATTCACCACATTCTCTGTGTGGGTGGACCATTTCAGTTTGTCAGTGATGTGTATGCTGAGGAACTTGAAGCTTATACCGTCTCCACTGCGGTCCCCCTTCTCCACTGTGGATAGGGGGGTGCTCCCTCTGCTCTTTCCTGAAGTCCACGATCAGCTTCTTTGTTTTGTTGACGTTGAGTGAGAGGTTATTTTCCTGGCACCACACTCCCAGGGCCCTCACCTCCTCCCTGTAGGCTGTCTCGTCATTGTTGGTAATCAGGCCTACTACTGTTTTGTTGTCTGCAAACTTGATGATTGAGTTGGAGGCGTGCATGGCCACGTAGTCATGGGTGAACAGGGAGTACAGGAGAGGGCTGAGCACGCACCCTTGTGGGGCCCCTGTGTTGAGGATCAGCATAGTGGAGATGTTGTTGCCTACCTTCACCACCTGGGGTCAGCCCGTCAGGAAGTCCAGGACCCAGTTGCACAGGGCGGGGTTCAGACCCAGGGCCTCGAGCTTAATGATGAGATTGGAGGTTATTGTGGTGTTGAATGCTGAGCTATAGTCAATGAACAGCATTCTTACATAGGTATTCCTCTTGTCCAGATGGGATAGGTTAGTGTGCAGAGTGATGGCGATTGCATCGTCTGTGGATCTATTGGGGCGATAAGCAAATTCAAGTGGGTCTAGGGTGACATGTAAGGTGGAGGTGATATGATCCTTGACTAGTCTCTCAAAGCACTTCATGATGACAGAAGTGAGTGCTTCGGGCCGATAGTCATTTAGTTCAGTTACCGTCGCCTTCTTGGACACAGGAACAATGGTGGCCATCTTGAAGCATGTGGGGACAGAAGACTGGGATAGGGATTGATTGAATATGTCCATAAACACACCAGCCAGCTGGTCTGCGCATGCTCTGAGGATGCGGCTAGGGATGCCTTGCGAGGGTTAACACGCTTAAATGTCATACTCACATCAGCCACGGAGAAGGAAAGCCCACAGTCCTTGATAGCGGGCCGCGTCGGTGGCACTGTGTTATCCTCAAAGCGGTTGAAAAGGGTGTTTAGCTTGTCCAGAAGCAAAACATCAGTGTCCGTGACGTTGCTGGTGTTCTCTTTGTAATCCGTGATTTCCTGTAGACCCTGGCACATATGTCTCATGTCTGAGCCATTGAATTGCGACTCCACTTTGTCTCTGTACTGAGGTTTTGCTTGTTTGATTGCCTTACGGAGGGAATTTTTATTTATTTATTTATTTTACCTTTATTTAACTAGGCAAGTCAGTTAAGAACAAATTCTCATTTTCAATGATGGCCTAGGAACAGTGGGTTAACTGCCTGTTCAGGGGCAGAACGACAGATTTTTACCTTGTCAGCTCGCGCATTCGATCTTGCAACCTTTCGGTTACTAGTCCAACGCTCTAACCACTAGGCTACCTGCCTCCCCGGCAGGGTCGGAATTTGATTGTGTGGTATTCTAGGTCGGATGAGCAAAAGGACTTGAGTTCCTGTACGTTATCATAATCACACCATGAGTCGTTAATCATGAAACATACACCCCCGCCCTTCTTCCCGAAGAGATATTTATTCCTGTCCGCGCGATGAACTGAGAACCCAACTGGCTGTACGGACTCAGACAGTATATCCCGAGAGCCATGTTTCCGTTAAACAGAGTATGTTACAAACCCTGATGTCTCTCTGGAAGGAGATCCTCACCCTGAGCTCATCAACTTTATTAGCGAGTAATATACTCAGAAGCGGTGGGTGGTGTGCGCGCCTCCTGAGTCGGACTAGAAGTCCACGCCGAATACTTTTGGATCAGCCTCTGGAATAAGTTCAATTCCCAAGGGGGGTACGAACAAAGGATCCAAATCGGGGAAAGTCGTATTCCTGGTCGTATAGCTGGTAATGCTAGTGAGTTACCGCAACTCTGATATCCAAAAGTTATTTCCGGCTGTGTGTAATAACACAAAACATTTCCTGTGCTAATAATGTAAGAAATAAGCATCTTGTGACTCATGCATACAGATTGAAGAGATCTGAGTGACTCAGCTTCTTGAGTGCCTTGATGGCAGACGCGTGGGAGACAGGACAGTTGTAAACACACGGCGAGACAGGACAGTTGTAAACACACGGCGAGACAGGACAGTTGTAAACACACACACAGTACACACACAGACACAGTACACACACACACAAGACACGGACACACACGGGACACAGAGGCTAATAGAAAATACCTGCTGGGTGATGGGCCGGATGTTATCAGGCATCCAGGCTGTAACACACACACACACACACACAGAGTCAGACACACACACACAGTCAGACACAGAGAGAGTCACACACATAGTCAGACACTCACTAGGTTAAATTAAGTTATGGCGCGGGTGCGATCCTTGGGACGCCCCCCCCCCATTGGTTAATGTTTAGGGTCGTCCCAAGGAACCCCGGATAGCACTAACCATAACAGCTGTCTAAAAGGTCAAAGGGAAAGCACGGGAGGAGAGAAACATGGAGGAGAGAAACATTTAGGCACTTCCTCACTGAATAAACTAAACCACTGAAGCTAGGCTGAAATATAGCACAGTCCCCACACACAATAACACAAAGTCAGACAATACATTTAATGTGTGAATGATCTATTTAAAAATAAGGTTAAAGGTGTGAGAGAAACAGAGAGAGAGAGAAGAGAGAGACAAAGAGACAGAGAGAGAGAAGAGGTGGCTTGAGTGTTCATGCACTCAACGATAGCATTATGACATCTTCTAGAATCCCCATTATGTTTTGTTGTTTTCCCAACGACCGGCTGCTACCGAGGCCATGAAATTGACCTGAAAGATTCCTTTCTTTCTTTTCACCGTGGCGTTCTGTTGTCTGGTTGTTGTTAGCAACGTTCCAGGGACACCAGCACTAGCATGCCGTGAATCTTAACCAAGACCTCAGAAGGGAAAAAAAAGGATTAAAAAAATATAAATACTTTTTTTTTTTTTTTACTAAATTGACGTGGATGAAAGAATGCTGGCTAAATTAACAGTGTCTGGTTGGCTGTTATACGCACTGTTTCTAGGCCTTTTCCTGTCTGTCTCTCTCTTCCCTCTGTCACCCTTTCTTTCTCCTCTTTCTTCCACATACCTTCTCGTTCTCCCTTTTCCTCACTCGTCACCTCACACAAACACTTTCTCTAACTTCTTTTTTTTTGTCTCACCATTTTCTCTCTCAAACTTTCCTGTCTTTCTCTTCCCTCTTTCCCTCCAGCTCCTTTACCTTGGGATGACGTTTTTTTTAGATATACCTCCTCTATCTTTCTGAATCCCTGGTCTGTCCATCACTTTGCCCTCCTCTCTCTTTCAACCTATACAGACCCACATACACACACCACACCACTCGCACAGTTTAACCTGTAGTTTCGAAACGAGGGAGCAGACATAAAAACTTCTGTCTTACTCATTAAACTCTGGTTCAACTCGTTACAAAACACACTCTGGTCCAATCCAAAAGGTCACATCTGTCAAAGAAATAAAAAATATTCCCCTTGAGTTTTATCTGACTATTCTATAGGGATAGTACACACACACACACACACACACAGCTGTTTTGAGTTTCTTTTGACCAATAGATTTCTCAATTCAGCAGCCAACGACTGTTCAATCTGTGACACTGTAGTTGGAATGAATTTTGCTTTAGATGGAAAACAATAAATATAGGTATATTTTTTTCTCAGATTTTTATTAATATAATTTTTATCATATTTACAACACAGCACAGCTGTTTTTGACACACACACACAAAAAACACCTGCATTACATGTTTAGTAGCTGGAGATCGGTACAACGACAAACAAAATGAACAAAGGGTGCCCTATTCCCTATGAAGTGTACTACTTTTGACCAGGGCCCATAGGACTCTAGTCAAAAGTAGTGCACCAAATAGGGAACATAGTGCCACTTGGGACACAGCCAAAACAATCACATGTTGTGTGCATTGAGGTCCCAATTCTGCAAGTCCCCATTTCATAAGTTCTCGATCTCCAACAGTTGAGTCTCCATAGTTTAGACGTGATGATGAAAATAAAATAACAAATCACAGTTTTTGCTCTAAAATGTCTGTTTGAAGGTTACAGATTATGATGAGTGATTAGCATCATATCATATCAATTTACAAAGCAGAAACATGTTATAGTCTTTCCAGTAAGTGCATAGTTAACATTGACACAGCCACACACACACACACACACACACGTCTCCCGCTGACACGCAGAACACTCAACTTGCTGCAAGCCACATAAGTATTTCCCACTTCTGAGTGTGCGTCCCAAATGTGCGTCCTATTCTCTATGTAGTACACTCTTTTTAACCAGGGTCTATAGGGCCCTGGTCAAAAGTAGTGCACTATATTAGGGAATAGAGTGCTCTTTGGGACACAAGCTGTGTCTCTGTCTGCTTAGCCACATAGAGGTTTCTGTTGGTTAACTGTTGTGTTTGACCAAACATTCCACACACACATCCCATGTCCTCTTGGTGAGCTTTGCTTGCCACCATGGTATGTCTTCCCTGAACTACATGTCCCAAGATGCAACAGGAGAAGATCGAGATCAAGCCACCACTTTTTAATCTCCTGGGTCGTGTTCAAAATGGAGTTTCTTATGGGACAAGTCCAGGTTGTCCTCACTGTTTCAGTATGTTTTCTTTCATTTGGCGCCTCATGAATACAACCATCCAGTCCTGTTTAGGGGCTTAAATGTCTCCCAGATTGTCATAGATGATATCAGGGGATCGCAGGCCGGTGTGGGGGTACCAGGGATTGGGAGGGGGCTTGTGTCTCGACACTTTACTGTACAGCTCTGTGTGCCTACCTTCCCCTCCTCCTTCCCCACCTACACCCCTGGCCCTGTCTCCCCCTCCCCCAACTACACCCCAGGCCCCTCCTCCAATTCCAAAACCTCCGCTACTGTTATTATTGTTCAGGTTAGTTGGACCTCCAGGCCCAGCCTTCCCCAGGGGCAGAGGCACGGGATCCTTCCGAGGAAGAGCAGCCTTTTTTGGCTTGGGGGTGGTAGCAGGTTTGGGTGGCCACTTGGAGCCCCCTGGTCCTCTGATGACGAGGGGAGGCTGCGGTTGTTTTCCATAGGAGGGGACTGTGTAGTTGTCTGTAGGCAGGTTGTAGAGCCCCTCGTGGGGCTGAGGAGGAAGGCTGTCTTTTCCCAAAACACCACCTCCTGCTCGCCCCTCTGGTTCATCATAGATGTGTTCGGCGTCGGTGAGTGACGATGACGATGCTCCTTCCGCCTGACCCCCGAGAGAACGCATGTTCCCCCCTCCTCCTCTCCCCCCTCCTCCTCCTCTCCCTCCTCCTCCTTCCTCCAGCCCCATAACACTCATCTTCTGTATCAGATCCAAACTGATTTGATCATAGAGGTCCGAATAGAGGGGATCGAGCTGGTTGTTGCCGTGGTTACGACCCCCAATCCCGGTGACCCCTCCCTCGTCGCCGAGGGGTCGGAGTCGGGGGGTGGGGATCAGAAGGTTTAGGGAATTGGGGGTCTGTGTCTTGATAGTATCAACAGGGTCAGAGTAGAGACAGTCGCCGGCGGAGAGAGAGGAGAGACGGACAGAGTCAGCGGGTTCAGAGTACACACTCCCCTGTTCCTCTTGAGGCGAGGTCGCTCCTACTCCTTTACCTAAGACAACAAATATTATATTAATCAATATTAAAATTGCTTTGTCAATCATCAGCATGGACACACAGTCACGAAAAAAAGACAACAAGCAAAGTACTTAAAACAAAGAGCAAAAAAACATCAAACGTTTACAATCCAAATACAATGATCACAACTTCCTCCTACTTACAATAATACATCTCATTTTAGGCACTTTTCAAAACCCCCAGTCACATTAAAATAAGAATGATTTTAAAAGTACACTAAACATGATGAGACTAACCTCCTCGAGGCATTGGTGAGCGTGGGGGCGTCCCCCCCAATCCTATCACCAACGGCGGTGGCTCTGGTAAACTCCTCCCTTTGTGGTTCTGATTTTGGCTCTTCCCTCCATCTCCCTCCCTCCTCCCGAACACTCCATCGGCTGATCCGGGCTTACTCCCTCCGGAACTGGAATCCCCATCCAGATCCCGGACACTGGTGTTGCCGTCGACTACCAGGCCACCTCCCGTTGCCACGGCGCTGCGTTGCTGAATGAGGGCAGGGCCAGGGTCGGATTCCAGGCTGCTCAAATGGTAGCTGAGGTGGCACTCCTCGGCCAGGGCTTTCTGTGATTGGATGGCCTGCTCCACGATGAGGAAGATCTCGTTACCCTGTTTGGTCTCGAAGTTGAAGTTCCCCGGACCAGAGTCGCAGCGCCGCCCCGCCTCGAACGAAAACATCACCTGAAAACAAAAAAACAAACAAACAAAGTTATACAACATAATCTACATTCTAGAGGTCAGATAGCATCCCCTGGAGAGAGGGACAAACAAGCGTTCATTTTATTCTGACTCTGATTTTGAAGATAAATGTATAATGACTCAGTGTTATTGTCTCTAGTCTGTGAAAATGTATTTTGAAAGTGATATGATTCATAAGACATCAGGCAATATAAACAAAACAGCAGCTGACAACAACACCCATTCTCTAAAAAGCATCTCTAAAGCCACTGACTGAAAAGAAAGCAAGTCATCATCATGGTTATGTAGTAAAACCCACAGGTCAAATAAACATGTTTAGCAGATGTAGTCGAAATGCGTGTGTTCCTAGCTCCAACTGTGCAGTAGTATCTAACAATTTACAACAATATACACAAATCTAAAAGTAAAATAATGAAATTAAGAAATATATAAATATTAGGACGAGCATTGTCGGAGTGGCATTGACTAAAATACAGTAGAATAGAATACAGTATTTACATATAAAATGTGTAAAACAGTATGTAAACATTATTAACGTTATTAAGTAACTAGTGTTCCATTATTAAGTAACTAGTGTTCCATTATTAAGTAACTAGTGTTCCATTATTAAGTAACTAGTGTTCCATTATTAAGTAACTAGTGTTCCATTATTAAGTAACTAGTGTTCCATTATTAAGTAACTAGTGTTCCATTATTAAGTAACTAGTGTTCCATTATTAAGTAACTAGTGTTCCATTATTAAGTAACTAGTGTTCCATTATTAAGTGACCAGTGATTCCATTATTAAAGTGACCAGTGATTCCATGTCAATGCAGCCTCTATGGTGCAGGGTTGAGTAACCGGGTGGTAGCCAGCTAGTGATGGCTATTTAACAGTCTGATGGCCTTGAGATTGAAAAACATCTTCTGTCTCTTTCAGTCCCAGCTTTGATGCACCTGTACTGACCTCGCCTTCTGGACGATAGCGGGGTGAACAGGCAGTGGCTTGGGTGGTTGTTGTAGTGGTAATAGTAATAACCTCAGGCAGTGGCAATAGTAATAACCCCAGGTAGTGGTAATAGTAATAACCCCAGGTAGTGGTAATAGTAATAACCCCAGGTAGTGGTAATAGTAATAACCCCAGGTAGTGGTAACAGTAATAACCCCAGGTAGTGGTAATAGTAATAACCCCAGGTAGTGGTAATAGTAATAACCCCAGGTAGTGGTAATAGTAATAACCCCAGGTAGTGGTAATAGTAATAACCCCAGGTAGTGGTAATAGTAATAACCCCAGGTAGTGGTAACAGTAATAACCCTAGGTAGTGGTAATATTAATAGGTAGTGGTAATAGTAATAACCCCAGGTAGTGGTAATAGTAATAACCTCAGGTAGTGGTAATATTAATAGGTGGTGGTAATAGTAATAACCCCAGGTAGTGGTAATAGTAATAACCCCAGGTAGTGGCAATAGTAATAGGTAGTGGTAATAATAATAATAACCCCAGGTAGTGGTAATAGTAATAACCCCAGGTAGTGGTAATATTAATAGGTAGTGGTAATAGTAATAACCCCAGGTAGTGGTAATAGTAATAGGTAGTGGTAATAGTAATAACCCCAGGTAGTGGTAATAGTAATAACCCCAGGTAGCTGTATCTGTTCTAAAACCACAGACCTTACTTAGCACCCCACTCTCTGGGCGCGTTCCAGTGGATGACTTTTGTCAATTCGGTGTCCATCGTTGGTCACCACCTTCCAAAATGTGTTGTATTATGGACTTCATGTGTGTGTATATATATATATATATATATATATATATATATATATATATATATATATATATATATATATATATATATATATATATATATAAATAATAGACAAATCCATGTCGTACTTTCTTTCCCCAATTGATAATACAATACATTAAAACATTTACAATATATTTACAGTTTGAGTGTGCGATTTGGGGGTTGGAAACATGTTTATTTCAACATTCAACAAAAAATACATATGTGTATAAACGATGGCGACACTGTCATGTTTCACTGCAAAAAAATTACATCTAAGCAAGCTTAAATATCTTGCATTGATAAAATACTTTTTTTTTAAAATAAAAAATTCACTTTGTATCCCTCATTTACTTTTGGGTTTCCTTTACGTTAAATCAATCTGATTCTTATATGAATATAGGCTTGCTAAAGTGCCAGAATTCAGGAACCCTGTGTCACTTCTAAGGATAATGTTAATCCCTTACTTAATCCCAAAAATGTTACACGTTTTCACCATCATTGTAAAGCCCTAATTATTTTGTTGCTTTGACAAAAGTCAGTTCCGAATATTATTATTTATTTAATTTAATTAGTGATTAAATTTACATCTGTAACTAATTTTCAGGTCAACCCTGTTACATGAACTGACCTCTCGTTTTAATATGGTGAAACTACTCCTTTAAAAAAAATAAACCATTGAACATCTAATATTCAAATCATAGAGTAAAAGCAGGTGAGCTGGTCCTGCTCTGGTGTTTTGAGGTGGAAAACTGATCGGGTCGAGAAAAACACGTCAAACCTGTTATGCATAGACAGAGAGGCTAGAAATGAATTGACAATGACAAAAAAAATTGTGAAGCTTGCATTCGATTGCAACTTCCTGTTGCACACAACAAGCTTCCATTCCCCCTCAAAAGGGGATTTAAGGCTCATTTAAGAGGAAATCGTCAACCCTCTTACAATCAACCCTGTTACTTTATTTAGCACTTGACTATAGTAAAAAAAAATGTACCTCTTAAGACAGGAAAACATGTTTTTTATGAAGTTGAACATGTGCTTTTTATGACAGAATGTTAAAATGAGGGTGCGCGTGCGTTCGGCATCCATGCACCTGTGTGTCAGAGGTTCCGTTAGCCAATAATTGCAGGCTTTTAGCTGGTAAAAAAAAAAGAAAAGTAGATAAATAAAATTGTTGCCGGCCAAATTGACCGGGAGAACAAAAAAACGATGTTAGGCAGGCTGTCAGCTTGTCACCCACCACTTTACAATATGAGCTGGAGGCTGTATATGATTTAGGCTATGATTACAGTTTATCAATGTGTCCATATGGCAAAAGCTGGTGTTCTCACATTAGTTGAATTTTTTCAAACTTTTTATATTTTTATCATTTTAATTACGATTTTTATGATTAACAATATGACAATTATTTTGAGAAATTAAAAAGTTATTATTGAAACTGTTCCACGAAAATGTGCATATGAAAATTATAACTGGCTGGTAGAAATGGTAGGATGAATTGTAGGCTATGCTTCCGAAAACATGAAACTCACGCGCTGTCTATGAAGTCTTTTATAGAATAATTACATCCACATTTCGATGCTGGGATTTTCATGCAAGGTAAGACATGCCTCATAATATTTTAATGAAATGGGCAGGGAGCAGCCCTCGAACCCTCGACCTTCTAGCCCGAAGTCCAGCGGGCTATCGACTGTGCCCCAAAAGCATGCTCAAGCGGCAGAGTCGATTTCCGCGCTTATAAACCCAGGGTCGTTACAATATGAAGTAAAACATTCAGGGTTCAAACATTTAACAATTAAACATATAGCCTAAACCGTAATCATAGCCTAAATCATAGCCTAAACCGTAATCATAGCCTAAACCGTAATCATAGCCTAAATCATAACCTAAATCATAGCCTAAACCGTAATCATAGCCTAAATCATAGCCTAAACCGTAATTATAGCCTAAACCGTAATCATAGCCTAAACCGTAATCATAGCCTAAATCATAGCCTAAACCGTAATCGTAGCCTAAATCATAGCCTAAACCGTAATCATAGCCTAAATCATAGCCTAAACCGTAATCATAGCCTAAATCATAGCCTAAACCGTAATCATAGCCTAAACCGTAATCATAGCCTAAATC
The DNA here is from genome assembly GCF_045679555.1 of Salvelinus alpinus. Classification (NCBI taxonomy): domain Eukaryota; kingdom Metazoa; phylum Chordata; class Actinopteri; order Salmoniformes; family Salmonidae; genus Salvelinus; species Salvelinus alpinus. The sequence goes on from NC_092116.1 coordinate 28,520,661, forward strand.
ATAGCCTAAACCGTAATCGTAGCCTAAATCATAGCCTAAACCGTAATCATAGCCTAAATCATAGCCTAAACCGTAATCGTAGCCTAAATCATAGCCTAAACCGTAATCATAGCCTAAATCATAGCCTAAACCGTAATCATAGCCTAAATCATAGCCTAAACCGTAATCATAGCCTAAACCGTAATCATAGCCTAAACCGTAATCATAGCCTAAATCATAGCCTAAACCGTAATCATTGGCGGCTAAATAGCCTAAATGAGCTCATGGAACTCAGAGATGGCCAATGCAGCTGTTGACCTATAACGTTCATTGTCAACTAAGTAAATATAAATAAACCAACCAATAAAAACAGTAGAAAATATAGTCTACTGATACAAATGCAGGTTCTTTCAGTCTCATTCATCTCTCTAGTCCGCCTGTCTGCCTCCGGTTCTATCTGTCTTGACTTGAGCTATCGCTAGTGAAGTGCACCATTGTATCGGGTCAGACAGCTGTTTTTGTGCAAGGGAAAGTTATTTTGACTTTTCTATTGGATATATGGGATCATCTGACCATGATATTTAGCTTTTTCACACCGAGGCTTTGGGAGATTGTGTGCAAATTTAGACAAATTAAAAAGACCTAGCTAGCTAAAAGACAAAGTCAACCGGTTCCTTTAAAAATTGCAGTTAATATTCTTAAAAATCGTGTTTGTCCGTTTTCCCAGGTTTATAATGCCTATTACCTCCATGTCAGCATTATATCACACAGTCCATTGGCTATAGGTGAAGCATGGGACAAACTGTTCAGCTCTTCCTCCTGTGTGGTTCTGATAGTTGGTTCCCGATTTTTTTCAAATAGGCCTACTGTGAGAAACTATTAGGCTATCATTCGCAAAAAAAAAGTGTAGAAAGATGACTGAGAAGCTCAGCTTATTAGTGGTGGTCATGGTGACTAAGAAAATCAGAATTCAAACTTTCCTATTTGAGCGCAGCAGGCCAGGCAGGCTTCTTCTATGCTTGCTCAGGCGTGCGGGCTCCCTCAACATTAACAAGAGAAACCAGACCCATGCTCATTGCTCACATAGAGGACTCTAAACTAAATCAGGGATGCAAACTAGTCACCTTTCGGTGAAATTCGCTTTTTTGAATCCAAAATAGGTGACCTACGTGATTCGTGTAGATCCGATGAGAAAATATATATATATTTTTTTTAATTGGTGCTTTGGATCACTACTGGCTGTAAGTGAACGAGTGATGCGAATTTGGAGCACTACTGGCTGTATCCGAGGCTCAGCGAATCGTTCACATAACAACAGAATGCAGCGAGCGACTGAAGAGAGAAGAGACAACCAATGTGCTAGTTACATCATCAGCGCGCTCTCCGGAAAGACAGTATGCCAGTTACCGCAGCGCATCCCCTGAACGATAACGTAGAGGTAGGTGAGAAGCATGACCACGGAGACCGGGTGAGAAACTGATGAAGAGTACTTCATGAGCTGTAACCCGAAAAACAACTGTCATTTAGACAGTTTGAGGTGAGGGAGAAAGTGTGGTGGCACAAGTATTGTATCTTGCTAGCTGTCATGGTAACAAGTGTTCTATTAAAAGGCTGTCATGGCTAACTGTAATATTAGTGTATTGTTTTTTTCGCGAGGCATGAGTGTCATTTGCAGTAAAGTCTAGGCAACAAATACCATTGGATTGCTTTCTATACATTTTTGAGCTGTGAGTTGGGTTCACATGAACCACTTTTTATTTTACACACAGAGACTGATCATGTAGATCATCATCTTTGTTGTTTAATTAGTTATTAAACAACTATTTATTATATTTCCTCCGAGCAGTGATTTATTACATGTTTCAGTGCAACAACAAAAAAGTGTCACCTTTTTGGGCCCTCAGCAGTTTACATCCCGGCAAAATACAAATACAAACTCCTAAATGATGGTTATGAAACGAATGAATCTTCCCGGTCACGTTGTCGGGCGCCACATTTTCCTAATGGAAAAAGCTGGTGTGTGTGTTTATATATAAACCCACCTTGTCACGTCCATATCTCCTCAGTAGTTTGTAGGGCCAGATCAGTAGACTGCTCTTGCTCTTGGACTCCTTCAATATGAGACTGTCATTGTCGGCCTTCAGCCAGTAGGTTCCCAACAGACCACAACGCTCTGAGGCCTCGGTCCTCTGCACACTTACCCAGAACTCATTCACTGTAGAAGGGGAGAGAGGGAGGGGTAAGGGACAAAACCATAAATCGAACCTTCATTTGAGAGAGAAAGAATGTTTTCTCCAGTAGTCTCCACTTTCCTCTAGAGACAGTGATGAACCCAATGCCAGGGACTAGTCTACAAAGAACACAGACTGAGAAAGCAGGCGTGTCGTTCAGAAGACTTGCCTTCCATACTATTTTCACAATCTGTTTAGCAATTTAAATGTAAAGGGAAGTTAGAAGTAGAATGAAACAATTCTAGATTCAAATAAAACTGCAGGTCTTGTGGTTTAAAATCTTTTTTTAACCCTTGGCCTTTTCGTTTGTCAGTCAGCCTTTAACAGAAAGTGACAGTTGTTGCATCACCATAGCGATGAACGCTGTACAACCCTGCTTTTCCCTCTCAACAGAACTTTAAGACTTCATTCTCCATATTTTCTTCTTCTTCGTTTTTGTCCGTATACTGCAATTCAGCTTTTAGCTGGGAACGTTTACAAGACAGTCTAATTAATAATAAAACCTTGAAATTCTGTACCTTCCCTCAGCTTCTCCATATAAATACATGTCAACAGACAGACTCTCACTGTCCACTGTCTGTGGAAGGGAGGGGCTGTGTTGACAACTTGGGACACTGAGGTGATTTGATTAAGAAAGCTAATCCTGACAAAATGGACGCCTTGTCTCCACAGAGTCTTGTTGATATGAACTTTGCTAAGAAATGATTAGTCCATAACCACTGTTTTCAGAAGTGTTTTTTACAGGCTCTGTGTTGTGTGTGTGTGTGTGGGGGTGTATTTACCCTCTTCTCGGCTGGAATAGATGAGATTCTCAGCCATCTGTAGATTAGTCTTTCCGTTAGAGTCAGACACGCTACTGCTGCTACCACTAACCCCCTGAGAGAGAAATAAAGAGTGCGGGGGAGAGAGGCGAGAGTGAAAGTGGAGCGAGAGGTGGGATAGAGAAATGATGAATTGATTCAGTTATTGCTATAATTCAGACTCACATAAGAATCATACTTTTCCCCACATTTTACAACCTTACAGAGGGAGGGAGAGAGAGAGAGAGAGAGAGAGACAGAGGGAGGGAGAGACAGAGAGAGGGAGAGGGAGGGAGAGAGAGAGAGAAAGGGAGAGAGAGAAAGGGAGGGAGAGAGAGAGAGAAAGGGAGAGAGAGAGAGAGAAAGGGAGAAAGAGAGAGCGAGAGAGAGAGAAAGGGAGGGAGAGGGAGAGAGAGAGCGAGAGATGGAGAGAGAGAGAGAAAGGGAGAGAGGGAGAGAGAGAGATGGAGAGAGAAACACTGAGTGAATCTAAACTCCCACGTTGTCTGAAGAGTATCTTCCGTTTTCTCCTTCTCAGTGAACATCTCTAACTGATATCCAGCCTACACCCTGTACTCAAAGGTTGGGTGGGAACGTTACAATGCTAGAAGGCTAAACGGCTAGAAGGCTAAAATGCTAAAAGGCTAAAATGGCTAAACGGCTAGAAGGCTAAATGGCTAAAATGCTAAATGACTAAAAGGCTAAATGGCTAAACGGCTAAACGGCTAAATGGCTAAAATGCTAAATGGCTAAAATGCTAAAAGGCTAAATGGCTAAAAGGCTAGAAGGCTAACAGGCTAGACGGCTAAACGGCTAGAAGGTTAAAAGGCTAGAAGGCTAAAAGGCCAAAAAGCTAAAAGGCTAGAAGGCCTAAGGAAGTGACCTCAGTATCTGGTACTAAAAACCCACATAGCACAGGAGCACCCGTGTCTGTTGGATTTTTAAAATATTTTTGATAAAATAGGATAAAAAAATAAAAAAATAAGACAGAGAGACATACAAACAGACAGAAACAGAGGGAGAGAGACAGAGAGAAATAATGAGAGAGAGAAATAATGAGAGAGAGAGACGTGTTTCTTCACTCCATACCCCAAAGGCAATCTCACACATCTTCTCCACCCACTCTGTGCTGACGCTTCTCTCTGCAGCGAGCACATGAGTCTTGTCGTTGGTCTCCACACAAAAGGCGGACATATTGTCTTTGGGACAGGCTTCAGTGAGGGCAGGGAGGATAGAGATACAATCTGATAGACGGATAACCTGAGGAGGAGGAGAGAGAGGGACAGAGCAGTGGAGGGGAGAGAGAGATAGATTATTATTCATATATTGTCTTTGGGACAGAAAAATTCATTCTTATTTTTGAACTTTCAACCCAACCCCTCAAGCCCCTCCCCCCTACCACATTTTCCCATTGATCCGGGGATTTGAACCGACAACCCTCCATCCAACTAGGGCTGTGAGATATGGCCTAAAAATCATATCTACAGTTTTTAGAACTTATGGGCGATTCACGACATATATATAAATAAACGTTGTATAATTAAAGGTCCAATACACTGCATTTCAAACAGTCAGCAATAATCTTATGAATTCAGCTAAGCTAAGTATAAGCCTTCCACAAGCATAATTATTTTATCAAAGTAGTTGAACCTGTTTTTTTGGTGTGTTTTTTTTGCAATAATCACTGATCTGGCTTTTTTTTATTTTTATAAAAATGCCCTTTTTGTTACAGATGTAATCAGAAACATGCAAAATGCACATTCACTAATAATGACCAACTTCTGGTAGCAGCCATTATAGAAAATTAACACAGTTGTCTTAATCTGTCAAGCACAAGCCCAGGTGCTAGTGAGTAGCTAATGTTTATATTCCAAGTGTAGCCAACTTGGATCTATTTGCTAGCTAACGAGGTTGAACAGTTGAATTGTTATGAACACACCCTTCTGTCTGTCTCCAAATGTTTGAACAGCATGTTAGCCTGTCCACTTTTGGCCTACCTTATTTCTCAAAATGAGAACAAGTTATATAATTGTGTTTTATGCTTATTTCACATGTATAAAACACAGACTAGACAGCTAGTACAACAGTGTTTGACTAAAATGCTGCTAACGGTACGTGGTTACCCCAATGCCTCTCACTACAAACTGAGCATTCATTTTCCAGAATCAATGTTCACTGATACTCTCGTTTTACTAGTGTCTGTTGACCCGTGTCTGTTGACTAGTGTCTGTTGACTAGTGTATGTTGACTAGTGTCTGTTGACTAGTGTCTGTTGACTAGTGTCTGTTGACTAGTGTCTGTTGACTAGTGTATGTTGACTAGTGTCTGTTGACTAGTGTCTGTTGACTAGTGTATGTTGACTAGTGTCTGTTGACTAGTGTCTGTTGACTAGTGTCTGTTGACTAGTGTCTGTTGACTAGTGTCTGTTGACTAGTGTATGTTGACTAGTGTCTGTTCTGTGCGCAATTGGAGTAGTTGAGACATAAAAAGAGTATTGTTAGAATAGTTATCTTCTCCTCTATCACAGTATAATGTCTTCATGTGTTTTGGTGTCCATATGACCCATTCTGTTGGACCAAACCTCGAATGCAAATAGCGAGTTGATGTGATCTCTCAACTTTGTTGGCATGAGAGGCAGGGGGAGGGGCTTGGTGTGAGAGGCAGGGGGAGGGGCTTGGCGTGAGAGGCAGGGGGAGGGGCTTGGCATGAGAGGCGGGGGGAGGGGCTTGGCGTGTGAGGCAGGGGGAGGGGCTTGGCATGAGAGGCAGGGGGAGGAGCTTGGTGTGAGAGACAGGGGGAGGGGCTTGTTGTGAGAGGCAGGGGGAGGGGCTTGGTGTGAGAGGCAGGGGGAGGGGCTTGGCGTGAGAGGCTGGGGGAGGGGCTTGGCGTGAGAGGCAGGGGGAGGGGCTTGGTGTGAGAGGCAGGGGGAGGGGCTTGGTGTGAGAGGCAGGGGGAGGGGCTTGGTGTGTGTGTAAACCATAGAGGAAGAGGCGAAGCAAACCTCTCACCTAAATCTGTCCAAAATATGACCTGTGTGTTTCTATGGGCGTGTTGCCTTCCTTCCTGCCTTTGGAACAATGACTCTCATTGTTGGGATGGAGACGTGCATCTCTTCATTATGTCCAGAAAAAAACATTCATTTAAATTAATCGAATGAATTCGATTTGAACCTACAACCCTCTGTCCAATCAGGGATTTGAACCTACAACCCTCTGTCCAATCAGGGATTTGAACCTACAACCCTCTGTCCAATCAGGGATTTGAACCTACAACCCTCTGTCCAATCAGGGATTTGAACCTACAACCCTCTGTCCAATCAGGGATTTGAACCTACAACCCTCTGTCCAATCAGGGATCTGAACCTACAACCCTCTGTCCAATCAGGGATCTGAACCTACAACCCTCTGTCCAATCAGGGATTTGAACCTACAACCCTCTGTCCAATCAGGGATTTGAACCTACAACCCTCTGTCCAATCAGGGATTTGAACCTACAACCCTCTGTCCAATCAGGGATTTGAACCTACAACCCTCTGTCCAATCAGGGATCTGAACCTACAACCCTCTGTCCAATCAGGGATTTCAACCTACAACCCTCTGTCCAATCAGGGATCTGAACCTACAACCCTCTGTCCAATCAGGGATTTGAACCTACCTTCTTGTCTAGTTTCTTGGTGTTGGGTTTGTCGCTGGCCCCGCCCCCTGAGCAGTCGAAAAACTCTAAGCGAGCGATGCCATTTTGACTGGCTGGGTAGAGGACAAACCAGTTCTTCTTCCATTTCTGATGGAGGGAGAGAGAGAGGAGAGGGAAAAAGACTGATGTTACAAATGATCAGTTATTCAATCCAACTACTAAAAAGGAAACAGCTTTTAGTAGAGTAAGACTGTTTGGTAACCACAGTCAGTACTAACCAAATGAATGTATTCTTCAGTAAATAATATTACTATAGTTAATTCTATCTAGATCACTAGGACACTAGTGATCTATATGAGAACACAGAACACTATATGAGAACACAGAACACTATATGAGAACACAGAACAACCCTTGAGGGGAAATAGGGGAAATCTGCAAAGGCCTTAGTGATATACAGGAAGTGGTATACAGTAAGTAGGAACGTTTAGAGGACTGTACTCAAGTCCCTAAGAGAAAGTGTAATCAGTCATACATACACACACAGTCTCTCAAACAGGTGGTTAAATCAAATCAAATTTTATTTGTCACATACACATGGTTAGCAGATGTTAATGCGAGTGTAGCGAAATGCTTGTGCTTCTAGTTCCGACAATGCAGTAATAACCAACAAGTAATCTAACCTAACAATTCCACAACTACTACCTTATACACACACAAGTGTAAAGGGATAAAGAATATGTACAGTCTCTCAAACAGGTGGTTAAAGACCTATTCAGAGAATGGAACCTCCAATTGGGCAATCTATAACAAGAGGAAGTACCAGCTAACATCATGGAGTCCCTTCCTGTTCAGAGACACACAGTGTAACCTCAGTAAACACAGGAGGTGACTAACTAGGAGTGTGTGTGTGTGTTTACGTTCTGCCTAGAGTGTAAACAAATTAGGTGGCCCTATGTCATAACCTCATTGCTTTATTTACAAAATATTGAGCTAATGTTTACACTCTTAACAAACAGGAATGGATATGTGAGAGAACAGTGTGACAGAGGCATGACCTTTCTATAGACAGACTCAAGCTCTTTACATGTTCAAATGTCGCTGCTCACGCCATGCAAATTACACGTCAACTCTAAGGCATAAGGCTGACAGAGAGGGGGAAGAGATAGAGAGAGGGGGAAGGGAGAGAGGGGGAAGAGGGAGAGGGGGAAGAGGGAGAGGGGGAAGAGATAGAGAGAGAGGTGGAAGACAGAGAAGGAGAGAGAGAGGGGGGAAGACAGAGAAGGAGAGAGAGAGGGAGGAGAGAGAGAGGGATGAAGAGGAGAGAGGGAGGAAGAGGAGAGAGAAAGAGAGATAGAGGGGGGAGAGAGGGGTCAAAGTGAATATGTTCGGGCCTAAATGACATCAGTGATGGAGAGTACACAGACACACATAGACAGACACACACACTCACACAGACACACATAGACAGACACACTCACACAGTGTTGTCTCACATAACAATCTTAAGATGAATGCAGTAATGTACAATGCATTCTGAAAGTATTAAGACCCCTTGACTTTTCCCACATTTTGTTACGTTAAAGCCTTATTTTTTTTCCTTATCCATTTTAGAATAACAATTTAATCAATCTACACACAGTACCCCATAATGACATCACAGTACCCCATAATGACATCGCAGTACCCCATAATGACAAGGCAAAAACACGTTTGGATTTTTAGCAAATTCATTACAAATAAAAACTGAAATATCACATTTACATAATTATTCAGACCCTTTACTCAGTACTTTGTTGAAGCACCTTTAGCAGCGATTACAGCCTCAGGTCTTCTTGGGTATGACGTTACAAACTTAGCACACCTGTATTTGGGGAGTTTCTCCCATTCTTCTCTGCAGATCCTCTCAAGCTCTGTCAGCTCGGATGGGGAGCAACGCTGCACAGCTATTTCCAGGTCTCTCCAGAGATGTTCGATCGGGTTCAAGTCCGGGCTCTGGTTGGGCCACTCAAGGACATTCAGAGACTTGTTCCGAAGCCACTCCTGCGTTGTCTTGGTTATGTGCTTAGGGTCATTGTCCTGCTGGAAGGACAATGGTCCTGAGCACTCTGTAGCAAGTTTTCATCAAGGATCTGTCTGTACTTTGCTCCGTTCATCTTTCCCTCTATCCTGACTAGTCTCCCAGTCCCTGCCACTGAAAAACATCCCCCACAGCATGATGCTGCCACCACCATGCTTCACCGTAGGGATGGTGCCAAGTGTCCTCCAGACGTGACGCTTGACATTCAGGCCAGAGTTCAATCTTGGTTTCATCAGACCAGAGAATCTTGTTTCTCATGGTCTGAGAGTTTTTAGGTTCCTTTTGGCAAACTCCAAGTGGGCTGTCATGTGCCTTTTACTGAGGAGTGGCTTCCGTCTGGCCACTCTACCATAAAGGCCTGATTGGTGGAGTGCTGTAGAGATGGTTGTCCTTCTGGAAGGTTCTCCAATCTCCACAGAGGAACCATCGGGTTCTTGGTCACCTCCCTGAACAAGGCCCTTCTCCCCCGATTGCTCAGTTTGACCGGGCGGCCAGCTCAAGGAAGAGTCTTAGTCGTTCCAAACTTCTTCTATTTAAGAATGATGGAGGAACTGTGTTCTTGGGGACCTTCAATGCTGCAGAAATGTTTTAGTACCCTTCCCCAGATCTGTGCCTCGACACAATCCTGTCTCGGAGCTCTACGGACAAGTCCTTCGACCTCATGGCTTGGTTTTTGCTCTGACATGCACTGTCAACTGTGGGACCTTATATAGACAGGTGTGTGCCTTTCCAAATCATGTCCAATCAATTGATTTTACCACAAGTGGACTCCAATCAATTTGTAGAAACAGCTCAAGGATGATCAATGGAAACAGGATGCACCGGAGCTCAATTTTGAGTCTCATAGCGAAAGGTTTGAATACTTTCCGAATGCTCCAGCAAGTGGCTCTGGGTAGAGTGTCTGCTAAATGACTAAAATGTCAATATAACTGCTGCTGAGACAGAAACCAGGGGACAGGAAGTGTGTGGGATAATTACCCAGGAGCCTCTGCCTCCTCCTGCCTGCTATATGCAGCTGTGTATCCCTTCTTGCACACACACGCACACACACACGTGAGATCAGATCACTGTAACTGTATAAAAATGAAAACGTAAATTATAATGTAATACCTGTATTATATAGCATTGGTGCATATAGCCTACTGTATAATCTGTAGGTAATCTTTAGGTATAATATGTAGGTAATCTTTAGGTATAATCTGTAGGTAATCTTTAGGTATAATCTGGTGTCTCTGCATGCAGTATCCTGGTATGTTGTGTTGACATGACGATACTAAAGGAACGAGCCAGCAGCACCAAATAAGGCAACGGTACGAGCATCAACCACTAATACTGAATGGAAATTATGCAAATGAACTGATAGCTAGCGAGAGAGAGGACATGGACTTCCTCAAACCTGTGAAATCATGTGTGTGTTTTCCGCTTTCTGCAGCTGCATTTCTCCAAATAAAAAAAAGACACACATTTACCTTTGACATAACAACCCAACTGTAACATCTCACTTCTCTCCCGTGCAGAAAGCCCAGCAATCAATCACATTTTATAGTGTAGAGTGGAGGGTGTTATGGTTATAGTCCAGTACAGTGTTGTCTGACCAGATGAATAGACTGAGAACGCTTACACACACACACACACACACACACACACACACACACACTAACACACACACACACACGCTAGGGTCACTAGGAGAGATTAACAGGGAGTAGGTCTACACACTCATCAGTGTTAGAGAACATAGCAGAACATCGCGTTCTACTCTGCATCGCCTTGCTTTCCACTGCCGCGCATTAAAAAAATGAGAGGTATCGATCTGTTCAGACACTGAGTCATTGTAACTCAGTCAACTCTTCACAGAAGACTATTTTAGGGCTCTCCATCTGTACATCTGTACACACCTGCCTGGTGTGTGTGTGTGTGTGCGTGCAGACAATTTTCACAGCATATAAAATAAGTACACAGTACACAGACATAGCAGTGTATAAATAATACTACTGATAATAATACAGTGTAACCTCAGGGGCCTGTCTGGCTGGGTTTCACCTCGGCTTCAACTCAACTGGTACACTATTCCTTAGTGCTCTACTTTTGACCCACGGGCACTACTTAGGGAACTAGGACCATACAAGGGTGTGTACTGTCACCCCTCTTTTTATTCCTCTACACCAGCGTTTCTCAAACTCGCTTTTTAAAAAGAAAATCCACCAGAGATAATACTTCCTCAGGAAACTGAACTCATTCCACAAATCAATATCCCTAACTTTTTAACAGTTCTTTCAACGAGAGCGCTCTGTGTTTCTGGTTCACGTGCCTCTCTGTCAAGAAGAGGAACTGCCTCAGGACCATTATAAACACCTGATATAAGATCCCATTACGGGTGTCTCTCTGGCTTCATTCTTTGAGCAGCAGGGCCAGGAGGAAAGGCCCATGACATCCTCAGGGACAGCATGTCCTCAACCCACAGTTCCAACTGCTCCCCGTTGGACGCCACCTGTTCTGTCTCAAGTGTTCCACCCAAAAGGCGCAGGGCCTCGTTTGTGGCCAAGGCCATCCGCCTGGTTAACAGGACCATCAAGAATGACTATTCTAGAGATAGTTTAGCCATTAATGAACAACTTTTAGTTTTAATTTTTGTTTCTTTAGATTGAACCATACACTTTTACCTTACTTTTTATACGGTCTGTTTGTCCTGTCTGAAGCACCCTGTCAGCCCCTCTGGGATTAATAAAGTTGTATTGTATTAATGTCAGCCCCTCTGGGATTAATACAGTTGTATTGTATTGTATTAATGTCAGCCCTCAGGGATTAATACAGTTGTATTGTATTGTATTAATGTCAGCCCTCAGGGATTAATAAAGTTGTATTGTATTAATGTCGGCCCCTCAGGGATTAATAAAGTTCTATTGTATTTATACTGTAATAGCTTCTCTGATTGCACCCCTAATAACACAAGATATCCTCCATCCATCCATCCACCACACCCAGTCAAGAGTCTGCTGCTGCAGGGTGCAGACAAGCAGCTGCCTGTATCTCAGTGTGTGTGGAGGCTGATGGGAGGAACTATTGGAGGACGGGCTCATTGTAATGTCTAGAAAGGTACAAATGGAACAGAGTCAAACATCTGGTTTCCATGTTTCATCTGGGGTTTTTTCTCCCCAATTTCGTGATATTCCCGTACGAACTGCTCCGTACAACTGGCGACCGAAGTCAGCGTGCAGGCGCCCGGCCCGCCACAAGGAATCCCTATAGCGCGATGGGACAAGGACATCCCGGCCGGCCAAACCCTCTCCGAACCCGGACGGCGCAGGGCCAATTGTGCGCCGCCTCATGGGACTCCCGGGTCACAGCCGGCGGCGACACAGCCTGGGATCGAAGTGACGCCTCAAGCACCTCGACGCAATGCCTTAGACCGCTGCGCCACTCGGGAGGCCCTGGTTTGATACCGTTCCATTTATTCCATTTGAGTCATTACAATGAGCCCATCCTCCTTGCTTATCAGAAAGTCAAAACATAGCATCCTCCTCTGACTGCATTAGTAAGAAGTTTCAACAATCAGACATGCATAGATGCCAAGCTGACAAGACAAAAACACAATAATAATTCAAATGAAGTAGGGTTGAGATCTATAGTATGCATATCTGTATGATTTAAAAATGGGAATTGAGCAGTGCTCAGCTATAAATGTACTTATGAAACCTTTCAGACTTATTAGTAGTACACAGTTGTGTCACATTTTCCGACCTCAAGACGTGGTTGTATCAAAGTGTGTGTTCTCACCAACAGAACGGATGCTTACACAATCCTCCCTGTTTAACATCTACCACTGTCTACCACCATCTGACACCATTTAACACCGTCTGACACCGTCTGACACATCTACCACCATCTGACACTGTCTACCACCATCTGACACCATTTAACACCGTCTGACACCGTCTGACACGTTTACCACCATCTGACACTATTTAACACATCTACCACCATCTGACACCATCTACCACCATTTAACACCATCTGACACCATCTGACACCATTTAACACATACCACCATCTGACACTGTCTACCACCATCTAACACCATTTAACACCATCTGACACCATCTACCGCCATCTGACACTGTCTACTGCCATCTGACACCATTTCACGCCATCTGACACCATTTAACGCCATCTGACACCATCAGTCATAACCACACATAATAATAGACCATGGTACACTGATGGACCCACCAGAAAGAGAGAGAAACAGGAGAGAGAGAGATACAGAGAAAGCTTTGACTATGTACAGACTCAGCGGGCATAGCCTTGCTATTGCAAAAGGTCGCTGTAGGCAGACCTGGCTCTCAAGAGAAGACAGGCTATGTGCACACTGCCAACAAAATGAGGTGGAAACTGAGCTGCACTTCCTAACCTCCTGCCAAATGTATGACCATATTAGAGACACATATTTCTCTCAGACTACACAGACCCACAAAGATTTTGAAAACAAATCCAATTTTGATAAACTCCCATATCTACTGGGTGAAATACCACAGTGTGCCATCACAGCAGCAAGATTTGTGACTTGTTGCCACAAGAAAAGGGCAACCAGTGAAGAACAAACACCATTGTAAATACATTTATTTTCCCTTTTGTACTCTAACTATTTGCACATCGTTACAACACTGTATATAGACATAATAAAATATTTGAAATGTCTTTATTCTTTTGGAACCTTTGTGAGTGTAATATTTACTGTTCACTTTTCTTGTTTATTTCACTTTTGTTTATCCATTTCACTTGCTTTGGCAATGTAAACATATGTTTCCCATGCCAATAAAGTCCCTTGAATTGAATTGAGAGAGAGAGAAACAGAAAAAGAGAGCGAGAGAGAGAGAGAGAGAGAGATAGGGATGGAGAGAGAGAGAAACAGAAAGAGAGAGAGAGAGAGAGAGAGAGAGAGAGAGAGAAAGAGAAACAGAGAAAAAGAGAGCAAGAGAGAGAATTGAAAGAAAAAGTACAAAGAGGCCTCTTACAGACCAATGACTAGTGACCGTGTGTTACTATTAATGTTCATATACAGGCCTGCGGGCTATAGGGCAAGGTAGCTATATACAGGCCTGGGGGCTATAGGGCAAGGTAGCTATATACAGGCCTGTGGGCTATAGGGCAAGGTAGCTATATACAGGCCTGTGGGCTATAGGGCAAGGTAGCTATATACAGGCCTGTGGGCTATAGGGCAAGGTAGCTATATACAGGCCTGTGGGCTATAGGGCAAGGTAGCTATATACAGGCCTGGGGGCTATAGGGCAAGGTAGCTATATACAGGCCTGTGGGCTATAGGGCAAGGTAGCTATATACAGGCCTGCGGGCTATAGGGCAAGGTAGCTATATACAGGCCTGTGGGCTATAGGGCAAGGTAGCTATATACAGGCCCGGGGGCTTATAGGGGAACATAGCTATATACAGGCCTGGGGGCTAAAGGGCAAGGTAGCTATATACAGGCCTGCCTGGGGGCTAAAGGGCAAGGTAGCTGTATACAGGCCCGGGGGCTTATAGGGGAACGTAGCTATATACAGGCCCGGGGGCTTATAGGGGAACGTAGCTATATGCAGACTGAAAGATATAACATGAAGGTCCTCTATTGACTCTTATTAAATACTTAGTAATAGTGATACTTGATAAGATTGTGTTATGGCTTCTTAATTAATAAAAACGCACATGCATACACATTACACACATATTACACACACAGTAATAGGCCTACTAAGTTGCAGCTGACAGTGCAGAGAAAAAACAACTAGTCCAATATTGAAGCTCAAACAGATTGAATAAACACTGACAGTATAGGCTACTATACATTCAAGTTTGGACTACTCTAAACCTAGACCTATCCGTCAGCAACAGTTGAAACTAGTTGATGACTATAGGGCAAAATCATGTCAAAACATTGATGCTGAGTTGCAATAGAGAGGTAAACTGGTGCCTTCTCTACTTCCCCTTGTTGTGGAACTCGTTCGGCAATACGATTTTGCATAATATCAAAACTAAATCTTTGACATGGGATGTAAATTAGGCTATAATGATTTGCGGGATGGTCGGACCCGGCGTCTGAACTTGACTGGATACAATAGCTTACTTTAATTGGATCAATGTGTGCTCTATGACGTAGAAGAACGGTCCCAAGTCCAGTCTGCGACGGTTAACCAGATAGGGGCTTTCTGTATTTTTCCTCTTCAACTTGAAAACAGTTTTAGTGGGCTATGACAAGTTAGAATTACGTAGTTGTATGATATTTTATTGTCTTACCTTGCCAAACTTCTGATGTTGAACGTAAAGTTGTCCCTCTTTTACGTGGGTATCCATCTCTAAAGTTCGGACCCCGTCCGAAGAACTAGGAATACTCTCGAATTTGACACCACTTTTCGGTTACTTTTCCTTCTCTGTCTGAACTTCCTTCAACTCAACTTTACTTACTTCCGCAAACAACGCGCTTTTCTCAACGTCCCGAGGCATTTAAAGTATTTTAATACAATTAAGACATGTTTGAAACGGGGGGAAAAGTACCCGGTGGTCTTGAAAAAGTTGTTATCTAACGTCCTGAAAACCTGACGGTTATGTTATTGTCCGTCGCTTGTCGCCACCCGCCGCTCCCTCTTCCTCCTTGTGCCCCGCGTGCCGTGTGTCCACGCAGTCTGGCGTGCATGATGAGTGCGCTGCACCGCTCTCTCCTCTCTGTTCTTCTCCTCTCTGTTCTTCTCCTCCCACCTCGTCGTTTTGCACTCAGTCTGACAGTATGAGGACAACAGCAGAGCAGCATAGTTCAACAGCTGGCTCGCAATGCAACACACACACACCTTTGACTTATGTTTATTTGTTAATGAATTATTTCGGAAATAAGTAGAATGTGCTCAACCAACGTGAGTAAAGGTGCAACCTAAAAACGTGTAGACGTCATTGGACAGGATAAGGCGCAATCCTCGCTCACCATGAAAAATAGGTCGTTTTATTAGATACATTTCAAAGATTGACGTTTCAACGTTCAATAGCCTTCTTCAGAATAATTACAAAGGGAAAGGACAAGTTCATACCGGGCATTCTTTCAAAAGAAAAATAGCATTGCAACATTTTGTGCATAAGGCATTTGAATTCAGAGTCCATTTATATAATTAATTGGAATCCAAATAATAGGCCTGCATTGATCCTTCATGTGTTTACTTGGTTGTGCCCAGGTTTGCTCAACATATAGACAATGCTTGTGCCTTTTGCCAAGATGTCACACAGGAATTATGTGTGTTTGTATTCTTTGTGAAGTTACATAATATCTCTCCTTGACCTCTCTGGCTGACTCAACACACCTTGTCCCCAGATCTTTATAATCAAAATAACAGCCACACAATCTTTATAACTCTCTCTCTCTCTCTCTCTCTCTCTCTCTCTCTCTCTCTCTCTCTCTCTCTCTCTCTCTCTCTCTCTCTCTCTCTCTCTCTCTCTCTCTCTCTCTCTCTCTCTCTCTCTCTCTCACACACACACACACACACACACACACACACACACAAATACACAGCATATTTTGTACTATTCTTGTGGGAACCTAAAATTGATTTCCATTCAAAATCCTATTTTCTCAAACCCTAAACCTAACCCAAACCTAACCCCTAAGCCTATCAATTCAATTTCAACTTGTGTAATTCCGCCCCCTGCTGGTTATTAGGAAATACTGCGATACAGAGTAGATACTAGAATAGCTCCTGAGTGAAGCTGGGCGTTGAATGTAATTATTTACAAGGCATGGACATCATAAGATCCTCCCACAATAAAACGGATTATATAAAAGTTATTTAAAAAATGTCGAAGTCTAAACTGTATAATGTGATCTGATTGGATCGGAAACTGAAGTGACGTGTCACATGATCGAAACAGGAAAAGAGAGAAGTAATGGCTGCAGTGTTCGGTGGTGTTGAAGGGTGAGTCTCTAGTAAACCGTTTTTATCCGGTAATAATTTGAATGAAAACGTGTTATCAGACAGATGTAGTGCAGAACTGTTTAGGGCCAAAGGCTGTGCTGTTGTTTGATTGTCACATCGAAAATCAACCTGTCTGACTAAACTCTACACCAACGATTCATCAGAAACTTCCTTTCACCGGGGAGTGGAGTTTAGTCAGTTAACACTATCAATATTCTTAAGGAAAAGCTTCCTATTCATTTAATTTGTTTGTGTGTGTGCTCCTGTCTGTCTCCTCTACTGTAACAGTGGTGGGACCCACTCCAAGGCGGTGTTGGTCTCTGAGAATGGGAAAATCCTTGCAGAGACAGACGGCCCCTCAACCAACCACTGGGTGAGATGACAGATCTAGGATTAGTTTACCATATTCCCTAGCCTGATGTTAACCGTTAGGTGGTTAAAGTAAAGCTGACCTCAGATCAGTCGAAGGCCCCTCAACCAACCACTGGATGAGACCACAGATCTGCCAGGACACTTTTATTATGACAGCGAGTAGATTCCAATGTACAGGAAATGAGTTGCACCTCTTGTAGATTATTGTCTTAGAAATATTATCCGGCATCTAAATAAAAAAAAACTTAATCGGCATCTATTTCAGTCCAACCACTTGTAAGTGCTGATCTGAAGTCAGATTTGTGTTTTCCCTCCTAATGGTTAAGATCAGGATTTAGAGAGGGTAAGCTGGTCTTAGATCTGTGCATAGACGTTGAAGAAAGAGGACGTTAAGCTTCTATTAAAGTCATGAGTGGTTCTTCTACATTATGAAACGTTTCATGAGTGATGACTGTATGTGTTGCCTTTCAGTTGGTGGGTGTTGACAAGTGTATCGAGGCCATCAACGACATGGTCCAGAAAGCCAAAATAGAAGCGGGGCTAGACCCAGACACACCTCTCCACTCTCTGGTGATTCAATTCATGATTTTAATGCAAAAATCTAATCTAAAGCCTAATATACAAGCATTTTGCTACATCTGCTAAATATGTGTATGTGACCAATCAAATTAGATTTGATTAGATTTTGATATACTATTTACCAGCTCTGTTAGCTACTCAAAATGGCGTTCCTGAGCACTTGCATTGAGTGTATAATTTGAGACGCATCTACACAGAATCACCTTTTTTTGTGTAGCTAATTGTAGTTCTTGGGTTGTGTATTGTGTAGGCTAATAGTTACTAAGGCTTAAGGTCAATTCCATGTAAAAAATTAAAATAAAAAAAAAGGACCCATGAGCACCAACAAACAATTCATAGGAGCATGTCAAATTGGGGGCAAATGAAAGCTACGAGTCTATATGTTTTACAAATTATTTTTTAACCATTTTTCATCCTAACAATTGGGAAAAATCAAAGGCTTTGATTTCTTGTCAAGCAGATGGGAAAGGGATCTTTTTTTTTTTACCAGAAAAACGATTAAAAGCATTAGAAATGCATGGAAACACAATACTGTTGAAGACCCGTGACAGCTAATAACAACACCTATATTTACTGTTGGATCATTTTTTTCTGCCTTCTGTAACTTTAAGAAACATTTCCCCTTCTGTAACATTTCCAGAATCATTGCCTTGTGCCTTGAAATTCCGTTACCAAAAACCCAGATATTTTTAAGACATTTTCTAATTTCTCTCCCTTATGAGAAGGGAGGGAGGATAATGAAAGTTCACAGAAGTAACAAGTAAAGGTAGACCTACCAATTAGTTAGTGTTTTTACTGATATACATTTTGTGTATGAATTATTAAATGATTCAAACTAAATTCTGTTACCAAATCGTTAATTGAATGTCCTAATAATCAGTAACGGAATTTCTGCAAATGAATTGGCTACAATGTGAAATGATAGTAGTCACAACCCCTAGTTAGGTCACCTGATACTGTTCTGTTCAGGTGATAACGGTTTTCTTTCACTTTCTCTTTCCCAAAGATAGACATCCAGATCGGACCAAATCTGAACCAACTATGTTTCACAAGTTTGGACAGTACAGTAGTGTACAGTAAAGTAGAGTACTGTACAGTAGAGTAGAATAGTAGATTATAGTTCAGTAGGGCACTAAAACTGAGTACTCTACTCTACTGAGCTCTGCTGTACTCTACTCTACTGAGCTCTGCTGTACTCTACTGAGCGCTACTGAACATAACTGTACTGTACTCAGCTCTACTGAACTCTACTATACTCTACTGAGCTCTGCTGTACTGTACTCTACTGTACTCTACTAAACTCTACTGTACTGTACTCTACTATACTCTACTGAGCTCTGCTGTACTGTACTCTACTGTACTATACTCTACTGTACTCTACTATACTCTACTGAGCTCTGCTGTACTATACTCTACTGTACTATACTCTACTGAGCTCTGCTGTACTATACTCTACTGTACTCTACTGAGCTCTGCTGTACTGTACTCTACTGTACTCTACTGAGCTCTGCTGTACTGTACTCTACTGAGCTCTGCTGTACTGTACTCTACTATACTCTACTGAGCTCTGCTGTACTGTACTGTACTCTACTGAGCTCTGCTGTACTGTACTCTACTGTACTCTACTAAACTCTACTGAGCTCTGCTGTACTCTACTACACTCTACTATACTCTACTGAGCTCTGCTGTACTGTACTCTACTATACTCTACTCTACTAAGCTCTGCTGTACTGTACTCTACTGTACTATACTCTACTGAGCTCTGCTGTACTGTAATCTACTGTACTATACTCTACTGAGCTCTGCTGTACTGTACTCTACTGTACTATACTCTACTGAGCTCTGCTGTACTGTACTCTACTGTACTATACTCTACTGAGCTCTGCTGTACTGTACTCTACTGTACTCTACTATACTCTACTGAGCTCTGCTGTACTGTACTCTACTGTACTATACTCTACTGAGCTCTGCTGTACTGTACTCTACTGTACTATACTCTACTGAGCTCTGCTGTACTGTACTCTACTGTACTATACTCTACTGAGCTCTGCTGTACTGTACTATACTCTACTGAGCTCTGCTGTACTGTACTCTACTGTACTATACTCTACTGAGCTCTGCTGTACTGTACTCTACTGAGCTCTACTGTACTATACTCTACTGAGCTCTGCTGTACTGTACGCTACTGAGCTCTGCTACGCTACTGACTGTACTCTACTGAGCTCTACTGTACTGTACGCTACTGAGCTCTACTGTACTATACTCTACTGAGCTCTGCTGTACTATACTCTACTGAGCTCTGCTGTACTGTACGCTACTGAGCTCTGCTCTACTCTACTGTTATGTCCAAACTTGTGAAACATAGACATCTATGATTGGTTCAGATTTGGTCCAGTCTGGTCCAATCAAATTTGGTTTTGTTTGGGGGCAGAGCTCATTAAAATAATAGCCAGTGTGTAGAATAATACCCAAATATGGAAAGGAAGATATTGGATATTTCTACCTTTTGTGTACCTATTTAGGATACATCACCGTGAAGAGAATGACATTAATATCCATAATGATGTATTACTGTGTAGTACAGATCAGGGACCCATGATGTAATTCCGTTACAGGAAGTAAATCCACTTTACTTATTGTAGTTCAAAAACCCAAAGAGATTTTTTTCAAAACTCAAGGTGTGATGTCATAGCTGACGCCCCATTCTTTCTGCAGGTGTCTGGGAACCTTAATTCAGATGGTTTTCACATTTAAAAAAGTGAGGGAGATTTTACCAAAATTCTGTTACCGAACTTTGCATCTACACTGTTCTTCCAGTAAATGTGTTTTTGTAAAATTTTCGGTGTAAATTGTTTAAAGTAGTCCTTGTCCATAGAGTTATATGGTTTGTTAAAATTTGAAATCAATGGTTTTTGTTTGGCATACATTTTAAGTGAAGAATCTGAGTCCCCGCGCAACTCCGTTAGCGTGTAATTGCCCCTTTTTACTAAGTAGGCTAACTATTATGATAACTTGTAATATCTCGCTCTCCCAGGGAATGTCTCTAAGCGGAGGGGAACAGAAGGATGCTATTGATAAGATCATCCAGGAGATGAAGAAGAGGTTTCCTAAACTCAGCATCAATTATTACATCACCACCGATGCCATCGGTGCCATGGCAACAGCCAGCGACCGGGGTAACGGAACCGTCTTTTTGACGTAACTTTTTATTGAAAGTGATAAATTAGGATTTGAAAGAATGATTTAATATGATCAATAGCCAGTATCAGAAATGGATCGTTAATCTGCGTTTTGTGTCCTTCGACTTAATTGTTGAAAGGAATGTTCACTGTCATCATACAACTGTGTAGTATGACTTCACTCATCCCTCCATCTCTCTCTGCCCCTCTCACACTCTATATAGGAGGTATAGTGTTGATCAGTGGGACTGGTTCTAACTGTAAGCTGGTGAACCCAGATGGAAGCCAGGTCGGCTGTGGAGGCTGGGGTCATATGATGGGGGACGAGGGATCAGGTAGCCATGACGACAACAATCAACATAAACAGAAGAAGTCCGATAAACTTGTCTTCTCTTATGATCACCTCTCTTTTCCTCCATTCATTCCTTTTTTCATCCTACTGTTTCTCTCTTTCTCCTCCCCCCTTTTCCCTTCCCAACCCTTTCATTCTCTCCCCCCCCCCCTTCCCTCTCCCCACTCTTCTCCCCCTCTCTCCCCCCTCTTTCCTCTCTCCATCAGCGTTCTGGATCTCCCACCTGGCAGTGAAGACGGTGTTCGATGCCAAAGACAACCTGGTCAAGCCCCTTTATGATGTCGCTCACGTCAAGAAGGTCATTGAGGATTACTTCCAGGTGAGAGGTCAACCGAAAGTACAACAGGAAATTAAATCGAGTACAGGCTTAACTGAATGACAACCGAGACAGAATGCAATCGGTTGCCCTAAACAAGGTTCTGATGACGGGTTTCGGTTGGTGGTGGTGGGGAGGTTGAAGGTCGTTTGGTGGTGGTGGTGGAAGGTCGTTTGGTGGTGGTGGAGGTGGAGGGTCGTTTGGTGGTGGTGGAGGTGGAAGGTCGTTTGGTGGTGGTGGTGGAAGGTCGTTTGGTGGTGGTGGTGGAAGGTCGTTTGGTGGTGGTGGAAGGTCGTTTGGTGGTGGTGGAAGGTCGTTTGGTGGTGGTGGAAGGTCGTTTGGTGGTGGTGGAAGGTCGTTTGGTGGTGGTGGAAGGTCGTTTGGTGGAGGTGGAAGGTCGTTTGGTGGTGGTGGAAGGTCGTTTGGTGGTGGTGGAAGGTCGTTTGGTGGTGGTGGAAGGTCGTTTGGTGGTGGTGGTGGAAGGTCGTTTGGTGGTGGTGGTGGAAGGTCGTTTGGTGGTGGTGGAGGTGGAGGGTCGTTTGGTGGTGGTGGTGGTGGAAGGTCGTTTGGTGGTGGTGGTGGTGGTGGAAGGTCGTTTGGTGGTGGTGGTGGTGGAAGGTCGTTTGGTGGTGGTGGTGGTGGAAGGTCGTTTGGTGGTGGTGGAAGGTCGTTTGGTGGTGGTGGAAGGTCGTTTGGTGGTGGTGGAAGGTCGTTTGGTGGTGGTGGTGGTGGTGGTGGAAGGTCGTTTGGTGGTGGTGGTGGAAGGTCGTTTGGTGGTGGTGGTGGTGGAAGGTTGTTTGGTGGAGGTGGAAGGTCGTTTGGTGGAGGTGGAAGGTCGTTTGGTGGTGGTGGAAGGTCGTTTGGTGGTGGTGGTGGTGGAAGGACGTTTGGTGGTGGTGGAAGGTCGTTTGGTGGTGGTGGTGGTGGAAGGACGTTTGGTGGTGGTGGAAGGTTGTTTGGTGGTGGTGGTGGAGGTGGAAGGTCGTTTGGTGGTGGTGGAAGGTCGTTTGGTGGTGGTGGTGGAGGTGGAAGGTCGTTTGGTGGTGGTGGAAGATCGTTTGGTGGAAGGTCGTTTGGTGGTGGTGGTGGTGGAAGGACGTTTGGTGGTGGTGGAAGGTCGTTTGGTGGTGGTGGTGGTGGAAGGACGTTTGGTGGTGGTGGAAGGTTGTTTGGTGGTGGTGGTGGAGGTGGAAGGTCGTTTGGTGGTGGTGGTGGAAGGTTGTTTGGTGGTGGTGGTGGAGGTGGAAGGTCGTTTGGTGGTGGTGGAAAGTCGTTTGGTGGTGGTGGAAGATCGTTTGGTGGTGGTGGAAGATCGTTTGGTGGTGGTGGAAGGTCGTTTGGTGGTGGTGGAAGGTCGTTTGGTGGTGGTGGAAGGTCGTTTGGTGGAGGTGGAAGGTCGTTTGGTGGTGGAGGTGATGGGAGGTTGTGTGGTGGTGGAGGTGGAAGGTTGTTTGGTGATGGAGGTGGAAGGTTGTGTGGTGGTGGAGGTGATGGAAGTTTGTGTGGTGGTGGAGGTGATGGAAGGTTGTGTGGTGGTGGAGGTGATGGAAGGT